>NC_092812.1:21670998-22017498 GCF_040954645.1 Diabrotica undecimpunctata
TCCTTTACTATGGATGCTTGTTTCACTTTTTTACCTGTTATTTCCTTGATCTTTTTATGCATGTTAAAGCTATCGTACTAGTAACTAGTATTTTTATTATTATTTAAATCTATTGTTTATATTTTATGAAATAACTATAAAATTAACTAATTCTTCACTCATTGTTACTTTATCGATAAGGAATTGTAAACCTTGCAGGCTATCCGCTATTAATATGTTACCATCTGCATATCGGATATTGTTAAAGGCTTCACCATTCACTTTGATTCGCTCTGTAAGATCTTTTAACGCCTCTCTAAAAATCTGTTCTGAGTTTACATTGAACAACGCTGGAGACAGCAAGCAAACCCTGACGGACTCCTTTATTGATTTGAATTGAACTCCATCCACTCGTACTTTTACCTTTTTGTCCCCAATATATCTCAGGATATGAACCATCTTTTCGTGACAGCACATGACGAAAGCTTTGGCTTAGTCCAGAAAACATATATACACGTCAGAGTAAGACTACAGGACCATATACCAAGCAAACAAAACAAGCAAATATTGGATTATCAAGATGGGGTCGAATGAATCACTAAGCTGCAGTGGAACTGGATAGAGCAGTTAGAGGAAGCAGAAGATGAACGGTCGCTTAGACTCTATAAAAGAAGAGGAAAAGAAGATGAAAAGAAAGCTGATTACAACCAGCCACCAATAAAGAAAATTGGAAAAGTATATAACCAATAAGTATATGACCAGTATGGCAAAGGTATATAACCAAGATCATTAAGGAAATTTAATATAAACTAAACGTTTTTTTACAAATGAATATAATTCAGGAAGTTATCTAAAGAAGAAAAAACGTTTAAAAATTACTGGTGCGAAAAGTATTCGCTTTTAAAACGCTGGGATGGGACTAAACAGTAGTCTGTGGTCAGTACTTCACAACACGTGCTTTGGTTAGCACAATCTAAGTAATTCATACTTGGTATACGTTCATAAGTGTATGCTCTTCTTGCATACACGTGAAAGCAAAATTTTTAGTTTTTTCTACGTGTTTTAGTGAACATTTTGTGTGTTTCTAATAACGGAAGGAAAAGGAACATTGCATGTAACATTTATAATAAGCATAAAATGATTTTTATACATTATTTAACCTTTTTTTGTCGTATTGGGACATATATATCCCTGCAGTACTGTAGTGTGGGATGTATTTGTCCCAGCAGTATTTTAACATACGAATTTAATTTTTATTATTGAAATAATTTTAGGATGAATCGATCACTGTCTAATAAATAATTAGAGGACGAGCTTGCTAATTTATCTGATATGGAGGTGGATCCTTACCACGATAGTGACGATAGCAATGACACAGATTATAAAGGCTCTGATGCTTTCATAGCACGGATTCTTCAAATGATGTAGATATCCAGATGTATTAAAATGTACAAACGGTAAATGAAGATAGCGATAACAACTCTGAAAGTGTGAATTTCACTGATACAATTTCTGCACAATCAACTAGCAATACTAAATTTATTTGGCTCCTACCAGGCAGAAGACAATATGGCAATATTGATGGCAATGGCAATAATGACAATATTATGACTTACCTAAACAGAGGTTAGACATAGCTTCATTGTTTTTATAGACTATTTCCAAAGAGACTCATACGACAGGTAAGTTATTATACAAATCTGCGCTTACAAACGCTCAATAACGCAAAGATGACATCACACACCACCAGGAGAAACAAAAATTATTCTTTGTTCATTGATAATGCCATATAATTTTGTACCAGCAATTAATATGTATTGGTCACGCAACAAATCCCTCCGGAACGCAGCAATATCAGAATCCATTACCCGAGATCGTTTTATGCTACTGATGTCAAAATTGTATTTCAATGACCCTGAAAATCCTCCAGAGGCACCCAAAACGTATTACATTGAAGACATTTTGTCATACTTGAAAAATACATTTTTGAAAGTGAGAACTGACACCACATTTCAATCCAATGATGAGTCAATGACGAAATTCAAAGGGAAGTCCAGTCTGAAGGCAGAAACAATTGCATACCCAATGTTCAAACTAAATTAAAAGAAAGAGGTGAATGTGAAATATCAGTACGTGATATCAGCATTCAAGTGGACAGATACAAAAGATGTGTTACTTATAAGCAACTGTCACAATGACACTATTGCTACTACAGTTGGAAAAATGTAAGATGGTACTCTAAGATGATGATTTTCTACAATATATGCGGGCGTAGATCATGCAGATCAAATGATTACTTTATACGATTTAGATAGATGTGGGAAATGGTGGAAGAAAGTATTTTTTAGGTTGCTAATGACCTGTGTTCATAATTTGTATATTTTCTATGTCAAAGTTTTCTCAAATGTTCTAAAGATCATCTTCCAGTTGAAAAAGGCGACCGAAACAGATGCATAAGACGCTAGCCCAGGAAAATTGAAAAAAGGATTAAAATCATTTGCCAAAAATGTGAAATAGCTTGTTTTACACCATATCATACATAATGCAACAGTTACTGCTGGGATATATTTATCCCATAATTAAACTACTGTAGGAACATATGTGTCCCAAGGCATTTTCTTAAAAACCATATTTTTGTAAAAATGTGGAATTTCCTTTTAAACATCTTCCTTCACTTACTCACAGCACATTTAGTTCAATTATACAGAAATATCTTCAATGTCCAAAATCCGTATTTAAAGGGTTAAAAATTAATATTTTTTTTTTAAAAAGGCTTGCACGTGATGGGAAAAAGTTAATTTATAATTTTTAAATTGTGGTTAATCCTCAAATAAAGTTAATCTAAAACAAGATGCCACAAAAACAGCTATAATAAAATAATTTATGCATGATCAATATATTACAAACTTACCTGACAAACAATCTGTTTTGTCTTGATATAAAGATGATCGTATGGTTGACAATTGATTCCAGCAATACTAATTCCTGAATAAATATCTTGAAAGTTTTTACCCAGATTTATACCTTGGATTGTAATATTTGTCCCTCCTTCCCACGGTCCCAATTCTGGACTAAACGACGTTACTTCAGGATTGGGACAAGTTTGACTTCTATTCAACCAAACCGCCGAACCTTTCTCGCACTGGTCTTTCACTTCACACCTATCCGAACTCTGGCACCAACCACAGTCGTATTTTTCAGCTAAGGCTAAGCATATTCCACAGTTGTCAGCCATATCACGACAACGGTATATCACAACTATAAATAAAAATTGTTTCGTTAAAATAATTCTACAATTGTACTTGCTCGGAAAAGAAAAAGGATGAATGTTCTAAAAATTATGTATATGTATAATAATTATTATCCTCTGGAGACAGTGAAATAACTAAGAAGATATTTAAAAATATTGAAAAATATACGTACTGTGAATATTGTCTGGATTGTCAAGAGGCTTAGAACCTCCCCAAATAACAGCAAACGTAGCTGTGATGTTCGGAGCTCTAGAAGTATATGAAAACTCCATGGGGTCGCAATAAATAGTATCACCTAGTAGTTGAGCATTTACACTGGTCACTCTTCCTTCGATATTGAATTGGCATACGAATCTTGTTTGAACTATGAATTGACCAATGATATGGACTTTCACCTTGATTGCTTTCTTTATGCCAGAGGCCACTAGGATTTCTGGCGAATTTCCAACTGTAGCATTTATAGTTGGACAAAATGCTGGTCCTGATCTGTAGCTAGGACCTGCCCTCTGTAATGAAAAAACACCTCTTAGAAATTTCATTATATCAACTAAATACAAATATATATTACTACAATTTTTTTTTTATTTTGAATATGTTTTCTTTGTTAAAAGAATTTTCTTTTTTGGCATATGATATTTGAGTTATAAGATTTGTAATAAATATATCAATAAATAAATAAAATAATCTTCATAGAGTATATCCAACATATAAAAAACATGTACATATAAAAAAAAGATTAGAAGTACAGCTTATTTTAATGTACACTATATACGATAGACAAATATTTTCCAAACTGAGATTAAAAAAGTATTCTACCATACCAAATTTCTTCATTTTTGTTTTTGTCACATTCTAACAATCTAAAAGGTAGTGGGTAGACACTTTTCTACGATCCCGGTAGACAACATTTTCGACGCACTTGGGACAATATGTCCCATCAAAAATTCAAAAAATTCTATTGGGTGAATGAAGCCCAATTTTACATTGAAATTAAACATAGTCTTTATAATCGTACGACCATGTGCCTAATTCATAGGCAACCCACCATTCGTTTAACCTATATTTCTCATTGATAAAACGAATGGTTTTTTTGTCAGAATGAAGCAACGTCAACCGCTGACACAAGCAGATATAGAAAAGTTCGCCAACAATTTTTATTCCGATTCAGAATTAGATAATTTTGAAGATCCATTTGCCAATAGTGATAATTCTGAAGATCCGAGCTATACAGATAGTGAAATTTCTATTGATCGGTATCCTTCTGACAGTGATTCTGAAGAATCAGATTTCGAAACAATTGAATCTGAAGATGAGATAACTAACCAAGAAACTTTAGAACGTGAAGGTAAAGAAAACAATGAAGAAATGCCTTAAAACTAATAATTTTAACCCAAATTTTTAAAAAATTTCTCCCATACCCCCCAAAAAAGTTTATGTCCCCCCCCGAAAATCGGTCCTGGATCCGCCCTTGGTAACAATATTGTTGAAATTACGAACAACCCAAAGAAACCTGAATATTATTAAAAATAATCAATCTAAATCAGAGGATTGAATTTTATATTTTTCCCTGTATATTTAATTTCAATGAATGTACTGTCGGTTGTCAAGCGACTTTCCCTTCTTGGAACTTTACGGCACTAAAACATTTTAACACTGAAACACTATGCCATTGTTTCTATCTAGTCCTCATCTCATAATCGGAATCTCATTTAACAATCTTCCGAGGTACTTAGACCTCTTAACTGTACCGATAGTGTTTCCATCTAAACTAAATAATCGAAACAATTCAACACAAATTAAAACAGGAAATTCTTCAATGAAGTAAATTAAACTTTCAAAGGTCTTAGACAAGGGAGCTGTATATTACCCACATTATTTCAAATTTATCTTGATCAAACACTGAGAGGGTGGTAAAGATAATTCCGACGAGACAGATTCGAGGTGGCTTATTATTTGAGAGACGGTATTTTGGAGCGTTCGTTTTGCTAAATTGACCACAAGTTATAAAAATACCTATATTCACATATACATCATTATTCTCAGCGGATTCTACTGCGTATTATACAGCGTATTCTTCATTTATGCCCACAATTGTCTAATAGTCGCTTTTCTGTGCCATGTTGTACCGGCTTGTTTCCTTATGTCATAGTCCCATCTTAAATTTGGACGTCTTCTTGGTCTCTTGACGCCTCTTGGGATACCACAGTGTAATTCTAGTGGACCATCTATTGTCAGTTCTTCTCGTTAAATGTCCCGCCCATTGCCATTTTAAAGATTTAATTCTCTGGATTACATTAGTGACCTTGATTTTCTGTTTGATCCATTCTATTCTTTTTCGATCTCTCTTTGTTATACCTAGTATGCATCGCTCCATTGACCTTTGAATGACCATTAATTTCGCTATTATCTATTTCTTTAGTTTCTAAGTTTCGCAGACATATGTCATGATTGGTAGTATACACTGATCGAATGCTTTTTTGTTCAGGTGGAGTGGCATCTTCGCTTTGAATATAACTGCATTTCTACCAAGAGATGCCCAAGCCAGTTTCATTCTTCTGTTGATTTCTGGAAGCAAGGAGCCAGATTTATGTATTAATTGTCCCAGGTAGACACACTCTTCTACTGTCTCAAGTGCAGTGATGTTTAGTATTACATCTTGGGCATCCAATAGCTGGTTGTACATCGTTTTTGTTTTTGTGAAGTTCATTTTTAGGCCAACTTCATTGCTAGCTGGATTTAGGTCGCTTATAAGTTCTTGTAGTTTTGCAGGATTATTAGCAATCAGAACGATGTCGTCTACAAATCTTAGATGTCTGAGGTATTCTCCACAAATGGATAGGCCTTTGTTCTGCCAGTTCATTTTGCTGAATATATTTTCTACAGATGCAGTGAAGAGCGTGATATTTCGTCTCCTTGTCGGACGCCTCTGGTAGTGGGAAATTCTGGAGTGTTTTCATAAATTTTATCTTAGCTTTTGCTTGTCTATATATATATATATATATATATATATATATATATATATATACATATTTACTAAAGTCTCTACGTACGGTTTGTCAATGCCCTGGGGTTGGTTAAAGCTTCTATTACTGCCTTGGGATATATAGAATCGAAAGCCTTCTCGAAATCTATGATCTATGATCCAGGGTACTGAATCTACTTCTGAAGTCAGTTTGCTTTCTTGTTAATCTGCTGTTGATGATCTTTGTGAATATATTGTATATGATTGGTAGTAGACTTATAGGTCAGTAACTTTGTATAGTTCGCTGTAGAATTTAGTCAAGAATTGTATTATTTCATTTTTGTCTGTAATTCTGGTGCTTTCGTTTGTTAGAGCAACAATTTTCTGCTTCCCAATGATTAACGCTTTTCTTTTTTTCTTATAGTTTTTTCTGTTTTCGATTGCATTTTCTACCTGTATCTCATTGTATTTTCTTATGTCTTCCATAATACTTTTCCTTATTGTCTTACAAAGTTCTGTGCATTGTATTCTCAGTATGTTGCTACTTTCATTTCCCTTCTTTGATTAAGCATTTTTTAAATTTTATCAGTGTAACATTTTCTGTTTTCATCAGACATGTTCATTTTGTTGCTGCGGGCTTCTGATTTCTTTGGCACTATCAATGGATAATTTCCATTAATTGCGAGCTGTCGATTTGGTCATGTAATCAATGTCATCAATTGTTCTTTGGTAGTGATCCGAGTTTGCTTTTAGATTGTTAATATTTATACCGGTTACTGTTGGTTTTGTGATTCATTTTAAGAACAATTTTTGCTCTGATTAGTCTATGGTCGCTGCCTGTTTGAAATTTATACATTACACTCATTACACTGAAATCTTTTATTGCAGAAATCTTGTTGGTTAGAATGAAGCCAATTTCGTTCTTAGTGGTTCCATTTGGTGCTACCTAAGTCCTTTTTCTGTAGCATGTGTTGGTATTGTGCAAACTTAACCAGTATTTCTTACCGTTCATTTCTCTCACCGACTCCATATTTTCTCATGACTTGTGTGACAGTCACTAATTAAATACTTGAAGTGGCTCTTATTGTTATTTAATATACTCCGCCAAAAAAGTAGCGCATCACTTATCAAATTACAAATATTTCTGACAGCATTTGGTTAATTTAAATTATTTCTTTCTGGCCCCTAAGAATATTAAGGCTAGCATAAATATTAAAAATAAATTTGTAAATACAGCTTACTGTTTAAGAAAAAAAAATGTTAATTGCTATTTTGTCTGGTTTTTATATTATCAAACTTTATTTTACTTTTGTAAAAAGTATACAGTTTGCGTTTAATTTAAAATTTTGTATTAAATATTAAGTATGGAAGGTCGTGACAATATAAATTTAAATTTAACAAGAGATCAAGTGGTTAGAATAATTTCCCTCCGTGAAGACGGAAGGAGTCAGAGATATGTGGCAAATTTAGTGGGTGTAAATCAGTCGACAGTATCACGAGTGGTAGTAAGGTACCGAGAGACTGGTCTTTATGAAAGACGAGCTGTAACAGGTCGGCCAACAGCAACTACGCATGTGGACAACAGATTTTTAGTCCTTCCGTCTTTGCGTCGAAGACATGTGACTGCAAGTCAACTTCAACATGACTTAGCCGAGACTCGAAATGTACGTGTGTCTTCAGAAACTGTTAGGCACATCTTAAGACAGTCTGGAATTAGGGCCAGAGTAGCTGCCACTGCCCTGAGACTTACAAGGGAACACCGTATAGCATGTCTAACATTTGCAAGAGAGCACGTAAACTGGAATATCGACGACTGGGGTAACATACTCTTTACGGATGAGTTAAGATTTTGTTTATACACTTCGGATCGAAGAATACCAGTTTATAGATGAGATGGCGAGCGTTATTTTCAATGCAACCTAAGACCGGCGACAAACTTTGGGGTAGGATCTATTATGCTCTGGGGCGGAATATCTCTTAGGGGTCAAACCCAATTTGTACAGCTAGATAGAGGATCCTTAACTGCTGATAGGTACATTAGAGAAATTTTGGAGATGTATGTTGTTCCTTACGCCCCATTTATTGGTAATGACTTTATTTTAATGCATGACAATGCACGCCCACACGTCGCAAGAATCGTTACCGAGTACCTTCAAGAGGTAAATTTACAAGATTTTTTTTATTCAATGCTATTTGTGCGCTTACTTCTAATTTATGAAATAAATTAAATAAAACCTTTGTTTTTCGTACATTCTGCATTTTTCTTTTAATACTTATTACGTACTTAAAAAACAAAAAAAAACAACAGTAATCCACGTTTTAAATTATTTTTAATATAAAATTTGCAGTTTCATAGGTGATGCGATACTTTTTTGGCGGAGTGTACTTAAGCTATGTTACTGTAGAGTTCCTCTATTTCTTCGTCAGTGTGAGTAATCGTTGGGGTGTATATTTGTATATTGTATCTCTTTGATAGAGATCGTACCGATAGATAGATCATCGTTGCATTCATAAGAATAGACACAAAAGTGAATGAACAAAAAGACATATGTGATTAAACATTTAACAAACCTCTTGCGCGACTCTGTAGAGTCAGCAGAAAATATGTGTCATAAATTTTTTATTTAAAAGCAACTTTTGGAATTACAATATATGTATTGTATATTAGTAGTATTTGGAAACGTTAGTAGAGTTAGACGCCGTCTTTGTTTACGTCAGCGAATCTAGCCCAGATGTTTGCTAAGTTTATCAATAAAGAAACAAAAAGTACAATCGTTATTTTTCCGAAGTGAAACTTCGTTTTAAATAGTTAGCATTGGTAATATAGAGTAATAGAAAATAGGTGTAGATACGTGCAGTAGAGTTGGTGCCACGCAGGATAAAATACCAGGAAGCGGTGTTGTGAAACAAAAAAATTCCAATGAAACTAGAACGTAAAGATCAAACGTCTACTGTGTGAAACATGTCTATATTAAAGAACACAAGATGGCTAGAGGACATTCAAGCAAGGTCATATTTGTGTACTACAAAGACTTTCTTAGTTTCCAGATACTTCTCTAACTCTTTCTTTTTCCCCTTTCATTTTTTAATCTATCAGGGTGTCGGGTTTGAGCTAGCTATTTTAATTTCCATTCACCCATTTCTTCCATTCTTTTATATTTCCAACAATTATTTTCAATTCCTCGAGTGATTTTTGTTTAACTTTTCCCGCCTCTACTACTTGCTGTATCAATTTTCTTCTTAGTCTGCCTCTGTTTCTTTTTATGATGTTCTTTGATTCGTGACATTCCTTGTAATTCTATTGGGTTGCACTCTCATCAGATGGCCATACCAGCCCATTTGTCTCTGCTATTTTATTCATTACTGGTTCTTGGTTAACCATTGTCTCCTAATAGTGTCGTTGCTTAATCTACCCCATTTTGTCTTTCGAACCTTCGAATCCTTCTTAGGTGTCTCACCTCCACTAAATTTATCCTGATCTTATGTTTTTCCAGAATTGTCCAGTTCTAGGATAAAAACTCAAATTTCACGAACTCTATAAAAATGAGGTTGATCAACTGTTTAATATTCCCATTACTGACCAACGGATGTGAATCTTGGACCCTATGATAAGCGGAAAGAAGAAAGATAGACGCCATGAAATGTTCTATTGAAGAAAAATGTTAGGAATTCCGATGACCGACCACAGGATAAATATTTTAATTTTAAATGAGCTAAATGTCAGCAAAGTCCATCTCCAAAAATTAAAATACTTTGGACATGCCATGAGAACAGATACAGAAAACATTATCCAAGGAAAAGTAGAAGACCAAAAGATCACGAGGAAGTTCCCCAACAAGATGGATCGATCAAATTACAGGAATATGCAAAAGACCTATGTATGAGTTAAAACAAATGACCAGAGACAGAGGTCTTTGGAGACGGACAATAGAAGACATCACGACGACCACTGCATTCCCTCCGGGGTGGGGAGGGGGTGTTTGTGGGTCAGGATTAAATAGAGATATGTATAGTCGATTAAGCTTTTCGCAATTTTCTCTTCAGCCACAAATGTATATTTGTCTTCAATGGTTTGTTCACTGAATGTGCTTCCCATTATCGGGTCATTCGTTCGGCAGAATTCTAGCATAGAATTGCATTTCTATTTAATGTGTCTTCTCCATATTGTCCAATACATCGTAATCCCCTATCAACATCCTTACCTACTCTTGAATTCCAATCTCCGAAGATTATTATAGTCTTCCTTAATTTGTCTAATGCATCCTGGAGTTCGTTATAGAATTCTATCATTCTTTCTTCTTCTTCTTCTTCTTCTTCATTACCTTCTGTTGGTCAGCATATTTGTATTATCCTTATCTTGTGCCTATCCTTCGTAGTTTGTTATCTCTAACTCAAGATAGAAATATATGGAGAAATATAATTATATAAGGCTCTATATCTTCTTCTTCTAGTTCCATGACCGTTATCGATCGTTGGATATCATGTTGGCTACCATATTCGCTATCGTGACTTTATTGACAGCAGCTCTAAATAACGATGTAGTTGATTTTCTATACTATTGCCTTAGATTTTTCAGCCATGATGTTCTTCTTCTACCAGGACCACGATTACCTTGGATCTTTCCCTGAATGATCAGATGTAAAAGATCATATTTTTCAGGGTGTCTCATAATGTGACCGAAGTATTCCAGCTTGCGTTTCTTTATTATATTGACCAGTTGTGTTGTTTGGTTCAGCCATCTAAGGACCTCCTCATCTCTAACTCTGTCGACCCAGCTTATTTTCAGTAGTCGTCTGTATACCCACATCTTAAAGGCTGTTAAGCGTTTAAGGATAGCCTCAGTTAGAGTCCACGCTTCCACTCCATACAGCAGGACAGGAAAGATGTAGCAAGATGTCATTCGAACTCTAAGGTCAATGCTAAGATCGTGACTGCAAAGTACGTTTCTCATTTTTACAAAGGCAGCTCGGGCTTGTTCTATTCGGCTTTTAACTTCTGCGGTTGGATCCCAGCTCTCATTGATATTACTGCCGAGATCCACGAGTTTTTCTACTCTGTCCAGTGTGGCATCTCCGACTTTTATACCGTCATCCTGTATATAATTTTGTTTGCCAACTATCATATATTTAGTTTTCCCAACGTTGAGTTTTAATCCATACTGATCACAAGTCTGTTTTATTTTGTTCATTAGATTTTGAAGGTCTTCTCCGCAATTAGCAAGCACCAAGGTATCGTCGGCATATCTAATATTGTTGACGGTTACTCCTTTCACAATAATACCTTCGGTTGTCTCCATTAAGGCTTCCTTAAATATTTCCTCCGAATATAAGTTAAAAAGTAAAGGCGACAATATACAGCCTTGTCTCACTCCTCTTTTTATATTTATTTCATCCGACAGTTCTTGTTCAACCTTTATTCTTGCCACTTGATGCCAGTATAGATTTGTAATTATTCGTAGATCTTTATCGTCCAATCTAGCTATTTTCAATATTTCTAGCATTTTGTTACGTCGGACTTTGTCAAAAGCCTTTTCAAAATCGATTGCACAAATGTACACATTTTGATTTATATCTCTGGATCTCTGTACTAGCACCTGTATACTGAACAAGGTATGGCTTGGGTACCTTGTACCCAAGCCACTCCTAAACCCAAATTGAGTATTGCTAATTCTGTCCTCTAACAGCGTGTAAATTCTGCTGTGTATTACTCGCAGGAAGATCTTCGAAACGTGACTCATCAGACTTATTGTCCGATAATCACTGCATGTCTTTGGACGATGCTTCTTAGGTATTGTGACAAATGTCAACCTTAACCAATCAGTTGGTAATATCCCAGTGTCATAAATTCTGTTAAAGAGATTACACAGAGCTTTAATTCCATTTTCTCCCAAAAACTTTAGTATTTCAGCACTTACTTCATCGGGGCCAAGTGCTTTTCCATTTTTTGCCGTTTGTATTGAACGTGTAACCTCACTTTCTGTTATAGATGGACCTGATATAGCAATCGGTGTATAGTGTTCTACTCTCTCATCTTCAAATAATTCAGAAATGTAGTTTTCCCATTCTTTTAACTGTTCCTTGATGTCTAATATTCTGTGTCTGTTTCTGTCTTCTACACTTTGGGATACTTGTTTCCGTTTGTTTCCTGCGACCTCTTTTAATTTCTTGTGCAGATGAAATGTATCGTGTTTCTTTTCATATTGTTCAATTTCATTACATTCTTTAATATGAAATTGTGTTTTCGCGTGTCTTATCTTCTGCCTGATTATTGCGTGGATCCTCTTGTATTCGCTTTTATATACTATAGGGCTCTATATACTATAGGATTAAGCCAAAGGGAATGGGATGTAAAAATATTTTCAACAAAAGATTGAACTACAAAAAATTTGGCGTTTCTATTTCCACTCCGGAAATCGTTCTCAAAAAGGATTATTTAAGAATTTTTTTAAAAGAATGTATAACGCTGAAGTTGTTAAGGAGGTTATGTCATTTCACAACATTGAAAAATTGACAATTGACACACAAGTGAACAACAAGAATACACTGTTGGTATATTCTCGTTATTGACTTCTTCTTTCAGTATTGGCAACCAAAGCCTGCTACATGCTGCTGATAGGTTTGCTTAACATTTTTCTTCATTGAGTAGGATGAGAGCTGCTTCTTTGATAGGCCCTTTACATATGGTCGGAAATCGAAACATCAAAATTGTTTGTAGTTAAAAATGTAATTATCATTACAATCAATTGTTGCTTAGTCCCATATAAAGACAATATTTAATATATATTTTTGGTTAATATGATTACCAGTAGAATTTGTTTTGGATCAACTTATTTTAATAAGACACTGTTTTGCCGTTAATATGAAAAGCGGAAAAGTGCTTTATCTGAAAACTAATTTAGACAGGAAAATAAGAAATAAGGTGCGATGATTTCTCCAGAATGCCGAAATGATTCACAGTGAGGCGGAATATCTAAAATGTGGAAATTATTCTAATTTTCCTGCAATCGTTTGGAAGTTCGTGGAGAACAGTCTCTAAGTGTGAAGTAAGGGGAGATTTAAATTACAGTTTGGATTGGATAAAGATGGGATAGATTTCTACTTTAAATAGAAGTATGTAAAAACAGTTAAAACACAATAAAAAACTGTTCTAAATTGTGTCTAGACAATGTCTAGTTTTCCTCCATCTACATTTAATGAATGAAATTTTATGAATTAGAAAAACCAAGAAGTTTTATACATTTATAGTCCTTATTATCTTTTATTTCAGGAAAACATTAAACAAAAGTTTGTCCTCTCTCTTCATTTCCAAATGGACTTCTGTTTAATTTGTTTATCAACATGTGGTCAATATGATTCCATATTGACCACAGTTTCCTTTTTGTTTTGCGCTTATTGTGTGATTATGGCATTATCTTATCACCAATTCAGAATAATTGGCATACGTCTCATAAATAATTGTTTTATTCATATGTTAGTGTTATTAGTTCCCTGGTCAGTCTATTCATTTCTATAATAGATAAAAATTTGTTCCTTTATTTTGCAGGATTGCATAGAAATCATCATTCCTAAACAAGTGTTGCCATTTAATTATTTTATATTGTCCGAATCTATTATTCATGCAAGATTACATGCGTCTCCATGTGATAAGAGAAATAGGTTATTGATTATATTCAAAAAAATTGTTTCATGTGGTCAATGGACACCCAAATATGAAGAAACCGAGAGTTGCTACCATCTAAAGGGGTGTTTTTTTGAGAAAGAGGTGAATTTCTCTATGCACTAGGGTGTATTTAGGTGAATTCTATGCACTTTTCGTACATATGTATCTACAGAAAAGTTGTTCAAAATTAAATTTCCTATCGAAACGTCACCTTTTAAATTTAAAAATAATTTTTTTGACCAAAATAGATTCAAAAAACTAGGTAACAAACAGGAACACACGCGATTTTTCTTTTTTGTTCCATAACTTTTTTCTATTCATATTCCTATAACTAATAACAATTTGCCACTCCTATCCCAGGGCTTCTCCCTAAAAACTCCGCTCGTATGGGGGTGGGCGACCGAAAACATCAATTTATCAAAAAATCGGTACGCCCTATAATACTGTACGCGAGATAATATTAATCAAAAATACTTATTAAAACTTTTTCTGTAGAATATATTGTTTTTTTAGGAACAAAGATTGAAGCGACCGGCGATTTTAAATCTCTTACGCGTGCATCAATGTTTTTAAATAAAATTTGTATTAACTCAACGGTAAAAATTCGACAGCTTTTAATCAGAGTGTCCTACGAACAAAAATGGGTTTTGAAGGTGAAGAATGCAGCTTTCTCACGCAATTTTTGCCTCTTGCTTTACTTCAAATTAGTCCTAGAGCCTCCTACTACAGACCATTTAAAGGTAATTATTTTTTCTTTATTGGTAATATACTATTGCATATACTAGCCTAACTGCCTAGAAAAAAGTAATAGAAGTGTTTTCGAAAAATAGGGGAAATGACCCAAAAAATGGTGTGTGAGTGGCAAACTTTAAAAACCGTATCGCGGACACTGTGACTCCTAAAGACTTCTACCAAACATCATTTTGAAGAGGAAGGATATAAGATTTTTTTCTGTAAAGCACTACCTATACCTTTATCCCCGTGGAAAAAAGTTATGCGGCAAAAAAAATCGCGTGTAATCGTGTTTTTGCTTTGTTTTTTTAATATATTTTGTCAAAAAAAAAATCATTTATGACTTAAGGTGACATTTAGATATAAAATTTTATTTTAAAAAACTTTTCTGTAGATGTATATGTACGAAAAGTACATAGAATTCACCTAAATCTACCCTAGTGCGTAGGGAATAATTCACCCCTTTAAATGGTAGCACTTCGCGGTTTTTTTTATATTTGGGGGTCCATTGACCATATGAAACAATAAATCCCCTTTAAGCCTAAAAATATTAACTAGAAAACTAGATTAATTATGGAATGGTCAGTGATATATGCTCTAATTGAATAATGGCAGAAGATTCTCAAAATGCCATTGAAAACTTATCGCAGCAGCCCAAGTCTCATGAAAAACTATTAGGAATATATAAGGACCACTAGTAAATTGTATGTGAGGTCCTGGTATAGAATATCTTTCTTCTCAGTGGACGCAAACTAATGTCACTTATATCACACACTGGTTAGTGACAGGAGCGACAGGTTACGTGCGCTACCCTATCGGCTTTAAAAATGTGCGCGCAGTTGTAGACGAAACGTCAGAAACAAACAATTTCAGACCACAACATTGTATAAACCACGAATATAATTATTTCCTGTTAGTATTAAATTAACAATCCTGCAATTATGTTTAAAGGTTTAAACTAAACAGACAAAAATATAAATATTAACTGAAATAATTGACATTGTATGACGATTGAAAGAAGCTTGGTGCTTCTTATAAATAACATTTTATGCTGGAACAGATTATACAGAAAAAGGAATGAAATAGAAAACGATAACATCGAAGAAAGCTGGGAAAAACTCAAAAATAACATAATTAAGGCAGCAACAGAGAGAGAAAAGTAACAAACACTAACATATCAAAAAAGAAAACCTATGGTTTAGAGATGAAGCGAAAACAAAATGTGAAGAAAAGAAGAAAGCCTTTTTACAATACAGAACACAGCAAACACAATATGCATAAAACCACGATAAATGGATCAAAAATGAAACGAATGCTTTAGTTAGACAAATAAAAAGAGAACATTGTCGGAGCTTCCCAAAACAGATTGAAAACAACTTCGACACAAAAAGAAATATGGAGAATAAACAGAAGACAAAGAAAAGAGAAGAACGAACTAATAAAAACGAAACACAATCAGAAAGAAACATGGGCAGACTACTTTCGATCCCTATTCGCTAAAGATGACGATAATAAACCACCAACACAAGAGGTGACGACAAACGAAGAAATAAATATTGTGGAGAAAGAGATAAAGGAAGCATTAAGGAAATTAAAAAATAGAAAATCACCAGGAGAGGACAGAATACCGAACGAACTCAAGTACGGAAGACCAGATCTGACCAAACTAATTCTAACCATTAAAACTAATCCAAAAAATAATAGGGCAAAACAAAATTTCTCAAGAATGGAGACACCTCTCATCAAAGAGGGAGACAAATCGGACCCAGATTTTTAATTACATAGAAATTAATTTATTAAACACAACACTAAAATTAACAACCAAAGTGATAATAAATAAAATGAATGAAATTACAATACTATCAGGACAACAAGGTTTTAGGTCGCAAAGATCATGCACCGACGCTATATTTATAATGAGGCAAGTGCAAGAAAAATACAACAAATCGGAATATCTGTGTTTCGTGAACCATAAGAAGGCATCTGACCGGGTCAAATTAAAGGACGTTATCCACTTTTGTATGCAACAAACATAGAAACTAGGAATAATCAAAACTATCGAAAATATCCACCAAAACAACACAATAAAAGTAAAACTAGAAGAACTAACTGACCCTATTGAAACTGGCAATAGGATAATAGGGATATTCCTGAGTCCTCTATTGTTCAACCTTATTGTGGATCAAACAATAAAAAAAAGTAAGAACTAAAAAAGGCCAAATTGGAAAAAAACAACAAAAAATAATCTGTTATGCAGACGAAACAATATTACTACTCTCTGAAAGTGAAGATGATTTACAACGTATGCTGCACCAATTCAATGTAATTGCAAGATCATAAAACATGTTAATTTCCCAAAAAAGAAAAAACGCATGGTTATAACAGCAAATTCAGTGGATAAACAAACGGCATAATGGAACGACAGCTTACTGGAGGACATACAACAACAGACAGAATCATGTCTACACAAAAAGAAGAAGAAGCAGAAGAAGAAGTAGAAGAAGAATAAGAGGAACAGATTATGTACATACTCACATGATTAGTTTTTAAAATTACTGTAATATTGAGACAAGGAAATTGGTTAGACTATCAATAATTTTCTAATTGAGTATAATTAAAAAGCTCCTAATAATTTACGGTAAGGTTTGGTTTAGAGGATTCATTTCTCATAAACCCAATGCAAAGTTCGCATTCCAATTTAGATATTATATAGATTATTACTGAAATTATTCAATAGCACTAAACATTATTATAATTATATTAAACTATTATTTATAATTAGACTACTAGTAGAATGAAATCATATACTTACGCTGATTCCAGTAACAAGAATATCGTTCCTACAATTTTCTGCTGTATCGTGGGTACATCTGTGACCATCAACACACCAATCACACGGAAATGAAGATGAAACACACTGAGTACAGGAACTGTAAGTATTGCAGTCGAAGAACGTAAAATTTGTAGCCACAAAATCTGGCCCGGAAGTCATTCTAACTGAGAGCTTGGCAGTGAAGTGATCTGTAAAAAATAAATTATGTTAATTATTTTAAGATGAGTGTCGGTCTTTTGGTGTTCAGAGTTACAGCCTATGAGTAAAGAAAAATAAAATCAGCGTGAAAATTCATAGTTATATAAAAAGCAAGAACATATTTTCACGTATATTAACACAATGAGTTTTCAAAAACAATAGAGAACAATATTTACGCATGTGGTAGAGTAAGAGCTGATCGTGCTAATTTGCCACAAGATATTGTAGACGAAAAACAATTGGACCGAGGAGAAACAGATTGGCGGCAGGCTTCCAATAAAATGGTCTTCACTAGGTGGAAAAATAAGAAGGGGATCAATTTTTTTGTCCAAGTTTCATGATCCTACTGAAATGGTATCTGTCGAAAGAAGACAGAAGAATGGTTCCAAAGAAACTGTGGCTGCACCAACAGTTGTAAAAGACTACAACAAGTATATGGGTGGGGTGGATAAGGCGGATATGCTGAAGAGTCTATACGAAATAAATAGAAAAAGTAAGAAATTGTGGCATCGCATTTTTTTCCATTTACTTGATTTAGCAGTAAGTAATGCGTTTATCATATTTAAATGTAGAAGTCCAGGAAGTGCATTATCGTTGAAAGAATTCCGATTAGCCGTTGTTACAGGTCTTATTGGTGCTAATACAGATACCCCAAAAAAGGGACCAAAACATGCAGTAAATAGTTTCAAAAAATATGTACCTATTGAAGTTAGATACGATAGAGTGGCTCATTTGCCTCTTCATGGAACATCAAGTTCATTATGTTTGAACACCTTAATACAAAACTGTTTAGATCAACGAAAAGATGTCTACCTCACCTTCATCGACTACGAGAAGGCATTTGACAATGTTAAACATGATATCATGATGGAACTACTACATAGGGCCAACATTGACCAGAAGGAGATCAGAATTATTCAGAATCTATACTGGAACCAAATGGCAAAGGTGAGGATTGATCAAGACCAATATACGGATGAATTTGAAATCCGGAAAGGTGTCCGCCAAGGCTGCATACTCTCTCCGATGCTTTTTAATTTATATGTTGAAAATATATTTGCGGAAGCATTAGAAGACACGGAATTAGGCATTAAGGTGAACGGCATACCAATTAGCAACCTACGCTATGCGGACGACACAGTGATTATAACTGATAATTTGGAAAATCAGCAGTTATTATTTGATAGGGTGAATAACATAGGTAAAAAATATGGCCTCAAAATCAACATTTTGAAAACGAAATATATGGTCATTAGCAGAAACCCTCCAGAAAACCCGATAATATGCTTAGGTGACGATCGCATAAAACGCGTGAAAACTTTTAAATACCTTGGCACCACAATCAATGACCAATCGGATCCACAACAAGAAATAAAAACCCGAATACAAATGGCAAGACAAGCTTTTGTCAAATTCAGACCGCTCCTATGTAATCAAAACCTAAATTTCGAAATACGCTACAGAATGGTCAAGTGCTACATATGGTCCATCTTGCTTTATGGCATGGAAACGTGGACTTTGAAAAAAACATCTATCAACAAACTTGAAGTATTTGAAATGTGGTCATTGAGAAGAATGATGCGCATACCTTGGGTGGATAGAGTTCGAAACGATGACGTCCTTAAGAGAGCCGGCGTAGAAAGAGAACTCTTTGAATTAATTAAAAAACGCAAGATTGGTTACCTTGGGCACATATTGAGAGGAGCAAAATATGAAATACCAAAGTTAATCCTACAAGGGAAGATCGAAGGTAGGAGAGGAGCCGGTCGCAAATAATTATCCTGGTTAAGGAATATTAAAGAATGGACAGGAATACACAATACAGGCGAGCTGTGTCACGCCGCCAAGAACAGAATTCTAGTAATGAGATAGTCGCCTACGCACTTTGGTGTATGGCATGTTAAGAAGAAGAAGGAACATCAAGAAGATGTGGGTTATGCAGTACAACCGCAAAGATTCATCGGACTCGTTGGTTTTGTCAAACATGCGATATTGGTCTGTGTTTATCTGACAATAAAAATTATTTCCAAAAATTTCTTACTCTTGAATAAGTGACTTTTGTGTCCCAGTGGTTTCACGGTAAAACCATACCTTTTTTGTAATATTTGTTACGATTAAATTTAAATTTTCAGAAAAAGTGTTGATTTAATTAATTAAGTTTCCGAAATTTCTTTTATTTTAGAAAAAATGAGTTAAATAATTACAAATGAATTTTCCGTTTATTGTTTCGGGTACAATATATTTTAGTTTATAGCACTATTTTGCTATTTGTAAACGTTGTTTATTTGAGCGTACCGCTTTGACATCTACCATATTATTGTAACTGCTAATGATTTAATTATTTTACAGCCATCTGGTAATATTTTTGTTTAAAAAGCGTTTATAATTGAATTACAAAATATATTTACGTGTAGTGTGTTTATAATTGATTGAATAACTGATTATTGGAAAGCAGGAATATGATACTTTAAACTTTAAAATTTACCAATTTGTCCACAATTAAAAAAGTTTCAGTTTTCCACAATTAATCGTATTATATCCTCATGGATTGAGCAGCAATGACAGAACAATTAACAACATTAATTAATAAAATTATAAACTACAATAAAATACCTGAAGAATGGAGAACGAGCGAACTAATTCTACTATTTAAAAAAGGAGATAAAAACAGCCAGAAAACTACAGAGGTATAAACTTGTTATATACTACCCTAAGACTTACAAAATTTTACAAGTGCTAATAAATCAGAGGAAGATCGTGTACAGATGCAATATTCGTTATAAAGCAAATTACTGAGAAATCACTAGAGTATAATAGAACAGCATTTCTGTGTCTGATTGACCTAAAGAAAGCGTTTGACAGAGTAAGACTCAAAAA
Source organism: Diabrotica undecimpunctata (assembly GCF_040954645.1). Taxonomy (NCBI): domain Eukaryota; kingdom Metazoa; phylum Arthropoda; class Insecta; order Coleoptera; family Chrysomelidae; genus Diabrotica; species Diabrotica undecimpunctata. The sequence continues at coordinate 21,691,490 of NC_092812.1, forward strand.
GATATAATTCATCTTTTGTATAATAAAGAAGTTCCCCTACACATTATAAAAACTATCGAAAACATCTACCAAAACAACAAAATGGAAATCAGAATAGATGGACAACTTACAGAACCTATAGAAATAGGCAGCGAAATAAAACAAGGGGATTCGTTGAGCCCCATGCTCTTTAACTTAATCATGGATGAAATCAACAAAAGCGTTAACAAAGGAAGAGCATACAGAATGGGAGACAAAGAAATAAAAATACTCTGTTACGCAGACGACGCAATATTGATAGCCCAAAATGAAGATAATCTGCAAAGACTGGTCCACAGATTTAACATAAGAGCAAAAGAATTTAATATGACAATCTCATCTCAAAAAACTAAAACAATAGTAGTCAGCAAAGAACCAACCAGATGTAAAATAGAAATTGATGGCACCAGTACTGAACAAGTAATGGAAATAAAATACCTGGGAATTACACTGTCCAGCTACGGAGACCTGGACAAAGAAGTGACAGATCAAGTACAAAAAGCAAATAGACTGGCAGAATGCCTTAATAACACTATATGGCGAAACAAACACATTAACCAATAATGACATATACCTCAGAAACAAGACCCGACACAGCCACAACGCAAAGTGTCACAAATGCTACTGGAAACGGCAGAGATGAGAGTACTGACAAGAATTACAGGAAATACGCTGTTAGATCGAAAGAGAAGTGAAGACATTAGAAGAAAATGTAACTTACAGTGTATAAATGGACACAAAATAAAAAAAGAATGGAATAACCACAAAAGCAGAATGGAGGAGACCCTTGTTGTCAAAGTAGCAAGATATAAGTCAACAATCGCAAAAGAAGCATCGGACGACCGCGCAAAAGATGGGGTGACAAACTTCCATAGAGGTATTAATCCGCCAATGAACAAGCAGAATTGCTTATAAAGAGGAGGAAGAAGAAAAAGATCCTCATAGATAAAGCTGAGTTTGTGAAAAGGAAAGTAACAAAGATGAATGGATCATGAGAAACATAACTCATCTTCTGAGTGTAATGACGTGATCGATAATTGGTATTCAAAAAACTGGTATACAATCAAATAAAAGTACTTCATCGGCCCGGTCCAGATTTTCATCTGGTCCAAAATATTTTGATCGAAGATGATTTTAACAAAAACTAGAAGAAAAACACTGCCGGAAAGGCGTGGGGCGATAATACATGAAATGTGTGACGCTACATTTGATGTAAGGTGAGAAAAAAGGAACAATTTTAAATATTTTCAAATGAAGACACAATTCTTTCTCATTATCTGTAAACCTTATAATGTATGACAGCACATAGAGGAAAGTAGCCGAAATTGTACCGGCACCAATATTGTACCATCGCTATATTTATCCTTTATGAGGAAGCCAGAGCGCTCTTATGTCGTTTAGTGAAACTAGTTACTACTTAGAGTTAAGTGCTGAAGTTTTACAACGTTCACATTTGTCAATTTTATTTTATCGAATTTTTTGTATTTCATGGTGTTTCAGTAAAGTTTTCTAGTCCCATACGTAAGGTTACAGCATCTCTAAAGGTATGTGCAAACTATTTTGATTCATAAATACAAGAAAAGCATGTATTTAGGTATATAAAACTGAGTCGCTTCCGTTTGCCGGACCATTTTTAGGTTAGAAATCGTAGTTTATTTACGTGCATAAGTGCAAGTTTCTCATATTGTACCACGCCTTTATTGTACCGGTACAATTTTAGATACCATTGGGTATTTAGACCTACTTATTTAAAAAAAAAACATAAATAAATAATGCACACCGTTCTTGTGTGTTTTAGATGCCCAAAGGAAAATATGGGACTTGGAATGCGGACGACATGAGCCGGGCTCTTCAAACATTTCGTAATGGAGGCATGGGATTAAATGAATGCTGCAGGCAGTATGGAGTCCCTAAGCCTGCTTTGCTCCGTCACCTTAATGTCAAGGCAAATGAAGAAACGAAGGCTTTTGGCCAAGGCAGTGTGTTACCAACAGCAGTGGAGAAAGAGCTAGTTGATCACATTTTAAAACTGGAAACGTTGATGTTTGGTCTCACGATCAATGATGTTCGACGGCTTGCATTTCAAATCGTTTTTCAAAAGAAATGGTTTTATGCTTTCAAAGCTCGTCATAAGGACATAATCTCACTGAGAGAACCTCAAGCAACGTCCATGATGTTCACAAAAGGATTCAATAAAAGGAATGTTTACGTCGTTTTCGACCTCCTGGAAAAAATTGTTAACGATAATAATATTGGTGCAACTCGCATATTTAACGTTGATGAAACGGGTGTCAACACTGCAGAACAAATGCCAAAAGGTTCTCGCATAAAAAGGTAAAAGACAAATTGGGTCGGTGTCCAGTGGAGAACGTAGAGTCAACACTTCTACTTTTTAATATGTGCTCCGAAGAGATGTTTAAAGAGGCAATAAAAGATATCAAAAAAATCATACATATGCGAGATACTACGAGAGGTATAGATTGGTTCTGAACACAAAAAAAATCACGATTGTCGGTAAGAATAAGATTAAAGACGATACAATCAACGTTAAAGGAAAAGCTTTAGAGAAAGATACAATTACTTGGGGTGTGAGCTAAATGAACAAACGACGCATTTAGATGGTCAGAAGCGCTTTCAATAAAATGAAAACATCATTATGCAATGGAAAACTGGGAATGGAAATTAGAACTAGAGTACTGAGATGCTGCGTATTATCTACCCTTTTATATATCGAGTTGGAGTTTGGACAATTAAGGAGGCAACTGAAAAAACACTTGTCAGCTTTGAGATGTGGTGTTATCGAAGAATGTGGAAAATATCAAACACTAAGTTTCTAGAAACACTAAGGAATCATTAAGACAGATGAAAAAAGAAATATTCAACACTATGAGGGAAAGAAACATGCGCTACTTTGGTCACATACTATGAAATGAAAAATATAAGTTGACTTGATTGGTTATACAAGGGGAAATGGAAGGAAAAAGAGGACCGGGAAAACGACGCATGTCCTGGTTGAAAAATTTAAAGCAGTGGAGTGGAAAAACAACAATAGAACTCTTCATAACTGCTGCAGACAGAGTAAAATGCGCCGTGATGATCTCCAATGTCCTTAAAGGACGAGGAACACGTAGAAGAAAATTGAAAGACACGTGAAAGAGAGAAATATACGTGTCTTTCATTTACTTGCTTTTTTGTTTAAGCTGGTTGTTTCAAATTCATCCATATTAAAGTAATTTTACATGTCTATAAAGGATTAAATTGGATAAATACAAGAAAGTACTAAAATAAATTCAGACTAGGAATGCAACCTTGCAAAGATAAATTATTGACACATTGATTATGCCGTTGGCGTTTTACTTAATTAGAATTTCAAATCATAAAGTGATCTTGCCAAGGTAATTTTAGCTCAGAATGTGTGGATTTTGTTTTCAGTTTTCTTTGAGGGTAAACATGTACCTTTTAGGCAAACGATTTTAAATATAAATTATTTCGAAAAGCATGACTGTGTAAATTTGGTGAACTGATGAAAGTGAACTAGTTAATCGAATTTAACGTTTAAACACATCTCTAATCTTTACTAACTATCGGCGGTCGAGTCCGCTTCGCAGTCGCGTGTATTGCTACAAGCGGTGATTCAAATTTATCAGTGTTACATTCAGCATTTACTTACTTTTACCTTTACAATATAATATGTTCTTTGCCCTATGTCAATTGAAAAATGTGCAGTACACAGCAGTAAAATAATGGTAGAAGGTCTCGGCATAACTCGCAACAAAGGGAAAAGAATATACACTGTGTGTCAGCCAAATGGAATTAATTAGCTAAGAAATAAATGAGGGAGTATTCGAAAAAACGGCCGAACACGTCAATTAGTATTTATAGTTGCGCATTTTTTTTCCATAAAATCTTTTTATATGGGGTGTATCAGATAACGATGGCCAATACCAACTTGCTTATTTTAAATAGAACACCCTGTATATTAATTAATTTTTAGATTCCTCAGATAATTTTAGACATTTTTTGAATACAATGTCCTATACCTATCTTTGACTGTTTCGGAAATATTAAATAAAATGCAAAAATTCACATTTAAAAAAGAAAACATGGATATTGATAGCAACTCAGAGTTGCTATCAACAAGTCCTCGTAGACACTTTGTCTCAGGACGATCAACCTCCTGTAGAGTCTTACGTTGACATTTTATCAATTCCAATTGTAACTTTAACATCATAACATATAAGATCCAATAATGTAACTTAAATTCAAATTAATAACATTTACCGGGTTTTTACCCATATATTTAGTGGCTCAAAACATGTACACTTAGACACACTGATGATGGAATATAGATTCCGAAAACGTTTTGTGATGTAGCCCGATTGGGTGTTTTAATTATATACCTTTTATAAAGGATTTTTAAATAAATTTTTTGTGATACATCGTATACAGCCAGCTACAGGAACTTAGTTTCCTTGTGGATTTTGAAATAATTTTGTGTACACTGTATTTCTGGGTTGATATTGGCATGCAAAGTGAAAGGCAATTTATCATCTATTTCTATATCAGTTTCTAGCTTTCGCTTTCTTAATAAGTTAATGCTGCTTTTATGTTGAGTGGATTGATTTAGTTCTTTTCTTTGCAACTGTTTTTCCATTCTTTTGGCCTTATTTGTTAGCTTAAACGTTAAAATCTGGAGAATCAGTTAACGGACACTCAATGTATTACCTAGTATTAAGTGTCTTTAAAGAACTCATATTTTATGACACGATCGCCGAAATCCACAAAAATGTTCAATTTTCACGACTAACTACAAACTAATATACATGCGTGATATGCGGACTTACAAACATTACTGAAAAAGACGCAGCGCCCCCGCAGATGGGACTGGACTAAACAAACCAGGACCGCCACGAACGGGATTCTGTTAATAATATCAACATTTTTTTTTCGTTTTTCAAAAGCCTGAATAGGACAGAGGATGTAATTTTATCCAAAAGTTGTAATAATACTTTCTTATTAACGTTACTAAAGGTAACTTTTGGTGGGTATTCCAATTCAATTTGTCATTTTTTTTTTTTTAATTTTGCGATTATTTATCCAAGTTTTTTTCTCGTTTTTCAAAGACCGGTAGAGGGCAGAAGATATAATTTTATCAAAAAGTTGTAATAATATTTTTTTATTTTCGTTACTAAAGGTAACTTTTGGTGGGTATTCCAAATCAATTTGTTAATTTTTTTTAAATGTTGCGATTATCGATCCACCCTAATGTACAATTTATATGAGTTATGTTATGGACTACCATCGATAAATGAAAGAAGTGCTTTAAAAATTCGTCTAAACTCACAATATAGTACCTAATTGAAAAAAAAACCATTTTCGATATTAAATATTTTTTTACTTGTCTGTTTCAAATCTTAAGTATTAACCTCTCGTAGTAATTGAAAACCATTAATCTCAAACTCCTAAGGTTCTTAATAAGAGGATGAGATTGTCTTTTAAGAAAGTCTTACTTGAAGAAAATCTAAATTTCCATACCTACACGCAAGTGAATTCTATCCGTTTAATAAGATAATGTCGAAATTCAAAAGATTTACAATCGGTGACTAAAGCTACGATTGAATTTATTGCCCATGGCAGATTGCCATTCTTGTGCCTCTTTTTCCGCCAGGTTATTGCCAGGGGTATTTTTAATAGTAAAAGTAAACTTAAATTTAAGGGATGATCAGAGTAATAAAAAAACGAATCTCTCAGTTGCTTTAATAAAGTTTGATTGAATGGCTTTAATCGTTATTGATTTTTGGGGATATAATAAAGAATATCTCCCTTCGCTATATAAATTCGAAATATGAAAATATACAAATTCAACGATTACAATAATTTATAGTCGACATGTATAAGAAATATAAAATAGTATTATTTTTACCTCAGAGCAGAGCAGAATCTATAGCAAACAAAGTTCAGATCTCTAGAACGAAAAAGTAGTGAAACTTGTAAGAGGTAAACGAGAAAAATTGAGTTACGTAATCTCTTTTTAGTTCGATACACTTTGTCCAACGTTTCAATAACGTAACATCAAACAAATTCTGACAAATTGGATAATTTTAGAAATATAATACTATAATATAAGTAACAAATGCAATATTGCATAATGTCATATCAGTTCTAGACTGTAGGCTTGGATATTGACAAATAAATAGAAAACTTTTGTTTTCAAAACTTGATCCTTTCATTGATCCATGCAGTTTTGTATAAGCGTATTCAAGCAGAAAGCTGCTTCACGTGTACCCAGTCCGCTCTTGAAACCAATGTAAAAGGGAATATATTATTCCAAAAATGAAGATAAAAATAGGTCATCAGGAAGTAATCTAGCTTACTTATATGATATTTCTTCCATATACTCATTAACCTCCAGTGTAAATAAAAGTGAGTGGATATGTGACTCAGGAGCAAGCCTACACATGAATGGTAAACAATTGTTGTTTTCAAAATTAGAATCTCTTGCTGAATCTATGTTAGAATAGCAAACAACAAGTTGATTCCTTCAGAAGGTAAAGGTGTCATCGAAATACAGGCATCTGTTCAAGGTTAGTGGTATGATCGTACTATAAATACTGTCCTCTACGTTCTTAAACTTAGTCACAGCTTATTTTCAGTGGGAGCTATGGCAGATAAAAACTTTATCTATCACTCTCACAAAAACAGGTGCCCATTTCTAGAGACAAATGGAAACATTTCATGTGTTGGAGTACGTAGAGACAACCTGTGGGTCATGCAATTTAGAGTTAAGCCTATTGCAGAATGTATTTTAGCTTGCAGCTAATCTAACTTTAGAAGCTGTTGTTAGAAAACTGGATGTAAACGGATGTATTAATACAAGATCTATGCAAATATGCGCATATGCGGATGATGTTGCCATAATAAGCCGCAACAAAAGGGTATTGAACGAAAAAGTTATAGAACTGAAACGAGAAGCTGCTACGTTTGGTCTATATATAAATGAAAGTAAAACAAAATATATGGAGTGCACAAAATCGAATGAACATGAGAATCTGAAGGTAGACAACCATACCTACAAATATGCCTCCACTTTTCCCTACCTAGGCTCAATAATAAATGACAACAACAACATCAGTCAAGAAATACAAGCACGGATTCTTAGCGGTAATAAGTGCTTTTATGCATACAAAGACTTAATGAAAAGTAAGTTACTGAATCGTGAGTCTAAGCTGAGAATCTACAAAACAGTAATTAGACCAGTGGTCACATATGGATGTGAAACGTGGACCCTCTCAACCACTGATGAAAATCAACTGAGAATATTTGAGCGCAAAATACTAAGGAAGATATTTGGACCAACCCAATGCAGCGATAGTTCGTGGAGAATTAAAATGAACCACGAGCTGGATGAACTAATGCAGAGCGCATATATTGTCAGATTTGTAAAATCACAAAGACTAAACTGGCTTGGTCACCTAGAAAGAATGCCAGATAATCGAGCTGTAAAAGTAGTTCAGAGATGGAAGCCCCAAGGAAACAGAACAAGAGGAAGGCCCCGTAAAAGATGGATAGACGACGTAGAGAGGGATCTTAAAACCATGAACATCAGGCAGTGGCGAAGGAAAGTATCCGACAGGGCAGAATGGAAGAACATTGTTAAGCAGGCCAAGACTCACAAAGGGTTGTAGCGCCATTAGAAGAAGAAGAAGAAGAAGAAGAAGAAGAAGATTTTAGCTTGCAAAACATCTATATAAAAGCTGAAGACAAATAAGAATTTTTCTGTAGGACATGCCAGTATGGGAAGCACTCAAGAAAATCCCATAAAAGTCTTACAAGAAGCAGATCAGACAAACCAGGTGAAATGATTCACACAGATATATGTGGACCAGTAAACATTTCCTCTCAAAGTGGATCAAAATATTTTGTTTTATTTAAAGATGATTGTAGTGGTTACTTCAGTGTTTATTTTCTAGAACACAAGTTAGATATTCTCAACAAGTTTAAGGATTTTAAAATACTGATTGAAAATCACACTGGTAATAAGACTAGGATTTTAAGAAGTGACCAGGTAAAGGAGAATATATCAATAGTGACTTTTAGGATTTTATCAGGAAAAATGGTATACCTATTACATGAATGTTCAGCTTCATATATACCTCAGCAAAATGGCCGCAGTGAGAGGCAGTTAAAGACAATAATTATTGAAAGTGCGAGGACTATGCTTATCAGCAAAAATGTGTCACAAGAATTGTGGACTGACGCTGTAAACCCTGCTGTATATGTTCTTAATAGAACAGCTTCAAGTCAAGTACAAAACATGACTCCATATGAAAATTGGTTTGGACGAAAACCAGATTAAAACATATCATAGTTTTTGGCAGTACAGCTTACATGTTGATATCATCACAGTTCCGGAAGATGTTTGATTCAAAATCAAGAGAATTATTGTTTGTTGCATATGATGGATATTCATAAAATTATAGACTTTGGGATTGTCAGAAGAAAAGAATTGAAGTAAGCTGCAATATAAATTGTAATGAAGATGAAACAATAGAAAATAGGAAGGACATTTTTGAAATAGGTTGAAATTTGAAATCTTGAATATATGATATATGAATCTTGATGATAATGAAGAAAGAGGCTATGATGTAATGTATGATATTCAAGAATGTGACAATGAAGAGAGTTTAGAAATGTCACAAAGTAGTAGATCTCAAGCAACAGATCATCATGATGAGCATTTTGATTATAATCTGTTGTATGATGCCGAAGATGATAATATTAATGACAGACAGTTACGCAACAGAAATACACTGTCTATTATGGTGAAGCAAACCACTGTGAAATACTTGAACCTATAACTTATGAAAGTGCAATAAATTGTGAAGATTCTAGAAAGTGGCAACAAGCAATGTAGGAAGAAATAGATGCCCTTAGTTTAATAACACATGGGACTGGGTAAAATTACCCAATGATGCAAACGTGATAGACAATAAGTGGGTTTATCGTGTTAAGAATGACTCAGACGGTAATCCTCTTTGCTATAAAGCACGTTTGGTTGCACGCGGTTTTATGCAAGAAGGTGGAATAGACTATGAAGACACTTTCGCGGCCGTTGTGCGGTATGACTCAGTGCGAATTTTGTTATCGTTAACAGTAGAAAAGGACTTTAGTCTTGCTAATTTTGATGTACAGACCGCATTTCTGTATGGTAACTCGCCAGAGTGTGTGTATATGAAGCAGCCAACTTGTTTTGAAAGTAAAAAGTCACAGAACTTAGTGTATAATTTGAATAAAACTGATATGGACTTAAGCAATCATCAAGATTATGGTACCAGAACTTTGTATCTTTTCTTTATAAATTTGTCTAAGGTTATCAATGTCTTTTGTTGGTAATTTTGCAGATGCTGAAACTTATTTAGAAATTTATGTTGATGATGGACTTTCATATCAAAATCAGAAAGTGCTAACTTTAAAGTAAATGTCTAAAATAACTGTGAATTTAAATAATAAATTACATTTTGATGGACTTGACATTGAACAAGTTCTTAGTGCGGGTACAATTGCTATTCATCAACATAATTATATAGAAAAACTTTTAGTAAATTTAATATGACTAATGCTAATCCATTAAAGAATGCTGCTAAGCCTAGCGTAAAGTTTGTTTAGCAGAAAATGGTTGACTTCAACTAGTGCTGCCGTAAATATTATTAAATTTATCTGACTTGGCCCATTGTTAAAACCTTGTACCTCAGGTAAACCATTGTTACCTGAAACCGGGCCTTTTATACTATTATCGGTTAACCCAGGATGTTTATAGTCGATACTAATTGAAGTCAATCATTTACTGCTAAACAAGCTTTACCTTTGTCTAAAAGAAATATTTTAAATTAAATCTTTGCCATATCGTGAGACTGTTGGTTCACTTAGTTCACTAATATTTCTAGCTATCACCAGTCGCCCGGATATTACATTTGCAGTTAATCAGGTAAGCAGATTCTTTAATGTTTGGAGTGATGAACATTGGAAAGCAGTAAAACGAATTTTTAGCTCATTATAAAATTATGTACAGAAAAACTACACAAATCAAGGCAATAGGCTATACTGATGCAGACTATGCTGGCTGTCTAGATACAAGAAAATCTTATAGTGGATATGTATTTATGCTAGGCAATGGACCTATTACCTGGAAGAGCCAAAAACAGAACATAGAGGCACAATCAACAACAGAGGCTGAATATGTGTCCTTGACTTTTGGTGTTTAGCTTATGGATTAAACATTTTTTAAAATAGATTGGAATTGATGTCTCACCTGTCAACATCTTTGTTGATAATCAATTTGCCATTAAGCTAACATAGGCATAACAATTTCATAGCAGAACAAAAAATATTGATATTAGGGTTCACTTTGTTCGAGATGAGTGTGAAAACAAGAGTATCTATGTAAGCTATGTCAATTCAAGCAATCAGTTAGCCAATTTGTTCACTAAAGCATTGTCAAAAACAATGACATTTTATTGAATAAGTTGAATTTGTCAATTCAACTATCTATATGTTAATTTGTATCAGGTCTTTGTTTTTATATTTTTTGTCAAATCTTGAATAGGTGGGGAGTGTTAAAGTAAACTCCTGAGCTTATGTAATATTAAAGATTTTAAAAGAGAAGAATTGTGTTTTTTAGGTTATGTCACTACTTGTCAAACTGTTAGAATGTAAGCACATGTTTTGTTAATATTCTCAGGCTTATTATTCAATAAACTTGTTACTAATCGATCGTCGGGTTGCTTTATTCATCAGAACCAATACAGTTGGACTAATTTAATGTATTTTTAATTAATTCTGGAAAATTTAATAATTACGTCATCATTCAATCTTCGCTTATCCACTGCTGGACATAGATCTCCCTCATAATTTTCCATCTATTTCGATCTTGTGCCTCTTGCATCCAATTCCTATGACAACGTTTTAGATCGTCAGTCCAACGTTTTGGTGGACGACCTCCGCTTAGGTAGGCATCATCTCTTGGTCTCCATTCCAGTATCCGCTTTGTCCATCTATTATCTGTCATTCGAGCCACGTGACCTGCCCAGTTCCATTTCAGTGTTGCTACTCTCTCTACTGCATCAGCCACTCCTGTTCTTTGTCGTAGCTGGCGATTTGGGATCTTGTCTCGTAGTGAAACGCCCAACATAGCAAGCTCCATCGCCCTTTGACACACACGGATCTTTTGAACTGTTCTCCTTGTCATATTCAACGTTTCCGCACCGTAAGTTAACACTGGCAAAACACACTGATTAAACGTTTTTCTTTTAAGGCATATTGGTATATCAGACGATTTGAAAATATGGTTCAGCTTGCCGAAGGCTGCCCAAGTCAGTCTTATACGACGGAGAAGCTCATCGGTTTGGTTATCTTTTCCTAAGCGAATCTCATGACCTAGGTATTTATAGGCCATTACCTGGTCTATGGATCTTGTTCCTACGCATATATCTTCGCTGACTACAAGATTTGTCATCATCTGAGTTTTAGATATATTTATTTTCAATCCCCCTTCTAGCGAGAAAAGGTAGAGCTAATTTAAAAGTTCTTTGGCCTCATCTATCCTATCAGCTATTAGTACAATATCATCTGCAAACCTTAGATGGCTAAGCTTTTCTCCGTTTATGTTTATGCCCTTGTCGGTCAGTTTTGCCCTTTTACATATATATTCCAAAAGCGTAGTGAACAGTTTCGGCGATATGGTGTCCCCCTGGCGTACTCCACGTTGTATCGAGAATTTCTGGGTTTGATGATCACCCACTCTAACACTGGCTATTGCGTTTTGGTATATGTGTTTAATTATATTTATATACCGATAGTCAATTCGGCATTCTGTCAAGGCTTCCAACATTTTTTGTTGATTTACGGTGTCGAATGCCTTTTCATAGTCGACAAATATTAAAGCTAGTGGTTTATTATATTCAGTGCATTTTTCTATAAGATTTTTTATTACCAGTAGGTGATCGTTTGCTCCATAGCCTTTTCTAAAACCCGCCTGTTCTATGGGCTGATAAAATTCCAATTTATTTTCTAGTCGTTTCGTAATTATTTTTGTAAATAGTTTATAAATATGTGAAAGTAGACTTATGGGCCTGTAATTCCTGAGGTCGGTAGCATCCCCTTTTTTTATGAAGTATGATAATTTCTGCGTTATACCACTGGGTTGGTGTTACTGCTTCCTGCAAACATCTAGTGAATAGTTTGGCAAGGAGCTGCCATAATCTTTTTCCAGCCACTTTCAAGGCATCTGCCACTATTTCATCGCCTCCGGGGGACTTATTGTTTTTCATTTTTTGCACTGACCTTCGAACTTCATTGGGTGTTACGTCCGGTAAAATTTCAGATCCCTGATTGATTATCTTTGGTAATGATCCACTCCGGTTACAGTGCTGTTCTTTGTATAGTTGTCTATAAAAATTTTCTATCGTGTTCATAATTTGAACTCTATCCTCAATCATTTGCCCCTGTTCATTTCTTAATTTGTGGACGTTTTTTCTTCCAATGGACATGCTCTGTCTAAGTACTTTCAAGCTTTTGTTTTCTTTTATTACTCTAGTTATTTCCATCGTATTGTATCGTCTCAGATCTTTTCTAACTTCCTTTTTAATTTTCTTATTCAAAATTTTTAGTTCATTTTGGTTATGATCCTGATTTTCCCTAAGTTTTCTTCTTTCCTCTAGAAGATGTTTTGTGTTGTGGCTTAATTTTTTGTTAAGGTTTTCAGGACGAGGACAGTATTTCTTTTCAGCTTCTTTCAATATTTGAGTAATATTATTGTTCATTTCATTGATGCTGATAGTCTCTAAGTCGTGTGTATCCAAACTAGTCTTAATATTTTCTTCGTAAAGTGTTATATCTTCTGGGAACAGCCACCTTCCACTTTTCTTTTTGAGGATCATTTTTGTTCTTTCAACTTCAGTGTTAAAAGTGGTTTTTGCTCTAATTAGTCTATGGTCGCTCCCTGTTGAAAATTTATTCAATACTGTTACATCCTGAACAATATCTTTCCGATTTGATATTATGAAATCAATCTCATTTTTTGTTCTTTGGTTCGGACTCTTCCATGTCCACTTACGTTGGGGTTTCTTTCCGAAGAATGAGTTCATCACAAAGAGATTTTCCTGATGTAAGAAGTCAAGAAGCCTGTTACCTCTCTCATTTCTCTCACCAAATCCAAAGTTTCCCATAGCAGATTCTGCATCATCTTGTTTGAATCCCAATTTGGAGATTTTAACGCCAAATTGGGATTCAAACAGGTAATCATGTACATATGTATTATTTAAAAATATATTTTTTATAGTCACAATGCATTCGGTATATTTCTTATTAAGTTATTTAACTAATTTGTATTATTTGAAAACCCTTTTGTTGAAAACTTTCAAAGAAATCGAAGTACTGGCAATTTACATTACTTTTTGTACACGCTGTGTGTTTAGTGAACTCACACTTTTATTGCAATTTTTTAAAAGAATCCCTAACAATCCCTTCTCTTTTTCCGCCTTGGGCGAAGAGGAGATATAAATAAAAGGCCTACTACAAACCATTACATGTTTATGGCTGAGCTCCTGATGATAATTAAAAAACCGAAACGGTTTTCAAATGTTTCATCCTTTTCGCTATATTTTAGAATACAAAAGTTACTCTGGATTAATGAACATTTCCAAATCCACCGTTATTGTTTAACCAACTTTGTAAACCTGAAATAACTTGTTAGTTATGTTGTATCAGTGAAGGTAACTTTATAATTACACATTTATGAAACTGCTCTTTTTTCACTACATCTGAAATTATTTTGTTAAAGTTTTAGCTATAGAGAATTATATACTTGTTTAAAGAGTAAACAGAAAATTTTCTAACTAATTAAAACTTTAGTAATGTGCTGGAACTTTTCTAATACTTTTAAGCCATAATAAATGCACTTTAACTGAATAATCAGAAACTATATAAAGGATGTCATCAAATTTACGCAAGATTTGAAATTGAGTGAAAAGGTAACAAGGAAATTCTAAAACACTGGATCAATGCGTGATCTTATACTATATGGATACACTATCACGAACTGAAGCTTAGTACCTATTATTACCAACAGCGAAGAACAAATGAAAAAAATTTTTGAACAGCTGACTTAAAAAGATTTATTATTTCAATGAAATTAAATCGGATACAAAATTTCGACACAAGAATGCATACCTGTCAGTAAAGGCGTAAAAGCCAATTTTCTGATACACAATTTCCTTGTACACTTGTAAAAAAATTCACAATTTTTAATTAAAAACCTTTTTCCTTTTCAAACTTAAATCTTTCGTGATTTTTGTAACACACCACACTAAACAACGTATCCTGCTGTAATTGTTTTCTTTCTACGAAATTTGTGACACTAAATTACTTGTTCTGTCAACTACTGGTCATTAGACCCAGATTCTTGAAGACCAATTAACGTCTTATAAATTGATTGTACTCTTCGTAGCTTTAGCAAACTCCCCATCACATAACTGTCGATGAAACCAAGTCATTATAGTCGTGCAGATACATTATACATAGTTGGATAAAGATAAAGCGTATATATATATATATATATATATATATATATATATATATAATTACAGCCAAAGGGGGCATATTTCCTACTAAATGATGTACGTTTGCCATTATAGTTTTGTCAAAATATAATTTTTTTTTCTAAATAAACTGTTTTTTAATCAAAACCGCCTATGATTCCATATCGGTGAATCACTTTTAATGATTCAAAGGATCGAATTGATACGCCATCCTATATTCAGTCCTAATTTGGCAACAAATGACTTCTTTTTATCATTTTATTTATTTTTTCTGTCAATCAAAAATACAATACGGTTTTAATATCCCACGACAGCCGAACAAGAGGCTGATACGTCTAAAACGCTTTTGTAGTTACAAACACATGCAAAACTGTATTCATTTTTACGAAAATTATTTTACATTATAACAATAAATCCATCTTAGATGATAAATATTTGTTTTTTCTTGTCTGCATTAAAAGTTAAGTACTAATTACAATCATTCATCTGACTTAAATCAGACTCCTTGCTGCTTCAATAATTTTATAAGAAAAAAAGTAAACAAAAATTGGGAAAACTTACGTTGTCCAGGTGGAATTGAGGGCAAAGCGTCGGTTCTCGGTGTTGTGCAGTTTACTCCAGAACCTTTTCTTGTGGCGTTTGTGATTAAAGTCTTATCGAGAGCGGTGAAGGCACATAAAAAATGCCCCTGTAGAGTTGGTAAGTTATCGATCACTAGGTCGAGCTGTAACAAATATATTTTTTTGTAATTTATATAAATGGTTAAAAATCATTTAAACATTCTAAAGTTCAACGATACATTGTCAGCAGTAAAAGAGATATAAAATATAAGACAATGAAAATGCGCGGACGAATCGGTCTTATAAGAGAAATCTAGAAATGTATAAATTGCTCAAAGTGCTCTCCCCTGTCACTTAGTGTTATTACAGAAAGTCTGTAAATATACATTAACCTGAATGGACATATTGGTACAAAAAGAGCGGGAATGGAAAGAGTTCATGGAGGTTTGGGGATGGATGGGAATAAGAAACGAAGGAAATAGTGTGATTGACTGTGTAGAAGAAGTCAGCTAAAAGAGGTTACGAACTGTAAAGTGATAAAGGGTGAATGTGTAGCTAGTCAACACTGACTGGTGATAGTGGATACGGAGATAAAGGTGAGGCGGAAAGGAAATCAAGTAGGACACCAGAAAGTGAAGTGGTGGAAGTTAAAGGATAAGGATTCAGCAATAATCTTTCAGAGTAGAGTGCTGGATGAGCTTGAGGAAAAAGATACGGTAAATGACTGGTGGGAAGCCAACAGTAAAGTTATGGTGTGAGTGGGAGATGAAGTCCTAGAAAAAATCTGGTAAAGAAACTTGGTGGTGGAACGATGAGGTACAACAGAAGGTTAGAGAGAAGAAAAAGGCTAAAAAGAGATATGACAGGTCTAAAAGAGAGGAAGATAAGAATATATACAAGATGGCAAAGAGGGAAGCAAAGCGCGCTGTAGTTACTGCTAAGAAAAGGTCATCTGAACAGCTGTATGAAGACTTGGAAACACTCGAGGGGATGAAAAGGTTATACGGCATTGCTAAAGCAAGGCAGAAGTCATTAAAGAGCTTGACCCACGTGCGGCAGATTCAGAGTGCGGATGAAAGAGTGTCAAGAACCGATGTTGAAGTAAAGCAAAATTGGTATAAGTACTTTAGTAAGTTGCTAAATGAAGAACATTAGAGGAGAGACAGGATGCGGGATCTCAAATGAGAATCTAATACCGGGGATAGCGAGAGATGAAGTTGTCGAGGCGTTAAATAGGACGAAAAACGGTAAGGCAGTAGGGCCTAATGGAATACCTGTAGAGGTTTGGAAGGCTGTATGAGAGGAAGGGGTTGATAGTTATGGCAAATGATGAGTAGAATATATGAGCAAGAAAGGATACCCAATGCATGGGGAGAGTGTAATGGTATCATTGTATAAAGATAAATGGGACATTCAGAACTGTAAAAACTATAGAGACATAGTTTAGATAGAGTTAATGTCGCACACAATGAAAATTTGGGAGAGAACTGTAGAGCCAATGTTAAGGAGAGAGATATCGATTGCAGAAGAACAATTTGGGTTTATGCCGCGAAGGAGGACAACGTATGCTTTGTTTGTGTTGAGACGGTTGATAGAGAAATACAGCGAGAAGAAAAGAGCTAAATTTAATATTTATAGATCTTGAGAAAGCCAAAGCTCGATAGTACTTCAAATCACACAATACTCCATATCGTGCGATACAGGGATAAAGTCTCTAGTATTCTCCATTAATTGTTTAAACTATTGGCAGGTTCTCAATTGAAAAAACTCCTTTAGAATCCCAAAAATCTACTATCTTTAGACAAATCGAGTAATAATGTTATGTTTTCTTTCTTTTCATTTTGTAAAAAATATAAATCAAGCTAACTTTAACTTACTCCAAAAGAGGCTATTTTCTTATCAAATTCACATTTTATATTCACTTTTGTTTGGAGTTTAACCAACTATAGTTACATAACCCAAACCAATCGAGTTGATTACTTTTTCTGCCTCAAAAATATAAAACGTTCATCATCTACATAGTTAGAAAATGTGTAATATTTTGTACTTCGTAGTTTAAACCAGTAAAGATTTGTTTATTATGCTAAATCTTTACAACAACGTTAACTTCCAAAAACAATAACAAGGAAACTGACAAATAACCAACAAGTTATCATCTTACTGTTGGTTAATCCCAACAAATTCTGTGACAGACGTGCCGAGATAATAAAACAATAATACAATTTTGAAAGATGTATTGAATAGATGGGTGGAATACTTTAATCAGGCACTTAATATGGAGGAAGAAGAAGAAAACCTGGAACACGAAAGAGATGAGGTAAGGGGAGCAGACGAGAGGGAGAGGAACCACCAATGATTCTTGAAGTTAAAGATGCAGTTAAAAAACTAGCCTGAAACAAATCACCCAGAATAGATAATCTCCCAGCTGAACTATATAAAGAAGATGGCCATGATACCATTATGGCATTACAGCAGCTTATAAAAGAAATATAGACACATAAATCCCTCCCCAATGATTGAAATACTTTGGACCATACACAAAAAAGGAGATATGTTTGAATGTGCTAACCACAGAGAAATTACTCTTCTAAATGCAGCGTATAAAATATTTTCCACAGTACTATGTATTTTTCACCGTATGGAACCATATGCAGAACAGATAGTAGGAAAACACCAGGCTGGTTTCAGAGGTGGTAAATCGATAATTCATCATATTTCAACCCTGAAACAAATTTTGGAAAAAACACTGGAATATGGCATTGATACTCATCACATATTTATAGACTACAAAGCAGCCTACGACTGTGTGAATATAAGAGAAATGTTCAAAGCAATGAAAGAGTTAGGAATACCAAAGCAGTTGGTAAATTTAACAAAACTAACGCTTGAAAAAGTTGAATGTAGAGTACGAATTCAGGGAGAACTGTCTGAACCTTTTAAAACAAATAATGGGCTGCGCCAGGGAGACCCTCTCTCCTGTATACTGTTCAATCTGGCTCTGGAAATAGTAATACGTATGTCACAAATTACAACCACTGGTTCAATTTATAATAAATTAGTGCAAATCCTGGCCAATGCTGATATCAATATTGTTGGAAGAACGGAAAACGCTGTACGAGAGGCGTATGTAGCATTAAAAGAATCAGCTACAAAAATGGGTTTAATAATAAACACTAACAAAAGGACATATATGAAAATAAGCACGCAACCACAAATCCTACGACCGCTTGTTATAGAAAACGACCTCATCAAAGCAGTGAACGAATTTGTATACCTGGGAGTGCTCCTTAAGACTGAAAATAATACTACCACAGAGATAAACCGCAGAATTTGCACGACCAACAGATGCTATTTTGGGCTCAATCTCCTCCATAAATCCACAATTATATCGACAAATACAAAAATAAAACTCTACAAAACAATAATACGCCCAGTCCTAACATATGGTTCAGAGACCTGGACTCTAACAAAAAATAATGAAAACATATTAGGATTTTTCAAAAGAAAAGTACTAAGGCGAACCTATGGAGCAGTGAATGACAATGGAGTGTGGAGAAGACGATACAACTTCGAACTTTATAGAATATACCAGGAACCTGTTATCGTAAAACATTAAGATAGGACGTCTGAGGTGGATAGGACATGTAATGCGGATGGAACAAAATGACTCAGCTAGAAAAACGCTCCTTGATAGACCCATTGGTCAGAGAAGAAGAGGAAGAATCAGAACAAAGTTCCTTGATAACATCGATGAAGACATGAGACGTATGGGAAAACGTACTTGGTGGAGGAAGGCGATGGATAGGGACGACTGGAGAGAAATTCTTGAGGAGGCTAGGACCCACACAGGGTTGTAAAGCGAGAATGATGATGAATACCATTTTCATTTTGTCTTTTTTTAGTTTATGGATGGGTTAACAGATTACAAAAAACTACATACATATCGACGGTTAAATATCGAAATCTTATAAGTCAAAAATTGGCCATTTTAATATTTATGGGGATTTGGGTAGAAAATATTGTTCCGAATGTTCTGGCAAAACCCCAGATTGTGAAAACGATGTATTGGCATGTTTTCTTTTTTAAAGTAATAACTAAATAAATACTAAGAAAGAAAAAATATGTACCAAACATCGAAGTTTTTTCGCCTTCCTAAAAAATTTAAAACTTTGACTTTTTTTTGAGGGTTTGACTTTCAACCATCGATATATAATTAATAAACAAATCAACTCGATCGTATATATAATTAACCAAAATGAAAGCAATCGCCATTTTTAGAGCGACAAACCACAAGAAACACATTCAAGAATCAAGAATAAGATTACTAGATACATTAAATTACTTAAATCTACGCCAACTAAACACATAAAATAAGATAAAGCGAAATAAAAGAGATATACAGTAATATAAGTGACTATATTAATCGTAAAATTAGTAGGTAACATAAATTTCAGTGTATTTTTAACATTTCAATGCACAATGACTATATTTATGTAACATTTTTAATTTCGTAAAAAAAATACATGATGTTATTCACCCGGTGCATTCAGGGCGAGTACAGCCCCCGTGAATAGTGGAAGTCCGTGAGAAATCCGGTAATTACGAGCTGGTGGGTGGGTACGTTAGAGGTGGGATCCTTGTGTATTACAGTTACTTTCGGTAATAATTGAAATTTTACAAAATTTATAAAATGTCTATACTTGTCTTCATTCGTACGATTCGATTCTTCTTTATATCCTATATATTGTTCTTGTACCAGCTTTGGTGCTATTATTCTTGCATATTATACAGTTGACAACGAATCATGTTGAAATCGAAAGAACATATAAGTAAAAAAAGAAACTAAAATGTGAAAAAACCACCAGCGATGTCTACTGATATTAAATTTAGGCAGCTACAGTTACTGACTAGAAGACTGCAACTGCAAGACTGCCTAATTGTAGTTGGTAGCAAAAATTCTTTGGTAAAAAGCAATTATAGGAGGTCAAATCCTTGCTACTAAGTAAGAAATTGGAAATAATACACTTAAAAATATACAAATTAAAAAAAAAAACACAGGAATTCCACAAGATTTAAAAAAGAAAACAATATAACAGCACAAACAATCCAGAAACACTCACAGGAAGGGACCCAAAGATGACACCAATACCATATGTAAGGGGCTTATCAGAAAAACTGCAGAGGATAGGAAACAAGTACAACATTATATAACATTACAACATTCAAAACAATCAATGCACTGAGGTCTATCGTGTCCAAAACCAAACCCAACAATATACAAGAAATATCAAAAAACTGCATCTATAAAATACCATAAGCATGACACAGACATCAAGAACAGAGACTTCGAGGAATCCCAGATATGCAAACATGCCTCAAAAACTTGTTCAGTGTAGGCAATAAACAACATCGGTGACATAATACATCCCTGTCAGACACCACGCTTAATAGAAACTTTAGCTGAAACCTCTTGGTTCAACTTACTATAAGCGGCCTGATAGTAGTAAAGACTATTGAGCAATCTAATGTCATACGTGTGTAGATCAATTGAGTCCAAGCATTGAAATAGTATTGTACGTGGTACTCTATCAAAGGCTTTTTCAACTAACTAAACTCAACGCTCTTTTGTAAGAGTATTCGCATGCAAAAAAGAGCCTCCCGAGTACTCATACCATTTCGGAAACCAAACTGCTTATCACCAGTTATCTGAGCGTGTGACTCAAACTGATAAGTCGATAGCCGCTACACTCTCTGGTATTCCTTTTCTTGGAAATAGTTATAAATATTGATTCTAACAGTTGTCTGCTAATTTCCGCTGCTGTATATCTTGTTAAAGAAGGTGATAATCGCAAGGCTCTCATCATCTAATATTTGTAACAATTCTGCAGGTATTTCGTCAGTACCAGAAGCTTTCCTTAGTTTTGCTTGATCAATGGCCTTTTGAACTTCTGAGATTAGAATTGGTGGTCCAGTATCTCGGTTAGAAACATTAGTTACTTAAAAATGTGATTTTCATTACAACCAATAACTGTGGCTTAATCCCATATAAACATATAATTAAAAAAACAGTACCACAGGTATATAAGATTGACCACATAAGGTTCCTTTATTTCTCGCGAAGACCGAATGTTTGCCCATTGGCAACCAACAAATTTCTTTATTAAAAGATCATTATCCCTATACATGGAAGCTGCCACAGTTCTTTGTCACTTCTCTGCCAAGTGGAGATGCTGTTAACACTTTCAGAGTTACCTGGTTAAGGATTCCTTCCCTGGCTCCGAAACAACAGTTTGGTTCCTATCTTAGTTCTCTCAGTTGCGGTGTCCGCTTTTTCGAAGGATTCCGTAAGCTTCAAGTTCTTGCTATTCGCCATGCTTAATTTTAAGATATTTATTAATGTTGTGATTATATCTTAAAAATATTTGACATATTTTTATAACTAACAATTTTCAAGTTAGTTAATTTTGTTATAAAAAAATTTAACGCATTGAAAATCAATTGGAGGTAATAAAGCCGCTATTAGAGTGAAAGCGTTATATAATATTAAAATTTTTACAGTCTTTCTTTTTCGCTGGTTGCCATCTCTAGTGATCGACACTCGCGGCGCATGGCATTCCCTATCGATGATATCATAGTAATGTTATGAATATTATTTTCCCGGGAAAGTGATATTGGCATTTAATTATAAAAATATTCTGGGAGGAACTACAGTTTTATACTCTGTATGTATTAGTCCGATATTTAAAAATAACATTCAGTAGATCTTCATGAAAGGCTTTAAACTTATCGACTTCATCTACAGGACGGGCTTCTCAACAGATAAAAAAAAAGAAATAAAATACAGCTTACATTGGAACGATTTCCTAAGAGGATATAAAAACGTCAAACTAAACGTATTTTCAATTGAAACTGTGGTTAAGATTTTGAAAGTTAGCAAACAGTTCAACACAATAAGAGATTATTGTTACTTGTTATAAGTATATTAAATATTTTTAACACGTATTTTAAAAAATCGGGCCTTCAACCAAATCCTCCAAAGACCGAAATTAGTACTTTTCATCTAAATAGTCGCGAAGTAAACCACAGATTAAACATAGAAAGCCAAGGAGTTATCCTAAAACATAACCCAAAACCAAAATATCTCGGTGTAATACTAGATCGTACTCTAACTTTCAAGCAACACTTACATTAAACTGCAGCTACAGTAAAAACTCGCAACATCATTCAAGCTGACAAACACTAGGGAGCCAATGAAGATACAATCAGAACCAGCGCTCTTGCTATTGTCTAATCAACAGCCGAATATTGTGCTCCAGTCTGACTAAACAGTCACCACAGTAACGTTCTAGATGTACAATTAAATCAAACCATGAGATATATTACGGGGACCATAAAGAGTACGCTAACTCCTGTTTTGCAACATTGCACCACCCAAAACACGACGGTTAGCTGCCCTTAAAGCTGAGTACCAGAAATGTCAAAAGCATCCATCACTGCCTATAAATACCGACATCGATCAGCTAAACTAGGGCCAACTGCGGCTGAAATCTCGAAACCCACCAACAAGGACAGCTAACAATCTTCCAAACAATTTCACAATAAATGAGCATTGGATAGGTTGCGCAATGCTTCGAGTACACTCACGATTGCATCAATCGTGCTTTTTCCTTTACAAAAACCAAACTGCCTTCGAGATAAACCACCTGGCCTCTCAATCATGTCGTCTATGCGTACTCGCAGCATCCTTTCATACAGCTTACCGACGCATGGAAGAAGATAGATGGGGCGATACTTTTCCCCAGCCTTGTGGAGCAGTACTAACTTCGATGTCCTCCAAGACTCAGGAAAAGTTTGAGCTTCCAGCAGTGCATTCATATGTTCCAGAAGCCACGCAGGCTTCGCCCGTCCTAGATCCTTCACCGCCTCAGGTGGTATCTGATCCAGTCCGGGGGACCTGCGCGTCTTGAGTGAACCCAATGCCTCGACAAGTTCATCCATGGTAAAAGATACGGCCCTCTCAGCTCCCTCATCCCTCCATACACCATGCCATCTGCCATCCGGAAAGAGCTCTCGTGTTATCTCAAGTCTTGTCTTGTCCATAGGCATTTCGTAAGGAAGATATGCATGAAACTTCTTCATGACGATCTTATATCCCTGACTCCAGATGTCCTCATCCAGCTTTTCACACAGCTCTTTCCAATGCCTGCTTTTTCTGTTCGGATTTTCCTGTAAGTTCCCTCTTCCTTGCGCGGTACTCTTCCTTGCGCGGTACTCTTCATCGATCTCCTCGATGACCTCAGGGTTGATTCCTGCTCTGTCCCTTGCTGTCGTTAACCTTCTTCTCATTGCTATACATTCATTTCTTAATGCCTCGATGTCCGCATTCCACCAGAATGGCATTCTGTTGACATCTCGGCGACCTATCTTGCTTCCTTCCATCGCTACTTTAATGACTCTCTTCAGGTTTTCCACCGTCTGTGATCGACCCCGTGAAAGTAATTTTGGATTTTGTATGCTTTTTCAGTAAAATTGTGTTAATTCTCCATATGATTTAAATAATAACTTAAATAGCGATCTTACATTGTTTATATATTGTTTATAAATAAAAATGACGTTTAATCTGTTGCATATTTTGTTTATTATATGTTGTTATCACCAAATTTATCAAAAGCAGTTGTTAGATACATGTATAAAAAAGTGTCACGAAAAAGGCTTTTTATATAAATTCAATATCAATCAATAACAATCTTACCGTTCGAGCTGTTGTTCTTTGCAGTTGGTTCGGTATAACAGATGTAATCGTTGTGCACCTTCCACTCTTGTAGCTGATCCAATACAAAGGATCTTTGGCAGCATCTTGACAGTCAGAACGTAAGCTACATCTGAAAAAAATATTTCATTTATGTCATTATCTTTATGAAATCGCCTAGGTATCACAGAAGGTTCAACTTTTCATAAAATTACTATTATCAATTAAAAAAAGTTTATTTTAAACTAATGGATTAAAAAAAGTTTTATAATTCACTAGAAAAATATATTTACAGGTAAGTTCTATTTCAAATTGTCACATTTTATGAAAAAGCAATAATTAGACTAATAAAACTGTTGATGCAAAAATACGTTACTCAGATGCAATTTTTGTCATTTCTAGTTTCTATAGACTTTGCGAATTTGAGTACTTTCTATAGTCATTCTAATTATTGAAATAATTTTAATATAGATGAGAATATCTACATAAAAAACTGCAGAAACCAAAAGGTTATGATGCTAATATTACATCAAGTTTTAATACTTGGATGGGCACATCCTCTGGTCCAGTAGCTTCCTTTTCTTTTGTGTTTTTGATTGCATATATTACTTTTCCTAATATTGGTGAGTACTTCTAGTGAGAGTTCTCCTCTTCTATCATTAAATACTTTTTGGATGTAATTGGTCCATTGAAGCAATATCTCCTTCAGTAATTACACCCCCTTTAACATTTTTAAGTGTATTCGTTCGTGTGCTACATATACTTATGTTTAAATAAGTATAAAGAGACATCATTATTACGTGATCAGAGTAGGAAACAAAATTACAAACCCCCTTTGACGAAATCTTATTAACTATAATGCCTTAATTCACTTACTTATATGGGAAAGAGTAGAACTAGAACACACTTTCTACCCCAAATACCTGTGAGTTACCCTTGACAAGAATAAGTAACGAAGAATAAGTAGCTGCCCGTAACAATATCATACGAAAGATTACTGGAAGTAAATGAGGAGCCAATTCTTCGGTGGTAAGAACCACAGCCTTGGCCTTATATTACTCTGCAGTAGAATATGCTTACCCGGTCGGGCAAAAATCTACACACACAAAACAAGTAGTACAGCATTAAACGAGACCTACAGATAAGCTTCAATATTTAGCGGGTATAGCCCCTCCGATCATTAGGCGTACTTCTGTACCCAACATAAAAAGAAGTAAGATGGAAACTAATGAGACGCATCCACTATATGGGCACCAGCTACCAAGAAGGCGAGAAGGTTTCCTACATGGCTCTTACATATATTCCTTATAGCATTATACATCCAGCCAAGCACAGCACGGATAGATATGTGAAAAAATAAGATATGCCACCTACCACAATGTAATCATCTCACAAAGGCCTTACCACCATGTGGAGACCTGAACTGGAAGGTATGGAATAGCTTAAATTGACTCAGAAGCGGATTTGGCAATACCAAAGATAATCTGGCTAGATGTAACTATCTCGGTAACCTGCCCACCTTATGCGAATGTGGAGAATCAGAAATCACCCGACATTTATATAGCTATCCGCAATGTCCGATTGGAATTACACAGCGATCTGTAAATTGGAAGATCTCCTGCTGGCGAAGGAAAATGCCATTAGAGTCGCTCAGTTTTGGTCCGATAAAGTTTAATATGTTTAAATTCATAGGTTTTGTTAGATACATCATCATACCTGAGAGGCACTGTCGTCTAAATCTGATTATCATCCCCTGGCTTACCTGGGACTCCAATCTCAATGACCAGCAAGTAAATTATCGATGTGTGGGTCTACAATCATTTTTACTAAGCATATTCATTGCGCATCTTTAATGTGGCACTCGTAGCTTTGACCAACAAGTGGGGGTTAATTATACCGATAATCGTTTGGATTAAGGGTTGAGGTAGGGTCTACCTCTATCTGGAAACGTAATGTTTAAAAAATCCAACATCTCCTGTGCATTGTGAGCTAGACAGCCATCTTGCTGCAACCAAATTTCATCCATATTGATAGGTAATGCTCGAATGTGAAAAAACACAAAGTGTCCACAATGAAAAGAGGGCCAATTACGTTGTCACCTAAAATACCAGCCCAGACGTTGACTTTTTGACGGTATTGTGTTTGGTAAGAAACACTTATGTGCCTATTTTCTGTAGAGTATAGTTCGGTAAGTTTTTTGGAATTTGTAGCAATGGTACTTGTTTCTTTTTAAAATATTTCGTACAGTTCTAGCACTAATATCAGTTTCTTTTGAAATTAGGGTGCTGTTACAAGGAAAATTGATTTCAGCTAGACTATATACGACAATTTCACGCTGTTCCCGTTCTTTATTGATTGCACGAGCTGGTTGATTTTCATCTTCATCGCTATCCGTGCATTTTCTCTAATTCTTAACACAACCAGTTTTTTCAAATCTTGGCCTCCTGATGTATTGTCCTGTTTCCCGAAATCTTTGTATAACATCAAACACTGTATTTCGAGAAATGTTTAATAAATTTGCCATGTAACGAATGCTCCGCCTATGATTCTGTAAAGCAACAGCTTGTGCTACTTCTTCTGGTGTCATAATTTTTTTAATGCAAGTTTTAAACAGGAGACAATACAAAAACCTACAGACGAACTTATAATCAGGTACAGTCCCACAATAAACTTAAATTAATACTAAGCCACTATTTCACATTAATAACAAAACATAGGTGTAAAAGTGTTGTTGTTCGCACAAAAACTGTTAAAAAGGTTCAAACAAGAAAAAACGTTATCGCTAATAAGGCATAAAATACAATTCAAACAAATTAAACAAGTTTTGATCTAAACACCAACAAAAAACAAAAAAATCTGAATGTCCGGTTAATTTTGCACCCAAATGTATAAATTTGACGTTTCAGTTGTCAAAACTGAATGTCACTTTGACAAAACTAGAATTCAATCTAATGGGTGTTAAAAGGAAGCTCGTATGTCGGTACTAATTTCATAGTATATTCGGTCTCTCTCTGTTAGCAGAACAACCTGATACTGTTCTTTTCGCACTAATTATGCGTGCTATATGCAGTTTTCAGATTACCACAACTGTATAAACATAAAAATTTCGTTCCAATTTATTATCCACACTTTCTGAAGTTGCTTCTCATTTTCCGCCATGATCACTATACCGTCTGGTAATGCCGCTTCTAAAATATAAATATACTCTTACGGTGTTTCTATTATACAAGATGTTTTGTTTTTAACGATTACGATAATAACCTCTGTTCAATATAATTTCACACCCAAAACCCTGATTTGAAGTAAAAACGAAAAAGTCAAAATTCGATATTTTATTCAATCAATAGAAATAACTAGAAACATATATACACCCTAGCATTTCGCAGCGGTCTGTAATTTATTATGGTAACAACAAATCACGCCATGGATTAAATCTACCCACACTATAATATAGTTATGAAATCAATATAAGTACAGGTGAAACAGAAATAAACATATATTTTGAATTATTGACTTCGAAACCGTAAAAATGAATAGGTACATAGCAAAGTGAAATTATAATTATTTTACAACCGTTATTCGGCAAAAAAAAACGAAATAGTAAAAACTGAAGCAGACTTGTAGACTGTTGAGACTTTTAAAAGTCAATTGTTTTTGTTTTCTAAACAAAGTATAACATATATTTCTAATCTTTCAACGACTTTTGGATCACTACCATACATTCCTAATTTAAGACCAAAACTTACAAAATTGTTTGAGGACCAACACTTCAAAATTGCTACAAAAAACGGTAAGACCATCTCCAACTTATACACTAAAACTAAAGATCCTTTGACACAAAATGAAATTTCAAAGGTTGTGTATAAAATACCATGCTTAAATTGTGACAAAATAGATATAGGAGAAACTTCTAGAACATTGCACAGTAGGATCATATCACACAGAAGTAACATAAACATAAAGAAAAAAAGGCTTGTGCATTAACAGATCATGCAATAAATCTCAAGCATGATTTTAATTTCTCTGAAGCAAGCGTTTTACAGAAGAAAAGAAATAAACAAGAACGTTTATTTTCGGAAATGACACAATTCAGAAAAACAAAAAATGTTAATTAAGTAATATTTACTGGTACATCTGATCTTTCCAAAAATAAAAAAACAAAAAGGCAACCAATAATCATAAGTAAAGTGAGTCATCTATCAGTTTCCTCTGACAACATAACCTAAATTTCGGTACACATGCAGCAGTTTTACTAAAATATGAGTATTTTGGAGCTTAACTACAACCAAAGTGATGCATAAATTATATTTCACAAGTCACAGCTTCAAACTAAGTCTAGATAGGTCCGCAATAACCAATACAGCCGCATCAGTGCGGTGCATTTCGATTTAAAACCTTACTTAAAATCAAAATTGCACGATGCTTGGCAAAACCAATGGAATAGAAGCACCACTAAATTGATAGAAATTAATCTTCCGTAGTTCCATGGAACTTCTGGCCTTCAAAGCGACAACATCAAGTCCTAATAACACGTCTCAGATTAGGAGACACTTCTACAACACATGAATACTTGTTGAAGAAAGAAGAGGAACCCGTGTATTTTGTTTGTGATTGTAAAGTGACAGTGAAGCACATTTTGATTGACTGTCCAATATACTCAGTTGAAAGACTATATCGCCACATTCCAAAAACATTAAAAGAATTATAGGAGAATCTAAATATGTAGCTGACTTGATAGAATTCTTGAAAACTATAATTTTTTTCAATAAAATTTAATACAATACATCAATAATTAAAATATATGTTGTATACATTATGTAATTGACATTTTGTATATGCGTATGTATGTCTTTATCATTTTTGTATTTTTCTTATGCTAATAATCCTAAATGGTTGAAGCAAAATAAATTAAAAAAAAAATATCATTAATTTTATATGAGTATTTACTTATTAATATAATCATTTTGTCAGACGTCCCGAAGAACATAAATAAATTCGAAAGCTAGAGAAAACGTCTAAGGTTAGAATATACATACAGGGTGAGTTTTTAGTCCGACATCGGTCGATAATTCCATTGTGGTACAAGATATCCAAAAAACTTATGTAGAAAAAATGTAGGCGATGATATTCTCCATACTTCTACAATTCTACGTGGTATAGCAAATATACAATGTTTTTAAATGGGCCACCATATATTTTTTCATATTTATATTCCTCTCATAATTCTTGATCTTGGGCTTTGCATTACTATACAGAGTATTTAACAAGTTATGACCATTTTTATTTCGAAATCCCTATGAAATCAACACCATGTATATAAAGAAGTAATGCATAAACAATTAATTATTTTATATAATAAGGTACACAATATATTTTAGTTTTTAAATTAAGTTTATTTGAAATCATTGACTAAAATTTGTATACAGGGGGAACTACAAAAGGAAATTACGATTTTCTAAACTTTTTCAATTGGATCACCCTGTATTTTATTTTTTAGAAATATTGTGTTTATGATACTCTTTCATTTTTATATAGCATTCCCTATACCTAAACTCATTATTTTTATCCGCGATATTTTTAGTTCTTTAAATTTCGAGAATACATTCAATTTTTGTAAGTAGAAATAAGTATTGAGTATTGAGTGATAATATAACAAAATTATTTTTATTCAGTAAGTAACTAACAAAAAATATAAACCATAGAAATATGTAATGAATGTAAAAATGTGATATTAAGGAAATAAGTCTAAAGTAAATGTTCAAAATGTCCACCTTCAACGTCTATATGTTTGTAACCGATATTCAAATGACCGAGCCACATTTCTCAACATTTGTAAGTCAATTTAAAAGCTTCTCTTATTCTATTTTTCATATCATCTGGCGTTGTTGGAGGCTTCTGGTATACAAAGTCTTTTATATAGCCCCACATGAAAAAATAAATTTTGGACAATTCCGGTGATCCCGGTAGCCAAACAGTTGGTCCTCCTCTGCCTATCCACCTCTCAGGAAAGTTATTATTTAGATGTGTGTGAATAGAAGCAGTGTGGTGAACTGGAGCTCCGTCGTGTAAAAACTACATTCGTTGTCGAATATTAAGCAGTACATTTTGCAGTACTATTGGCAAAGAATTATTTAGAAAATCCAGATATATGGCACAATTCACATGACCGTCAAAAAAATGCGGGCCAAAAATGTAGCCTCATCTCCAAAAAGCATATAATCGAAGAAAACAAAATCGGTCTCTTTGCATTTGCTGCTGAGATCATTGACAAAAAGCTAATCTGCGTTGATAATCATCGACTGTCAATTATTGATGTAACTATTGTTCTGAAGCTATTTTATTGTGGCATTTTAAATTAATTACTATTTAAATGGGAATAAGCCACAATTAAAGGTTAAAATACGTTTATTGACGTTTCAATTTCCACTTCGGAAATCAGAACGATTTCCGAAGTGGAAATTGAAACGTCAATAAACGTATTTTAACCTTTAATTGTGGCTTATTCCCATTTAAATAGTAATTAATTGATGTAACTGTATGCGGTTAGGATGCAGTTTATGTTTACGAAGGATTTTTGCCGCCGAAGTTTGACTAATGTCATGTTGACGTGAAATTTCACGCATGCTGATGTGGGGATCTTCAGTAGTAGCTATCAGTACATCATATTCCTTTTCTTCACTTAGAACAGTTTTGTTTCTCTCATTTTTTTCATATACAACTACCCAGTGCGAACAAAACGATCCATTAATTTTTCAAAAGCTCTCACGTTTGGCTTCCTCTGTTCAGGATATCCCTCGTGATAATATATTCTGGATATATATAAGAAATTTCTCGAATTTTCTGCTAATATGATCATGTCTGGTAACTCTTCCAGGGAAAAATTCATTTTTACCAATAAAGACTCAACAAAAAATAATCCCATAGGGATTTCGAAATAAAAATGGTCATAACTTCTTAAATACTTTGTATAGTAATGAAAAACCCAATACTATGAGAACAAGAATTATGAGAAGAATACAAATTTGAAAATATATATAGGGTGTCCCATTTAAAAAATTATGTTTGCTATACCACGTAGTTATTAATCACCCTGTAGAATTCCACATATTTTCAAGTATCAAGAATATCATTGCCTAAATTTTTTCTAAATAAGTTTTTTGAATATTCTATACCATAATGGAATTATCGACCAATGTCGCACTAAAAACTCACCCTGTATATAGTGTGTCCAATTAAGTTGGCATCATAAGGGAAACTTTTATTAATTTTACGAAAAAAAGTTATTCTTTATAAAAAGTTTTGCATGGTCTAAAATCTAGGTTTCAATCATCAGATATCAAATTGTATCAATCTTATACGAGATATGTAATATAATGATTTTTTTACAGCTATTTTTTGGCGTTCATACTTCCAAAATACAAATGTATTAAACTATGTTCCACTATGAATGGAATTTTATATTTTATTACTACATCTGTCAATCTGTTTATGTTTCGCGAAAATATTTAAGCAATACGTTAATAGAACGTTAACCATAGGAAATTTCTAGTTTTTGCTTATATGAACATGACAGAAAAGTTTTTCTGTTATTAAATTGAAAAAGCGACGAGAAAAACATTTTCGACATTCAAAGGAACTTTGTTGATTAATTTTTATAAAATAAACTTTCAGGTATACATATTAGCAATTACCTCTCCTTTCGTTTACTTGTTTATAAGTAAGTATATTAATTATTTTTATCCAACTTAAGTTGCCGTTCTAGTGATACTCTTTCAAGAAAAAAGTAAAGTACATTTATATCCGCAACTTCAATGAAAAGTACTCACTAGATTGAAACATATCCGCAGAATTCTCTCTCATCAGTTAGTTTAGATCCGGCTTATCCATTTAAAGTTGTAAAGTTCTCCAGCAAAACGAAGTTTTCCAAATGAAATAGTAAATACTGGAAAACTATTATTCAAGAATCTTTTGAAAAGACTAACGACTGGAAGGAGTTTCAAATGTATTTTCGATAAATTAAATCACGATAAATATCCTATAAAATAATATATTCTTTAATTAGTTTATAAGATTCATACATTTATAAATGGTAACTTGATGTGTGTTAACAATAGTTAATAGTTTTTTTATATCGTCGGTCGGCTAAATGTGTTAACCTGCTAACTCCACTTAATTAATTTCAAATTAAACATAACATATCAGTCTTCAAGAACTATCTTAAACAAAAATAAAACATTATTTCACTACGACTTATCATAAAAAAATATAAGAGATGACAAAAAACATAATAAAATTAAGATGGAATATTGTTACAGTAATTGCAAATTGGATTTACATGTTCTAAACAAAGATACTTTTTACTAATCGAACAAAAATATTTTGTTTTTCGATTCTTTTTCCACCCACAGTCACCACACCTCCCAATTGCTCCCGGAGTTCTTTGAACTGGCAAGACATCTTCATCCAAATGACAGATCTCATTTCGTCGAATCCTTATTGTCTTGGGCATATAGACATTTTGGCTTCGATTTTTCTGGTGGTTGTACATAAGGCTAAATGCTAAATTTGTCAAAACTTCTCGTCGGGTCTTTGTGGAATTTGGAATGTTACAATAATTGTAAATAACAAAGGAATTTATAGCTGTAACATTTAAAAGGCAGTACAAAACAACCATAGGCCATCTTCTACTACAATGTGCCACATCATATTGTGCGCATAATTTATCTACGGTATCAACACCGCTTTTTGTGCTGTTATATGCTAATATGATTTCCGGTTTTCCAGTTACAGGATCAACGTCGTCCCCATGGTGCATAGTGGAATATAACAAAACATTTTTGTTTTTTTTTTTGTTTATATGACACAGATGTTCCTCTTGAACCAAACCCAAATGTACTAGAGCCAATAGGTCGTCCTTGATTGTTAGAGACATATGCAGGAAATTCTCTTCTATTTACTTTTATTGTTCCCAAGAGAGTTAAACCATTTTCCTTCAAGCTTATACCGGGATGAGCCAGATCTCAAATACCCGGTTCGAAACGCAGGCGGCGTCGTAAAGAAATGGCTGACGCAGCACGGACTGAAACTTGCGACAGAGAAAACTGAAGCCATCATTCTGAATGGGACAAGGAACAGGCAAAATATTGAATTAAAATGTACGGGAGCATGTCTAACACCCAAGAAATAAGTAAAGTATCTAGGAGTGACATTGCACCAGAATGGAAAATGGGGGGAGCACGTGCGGGAGGTGGTCCGGAAGGCTGCGAATAGTGCGGCTGCGTTGGGGAGGGTGATGCCGAACATTGGAGGACCCAAATCCGAAAGGAGGAGGGTCTTACACGGTGTTCTACAGTCGAATTAGTCGAGTATGAATGAATAAAGGTAGTGCTTCGGAAGTGATGCCGGCCTTACAGCGGCCATTCCGCTTCCGGATCGCTGAAAAAAAAACCAAGATCAACGCTGGTGTGCCAATTTTCGGTGGTAACATTTGTCCTAGATCCATAGAGATGTTGACAGGCCCGTTCCGTCACTGCCTTGATACTAGTGTCTACATAGTATGGACCACCCACTTGGTTTTTGCCAACGTATACTTTCATGTTACTGGTATAAAATAGCTTCGCATCAGACAGTGCGAATATTTTTATACCGTATCTAATCGGTTTTCTTGGGGAACTTTTCATTCACGGTTACGTATTGCGAATGAGAGAAACATTTTTTCTGATTTTCGTTCCACTTGGTAATAAGATCTCTTGTTGGCGCTAATTTATCAACTCTATCATGCCATGTATTGATATCACAGTTCGCATGTACCTTAGTAAATTTCATTGTCAGTCGGAAAACCTGTATACCAGTGCCGCCCGTTTTTCACAAGTCTGTTGTATTAAGGTGACTTGCCTTTCTTACACCTGCAAGATATAAGAGACCTAAAAGGGCGCCGAATTTCATCAATGTTTGTTGGGTATATGTCTCGATCGCAACTGAACTTCTGCTTTTCTGCTTCTATTTTTGTATTGGTCCCATCAACAATTATTTACAACATATCAGTATCAAATAGATTGTTCCAGATATTCAAAAAATATCAGTTTTTGTCTGACACATTGTTTTGAACCCGGAAGCTGCAAAATAA
This sequence comes from Diabrotica undecimpunctata, assembly GCF_040954645.1. Taxonomy (NCBI): domain Eukaryota; kingdom Metazoa; phylum Arthropoda; class Insecta; order Coleoptera; family Chrysomelidae; genus Diabrotica; species Diabrotica undecimpunctata. The sequence goes on from NC_092812.1 coordinate 21,725,537, forward strand.
TATTTTCACTTCGAGTTCTGGCGTTCTTAGGGGCAATATGCGTAGCCCATTTTGTTTTATTATCTTTGCCCAAAAAATATGGACCAATGGCAAAATCTGTCTCATCATCTAATTCCTCATTTTCCTCTTCCATATCGCTTCCCTCCAAGTTTTCTTGGAGGGAAATGTACCTATCAAAAGAAGGTACAGAGCCGGAGAAACTAGAAAGCTTTCGATTGGCTTTAGAATTGACCGTCATTGAATCCCACCGGTCTCCTAGACAAGCTGCGTCTACTGGAAGGTTAATTTTGGTGTTTTTATTACAATCCATAAAAACAAACAATATATCCAATAATTGCGTTGACACAATTATAATAAGCTAGATACCTATATTGACACAGAACATAAACATAGACAGAATTATAAGTGATTAGTACTAGTTACATCAAGCAACTATTGACAACACTGTTCTATTTTCCCATTTAACCCATAATAAACGAAAAACGTGTGACGCACTATAGTCACAGCCATTGATTGTCCCGCAGGGCTTTTAAACGCCCCCTTTTTGAAAAAAGTAACGTATGTTTTGAAAAATCTCTACCAAACTTTATCTTATAAGCATTAATAAGCCTAAAAATTAAATATTTCAAAAATACAAGAAAAAAAGTTTGGTCTAATTGGTGGATAACTTCGCTAAGTATTATTTCGTTTTATCTTTCGTTAGGTTTTTTATGGAATTTAATAAAAATTGTTTGACATCCTTCAATTTACAAGTTGAATTTTGTCGGGCCACTTCACCTTTTACTTCAACCCATATTAACTCTATTGGATTTAGTTCAGAATGATAAGATGGCAAACGTAATATTCCGTTATTCCTTTTGTTTTTACCATTTCGTCAATGACATATTTTTTATAGTACGATTTATGCTTCCTTGCAGTTCGTAATAATTCCGTTTTAAGCATAATCTGATCATACGGCATTATTTTGCGTTGGAGCAAGTCAATTATATCTACATTTTTCCATGGGACTGTCGGTAACTTTTCCACTAATTTTGAGTGTTAGTTGGCGTTATCCAAACCAATGTGCGTGATTAATAATCTTTGACATTGTCCTGCGGGATCATTTAGATATCTTTCTAGAAAGCCTTGTCGAGAACTTTTATAATAATAAGAGTAATATTTTTATCTACCAATACTTTTGAAACGGTTTGATTTTCATTTAGTCAAGTTTCATCTAAATAGATGAATTATTTCTAATCTACATCTTTTTATCGTTCTCAAATATTGCATTCGCCAACATACAATCTCTTTTGTATCGTTAAATATAGGTTTTTTCTTTGATTTTTATAGCAAAAACCGATTTCTTCTTGATTTAAATATTACAATCCATTGGTTTTATTGATTATAAATTTACACTTTCTTTTTACAGTCATTTCGATAATGATCTTTTTTTAATTATTAGCAAAATATAAAAGAAATCATTAATGAGAATTTTTAATTTTAAAATTAAAACCTGTTCTTTCTGAATCCGATAAATTAAGTAGTTCTCGGAAATTTTCAAGAAAAATAAACAAGTTAAAATGAAAGGTGCCGTTAAAACAGTTCGAAAGAATGTAGGTCTGGTTAAAAAAAAAAAGGTGGAAAAATGTTTCGCAGATATCTGAAGCTTTTAAGACATAGGTGGGGGATACTAGATGATGAATAGATGAAAAGATACTCCTAGTTTTACCTTGCGTTTTTTTTAAGCAATAATTTATGGTCACAATTTGATTTTTTGTCTATAAATTTTTTCCATTATATTTTAAATAAACAATATTTATGTCATTTTTTTATGTCAAGAATATCTTTAATTTCCCGTTTTTTTAATTAAAATTGATAAATAATTTACAGAGATATTTGCAAAAAAGCAGTTTTTTTGCACTAATTTATAAATTTTATTAATTTTTTTATTAACAAAATAAAATGGTATTAATACATTTAAACATCAAGGAATTACCATCTTTTAGATTTGTGCGAAATTTCCCCCCGATCTGTCAAATATTTTATGAGTTATTTAATTTGTTTATCCCTGGGACTAATTATTTAAACCATTGAGCTTGCCCTATGCATGATGCTAGACACATTCAGCAAATTTCATAGGATTATTTAAGACTTAGACTATCCCAGAAGTTAAATGCATATTGAGTTTTCATCGAAATTATTTACAAAATAAACGTTTGAAAAAGGGGTATGTTTTTTACTTATAAACAATTGTAATAACTTCTATATTTTTCAAACTACAGATTTGTATGTACAACCATTGGATAGCTGGTAAAAAAGCTCACATTAAAAAATAAAAAACTTTCTATGACCAATAGGAACGAAGTTAGTGACTATTTTTAAAAAAATCATATCTCCATTGTTTATAAACATTAAGAAGTAAAATTTGCACAAATTTTGAATGAAAATATAAACTTTATATTGAAACTTATAGCTATAAAATTTATCTAATTTTTCGAAACGACGGTACTTTCGAAAGATCGACATAGGAAAGTGGAGAGGATATCTGTTTCAGCTCCGTTTTTTTTTCGGCATCGGAACTTGAAATTGCAACACGTAGGAAAAATGTACATTATCTCGGCTTCCTTTGCAGCTGCAAGCCTCTTTTTTTTATTCTGGGGTAGCTCGTCGAAATATGAATAACTACATAGTTTTCACTGGCCGGAAAATATGGGAAAACTCGGAAAAATTGAGTCCATTTGAAATTCACCCTAAATACTTACTTTTTTTTAATTTGCTCGAATAGTCTGTTGCAGTATTAATAATGATGACATAATTTTCACCCCCCATAAATCTCGGAAAATCAAAATATGTTTTTTCATTTTATATCAATGATTAATAATACTTATATATTTTATAAATTAAATTTCAGGTAATTTTTTACACATTATATTATTATATTCCTTATATTAATTATAATTGTTTGTATTTTTATAATTAACAATATTGATTTTTATTCTATTTTTCTTACAAATATGATATACAATATTAATCTAATCTGCCTTACTGCTTTGATATAATAAGTCGATTTTTTCATCACTTGCCTTATTAAATTTTGCAATGTTTATTGAACTTTACTTTTTTTATTTTCTTTACATACATTGGTTTAAAAGTTAAAATTTGGATCATTTATTCGACTTCACTGTCAGATTTGAACCTTTTTGTCGCAGGTTGTTTGTCTTCACTTATTAAGTCAGTCTTTCCATATATTAACATATTAATGGGCGATCTTAATGCCAAGGTGGGTCAAGGTAAGGTAGAAGAACAAGTAGGAAAATATGAGCTTGGAAACAGAAATGACAGAGGAGATCGATTGATTCAATTTTGCCAAAGTGAAGACTTCGTAATAACAAATACCCTTTTCAAATTACCTCCTTGACGGTTATATACATGGACATCTCCACAACATACCAAAGAAAAAATAGTGAGAAATCAAATAGACTACATTATGATAGCAAGGAGGTATCATAATGCTGTTAAATATAAAGACGTACCCAGGAGTTGATATAGGCTCAGATCATAACCCGGTAGTTACTGTGATAGAGGCGAGGCCAAGAAAGATTAGAAGACCACACAGAAAGGCACTAGATTTAAATAAACTTAGAAACAAAAATATATGACAAGAAACAGGAGAAGAAATAAATGAAAACCTCCGTTCAGTGCAGCAACAAATTAACGATACAAACAACGTTAACCAAAAATTAAAGTACATAGATACAGCTATACAAACAGCAGGAAAGAAACATCTTACAAAAACAACAACAAAGAATAAGGGGTGGATGACACAAGATAATACTAGACTTGATGGAACAAAGAAGAAAGATGAAGAATTACCCAGACAAATACAAAGAAATAAATAAACACATAAAAAAGAGAATAAAAGAAGCCAAAGAGGAGTGGATTAAAGAACAATGTGAAGAAATGGAAACCTATGAAAAAAAGTACGATGCGTTCAATATGCACAAAAAAGTAAAAGAGATAACAGGAAGCATAAAGAAATGCCAAATAGGTAAACTTAAAGACAAAGATGGAAATCTGATTATAGATCTAGAGAATAAAATAAAAAGTTGGCAGAATACCTGAATGAATTATTTGAAGACGATAGAAACAACTTAACTCAGATAATCAATGCAACTGGGCCAGACATATTTAAAGAAGAAGTAGAATACGCAATAAGAAACGCTAAAAAATGGAAAAGCAAATGGACCTGATGAAATTCCTACAGAACTGTTGAAGCTTTTGAAGGATAAATCCGTAACCATAATATTAAATTTTGCAGCGAGGAGCTAAAACAGTTTCCCCTCCACTTTCCTATGTCGATCTTTCGAAAGTAAATTCGTTTCGAAAGGTTTTAAGTTTCGAAAAATTGGATGAATTTTATAGCTAGAAAATTCAATATAAAGTTTAGATTTTCATTCAAAATTTGTGCAAATTTCACTTCTTAATGTTTATAAACAATGGAGATATAATTAACAAAAAAATTGTCGCTAACTTCGTTCCTATTGTTCATAGAAGGTTTATTTTTGTTTGTTAAATGTGAGTTTTTTTACCAGCTATATAATGGTTGTACGTACAAGTCTGTAGCTTGAAAAATATAGAAGTTATTACAATTGTTTATAAGTAAAAAACATACCCCTTTTTCAAACGTTTATTTTGTAAATAATTTCGATGAAAACTCAATATTCATTTAACTTCTGAGATAGTATAAGTCTTAAAGAATCCTATGAAATTTGTTAAATGTTTTTAGCATCATTCATAGGGCAAGTTCAATGGTTTAAATAATTAGTTTAAATAATTGAATAACTTTTAAACTATTTGACCGATCGGGGGGAAATTTCGCACAAATTTAAAGGACGGTAATTCCTCAATGTTGAAATGTATTAATAACATTTTATTTTGTTAATAAAAAAATTAATTAAATTTATAAATTAGTGCAAAAAAACTACTTTTTTGCAAATATCTCCGTAAATTATTTATCAATTTTAATTGAAAAAACGGGAAAATAAAGATATTCTTGATATAAAAAAATGGTATAAATATTGTTTATTTAAATTATAAAGAAAAAAACTTATAGATAAAAAATCAAATTCTGACCATAAATTATTGTTTAAAAAAACGCAAGGTAAAAATAGGAGTATCTTTTTATCTATTCGTCATCTAGTAACCCCCACCTATGTCTTAAAAGCTTCAGATATCTGCGAAACATTTTGCCGTGAAATCGATGATTTTTGTATAACCAGACTGGGCTAATGCGTTTTTACATATTAATCACTAGATCTCGAAGGTGCAAATCGTTTTAATAAAAAAGTGTAGAGTAGAACTAAATTAATAAATAAAATAATATCGACTTACTTATTTTCTAAAGAACACCATCCGCAGTATGGATCTTTTACTCCCAAACACTCTAGGCAGTTGCGGTAAACCGTGCATTCTTGCACTTTGACTTTCGATACCTGCAAATAAATGAAATTCTTAGAAGGAAACGTAAACATAAATGGGATTAATAAAATAAATAAACATATTATAGCGTTTTTTCGTATATCTCATAAATTAATAATTTTTTTTATATACGTTATGTAAATATTTTAGCTGGACATAGGTAATATACATTGAGGTAAGTGTGGCGACTGCGCTTTCTTGAATCTATGCCAATATCTCACCACACTTAGCAATAACCTACAACGCAATTAATAACTCGATAATCGGTATCTTAGAATCTGTTGAATATGTAAAATCGTTATTCTTTTCCCCTTATTTGACAGAGCTTTTGTCTTACATTTACCGGAGGAATCGGCAAATCCTTTAGGTCGCGTTGAATGTGTGTCAAACCATGTCTCGTCGAGGTAAATTATCGGACGATTTTCAGAACGGAATTTACTTATCGAAGTTATATACTCATAACGCCATTTTTGTAATCTATGAGATTCCATAATTAGTTGTCGTTTGTCAATTATACGATATCGAAAGCCATACTTTTCAAAATTTTCCATAAGCTGGTGAGGTTACAGCTTATTCGGGTTTCGTCAACATTGAGCCGTTGCTTCAGAGCTCTTAATGTAGGTGTGCGTTGCTCTTCGTACATGGTATAGACTTTTCGACGTATCAAGTCGTTATCGGCTTTTGCTACGTTTTTTTCTCGTTTCTATGGGATTTGATGTAATTCTTTTTACTGTGGTCAGTGGTAATTTCGTAAAATCGCATATTTCACTCGTAGCGGAAGTTATGTCAAGTCCTATTTTAAGTTAGGTACTGTATATAGTTTTTACAATTTGCTTTACATCTACAGATAAATGTTTCTTCTTTACCGGAACACTAGAAGAAGCACCATTATTATTATTCCACGGACGCCACATAATGATAGAAAACGTAATGAATAAAATGAATAATACTACTTAACACTTCCCGTGATACATAAAGACAAACAAATGTTATCAAGAACTCGTATTTAAATACTGGTTGGTGTTCAGTTCCATAAACTTCTCCAGAAAATGTTCAAATAATTAAATGGTATTATCAAGGCAATTCTTTGTCAAAATGTGAGAATCCATTTGCTAATACTTTCGAAAATAGAACCATATCTTACAGACAAACAATTGCAAATATTGTAAATATGTAGCTGATATGAAAAACATTATTGTTTACAAGATTGTACAAAATTTCACAAAAGAAAAGAGATGTCTCCGGAAAGACAGCAAGAAATCGAAAGGAGAGATGAAAGTATTTGTGCTGCCATTGAGGTGGATAACTCCAGAACCACTAGATGTGTCGCTGAGGAGTTGGGGGTCTGGATTACCACAGTTAATAAAGTTTTAAAAAAATATGGCTTTAAGATTTTCAAACATTCTTAAACTCATGAGTTATTTCTCAGAGTTTTTGTGAAGCTGATTTTATAAAAAATATCCTTTTCACCAACGAATTGTCATTTTCAGTACGGGGTCATCACAATCCTTCCAGACCGCGGCATTGGTCTTAGGAAAATGAACATCGAAGTATTGTATATCGGACTCAACGCCCTCACAAACTGAATGTGTAGACGGGAATTTTAGGTGACCATGTAATTGGTACCTTTGTCATTGAGGGAGTTCTGAATTCAGCTAAATATCTTGCTCTTTTATAAGATAATATTATTCCAACTATTCAGAATCTCCCAGATGTACGTTTAGATGATGTCTGGTATTATCAGGATGGCTGTTCCGTTCATGCGTCAATGCGCGTATCGTGAAAAATTATTTAATCACAATTTTTCAGGATCGCATTATAGGCGGAACAAGCCAAATTAAATTGCCTGCGAGATTTCCCGATTTGGATCCCATGGATTTCTTTTTTTGGGGACATAATTAATCCACCATTTATGGCAACGATCTCAAGAGGGCGCATAATCCAGTTGATTTAGAAAATAAAATAAGAAATGCACGTGCTAAGATTACGCCACAACAGCTTGCATATGTAAGACAAGCATTTTATAATACACTAGGTTATTGTCTTGCAAAAGAAGGTGGTATATTTGAATCTTTTATTTAGTTTACTTGTTATTTTGTACAGTAGAATGTATTTTTTAATTTATTTAAATGAATTATTTATTTGTGTTAACTACTTTTAAAACAATACTGTTTCGTCTTTCGGTGGGCATAGCCCACAATAAAAATTTTCAAATTTTTTAACTGCATAACATACTTTAAACTTTAAAAAATAAAAAATAACTTTAAAACTATAAAATTATTTACATAAATTTACGTAGCAGAATTAACTCCCTCGATATACATCCAATAAATTGATACTAAAAGTTAAAACGTCTGCGACCATGCGGCCTTGACGATAGCAGTGGGCTTGAGAAAGCGCAGTTGTCACACTTACCTCAATGTATATTAACTGATATCACAATAAAAGATTTAAGTACTGTATATAACAAATGATATGTTTGTTAACATATTGTTAACTAAACCTTAAAAAATTTATGCTATAGATATGTGCCTGCAGGAACTAATAGAGGAGCTGCAAGGACAAATCTATAAAAATTATATCGGATAGCCAGGTGGCATTCGAATCGAATTAAATTGACTCACAAGTTAATTTGAAACTGTCTGCAGAATGTCCGTCCGGCTAGCGGAGATAAGATTACTACTGGGGCCAATATCCCAGCCGGTCGTAAGAGGCGACCAATTGGAAGGAAATGAGAGGCATAGAGCCGTCGTTTGAGGTGTCGGGTTTGCAGAAACGCACGCAGGACGATTCGGCGTTACGGTCACCGGTCTACACTCCTAGTATCCGAGACGAGTCTCTCGTGGGACCACTCTATTTTCATTCCACATAACCAAAGTGAGGTTGAACAAGATGCAACCCTTATACGTCCTTTCCCCATTAAGGGTGTAGGATTGCGGCACGTACCCCTATTGGAGATCTAAGAGTGGCAGAGGAGAGCTCCTAGGCGGCTACCTGTCTACGTGCGAGGTCGAGTTCCTCTACCTGCGCTCACCTTTCGGCTCACCCGGGGGAGGGTTGGGGGTATAACGGACGTGTGTTAGTGGCTAGGCTAAAGGTCTTATGCCGAAAGGTTAGGTGGACCTGATGCTATATGTATCGGAGGTACACGAACTTGTTTATGTCTGCAGAATCTGATTCAAATCGGAAAAAGTAACAAAGTAAATTTACTCTGGGTATCTGGACATACTGGTATTAAAGGAAAGAAAATAAAGGAATTACTTGCCAGGAAGAGACAAAAGAAACATTCTTAGGCCCAGAACCTTTCGTTGGAATAGCAAGAAGCACAGTAAAAGAACGATATCGGACTAGAATGCAATAGTGAATTAACTGTTTCGCCGGTTATTGTCCTGGTGAATTCCTTCACCATTCCAGAGATTTCTGTGCTACCCACTTTCTTGTAGCTGTTCTTGGTAATGTTTTTGCAACGCTGCAGAAGGGTTCCGGTCCAACGAATAGCACTGATGAGCCTTGGTTGGCCATTCCATCTGCGTTTTTATTACCTTTTTGACTCTCGTGCCCCGGTACCCTGGCTACTGTAACCTTGCTACGATCTCCTAGTTTATTTAGGGCACCCACACAATCATATACTAGCTTAAAATTGACCTCTACAGAATTGAGTGCCTTAAGCGCTGCGCGGTTCTATTTGGAAAGCAACTGAATGGTACGTTCTTTTCTGGGTTTCTGTTGTTTCCACGAAATGATGGATTGCCATTATTTCCGCCTGGAAATTTGTGACATCCTTAGATAGGGTATGGATACACCTTCCCTGCCTGATACATTAATGTGGAATCTATTCATATTATTTATTACGTGGCGATCTTGCCAGGATCCATGTAAACCTTACATAATGGAGAATGGAACTCGTACGCTCTGGCTTAGAATGTCAGTAATTGATCTGGGTATTGCTTTTTAATGAATGCGGAAATTTAACAAAGCAACAATTTCAGTTGAAGCAACACCAACTATGAGTTGAACTCGAAAACTTTCGTCTTGTTTTCTTATAAGAAACCTAATTTTTTTTAGAACAATGTTACCATATTTTTTTTTATTTAAATTAATGTGTCTCGACTGCAATGACCATTGACACAAACAATATTGTGTACAAAAATTACAATAAGCACATGTAACTAATTGCTACAGTTAATCTATAAGCTTAGAACCTATGACTAAATAATATAATATAAGTAAAGTACATGGAAAACAAGGGGTCATATTCTGTTGAACAACTGAATGTCTAAAGTGTTTTGCGTACTGGGCACACTCGATCAGGATGTGTTTCACAGTAGATTTGGCAATATATAGTATACCATATTTTAATTTCAGCGCCAGCAGTTTTTAATTGTACCCATATTTTCTTAGCTTTCAATGATGTCTTAATCAGACGAACATTATATGTTTAAGTAAAACGAGTATTAAACTTTAATTAGTTTTTTATCGATAACAAAAAAAAATAATCTCAAATAAAACTATAAAGAACACATACTGGAAGTATAAGGATTTTGTTTTCTATATCGAGAGCTACTGCTGTAAGCCGCCGAGTTTTCGATACCCGGTTACGGAGTACATGAAAGTAATTTCTAGCAGATAATATAGTTCGTTTTATATGGAAACCTTTAATGTATTTTAAATAAATCGTATTACCTTTTTCTCCGTCATGGCATAGAGATGCATAGACTGGGAATCAAAGTGCAAATCCGGATTTACTGAAGACCCTTCTTCAACAGTCAGATCTCCATATTCTAGAGCGGAGGTTGACGACTCTACTACAACCTGAAAATAAATAAACATTCCTTTAAAATAGACAAAAGAATTGGATATATTCTTTATACTATATCATACAAACAAGTACATTACGAGGGTTGCAAGTAGTTTGATGTTGACACAAATAAAAATAAACATTTACAATTAAAGTTCGGATTATAATATTTTGCTATTCTCGGTTAATTATTTAGGATTTTCAGTAAAAATGCCTATTTTACTTATTTTAAAAAACTAGTTAAATTCTTGGTATAGTACAATTCGGGTAGTTCCAATGCCCGACTGAATTAGAGGGAAGGTAATGCTTTTCAGGTGTATGTATATATGCAAATATGTATGTATGTTTGTATGTATGCGTATATGTATTATATATGTAAGTATACAGGGTGTTCCAAGATATTTTTAACAGGTCTATAATAGAGGAAGTATTTAATATTTTTATTTAAAAATTGGGAAATGTCAATAATATTATAAATTTATGTATACATGAGATCTGTAACCTTATCATCATCATTCTGGCTTAACAACCCTGCGTAGGTCCTAGATTGATATCAAATTTATGGTACAGCCAACGATCAAATGTGAAAATTGGAAGAGAAGTGTCAGAAGAACTGGAGATAAGGAGAGGGGTCAGGCAAGGTTGCATACTGTCGCCGTTATTGTTTAATGCTTATTCTGAAGAAATCATACAAGAAGCTTTGGTAAACGAGACAGTCGGCATAAAAGTGAACGGAAGTTTAATTAACAACATTAGGTATGCCGACGATACAGTCATAATAGCCGACAACTTGGAAGACTTAGAAAGAATAATGAACAAAATATTAAGATATAGTGGAGAATACGGACTCTCTCTTAACATCAAAAAAACCAAATTCATGAAAGCAAGAATAACAATACAAACGAAATATTAACGGTAGGCGGCCAGCAGATTGAGAGAGTAAAAAGATAAACTTACTTGGGAACGATAATCACAGAGAATAACGATTATACTGCAGAAATAAGAGTCAGAATTGAAAAAGCACGTGCCAACTTCGTGAAAATGAAAAAGATTTTATGCAGCAAAGACTGACATTGGCCCTCAGAATAAGGCTAATTAAATGCTATGTACACAGTGTACTCTACTATGGAGCTGAATCATGAACATTAAACCGGAATACAATAAATCGACTTAACGCGTTTGAAATGTGGACATCTAGAAGATTGTTAAGGATTCCATGGGTAGATAGAATCACGAATACAGAAGTGTTAAGGAGAATAGGCAGAGAGAGGGAAATGGAAAATACAATAAAAGAAAGGAAATTGCAATATCTCGAACATGTGATGAGAGGCGAAAGATACAACATCTTGAGACTCATAATTCAAGGAAAAGTAGAGGGTAGGAGAAGCGTAGGAAGAAGACGCGTTTCCTGATTGAAGAACCTGAGAGAGTGGTTTGGTTGCAGCTCAAGGCAATTGTTCAGAGCAGCTGCCTCGAAGGTCAGAATAGCCATGATGATTGCCAACCTTCGTTGCGGAGATGGCACTTAAAGAAGAAGAAGAAGTAGGTCCTAGCCTCCTCAAGAATTTCTCTCCAGTCGTACCTATCCATCCCCTTTCTCCGTCAAGCACGTATTCCCATATTTCTTCTGTCTTCATCGATGTTATCATGGAGCGTTTTTCTAGCAGGCTCATATTGTTCCATCCGCATTACATGCCCTATCCACCTCAGACGTCCTATCTTAATATGTTCTACGATATAAGGTTCCTGGTATATTCTATAAAGTTCGAAGTTGTATCGTCTTCTCTACACTCACTGCTCCATAGATTCGCCTTAGTACTTTTCTTTCGAAACATCCTAACATATATTCAATACTTTTTGTTAAAGTCAAGGTCTCTAAACCACATGTTAGAACTGGGCGTATTATTGTTTTGGAGAGTTTTATTTTTGTATTTCTCGACATAATTGTTGATTTAAGTAGGAGATTGAGCCCAAAGTGGCATCTGTTGGCCGTGCAAATTCGCTGTTTATCTCTGCGGTAGTATTATTTTCAGTGTTAAGGAGCGCTCCCAGGTATACAAATTCGTTCACTGCTTCTATGACGACGTTTTCTATAACAAGTTGGCGTAGGCTTTGTGGTTGCGTGCTTATTTTCACATACTTCGTTTTGTTGGTGTTTGTATTGTCGCCAAGGTAACCAATCACGACAAAGATTGTTACTTTGGCCGGCCAACCACAGCGCATGTTATTAACTGTGCCGTCATTGGCCTGTCGGCGGAAATGTGCTGCAAATGCTCAAACACGATGTGTATAAAAGAGCAGCACATTTTCCGATCGGGATCCAGTCGTTTTTCACTCCTAGCCCCGTAGACCTTGTTGGCTCGGTGTGCTACTACGCTACCTTTGAGTTTTATTATTTAACCAATATCCTGCTATCGTCGAAGACGTCGAAATTCAAGAATAATTATCCAAGAATAGTTATCCAACTTAGAAGTTAAAGTATCATCAAGTGTGCAAGACCCGGCGTGTCGACTACAAAACGCTTCCTACAGTAGAACACGATTTTCTGAGATAGAAAAGACATTGGTCTTAGAACTATTTCAAATTGTGTCGAACTGACCACAGCGTCATTTGGGCCTGTCACGGTAAAGAGCGAATGAAAGCTCCGGGGGGCTTGTAATTGCTTTTCCGTTCAGGTTGAGTTGCAATAACACTTCGTCTCCAGGACCTTATGCAAATAGTAACTATAAGAAGTACTGTTAGCGAAAGGTAGCAAAACGAAGCGACTGGCAACAGGAAGAGTCGACATTGCCGGCATTCTTGTACCTCTCTTGAGGAGAGGGAACGCGGCTACACGAAGTGAGAAGGCCGACATCTCTGTGGAATTTGAGGCATACACTACGCATCAGAATTCTAACACAAATTACGTCATTATAAGAAATATATTGTCTGTAAGAAAGTTCGAACTGTTAGAGAATTCTGATTGCCGGTGGCCGCTCACCTACCACAAAGGCTCGGCGGAACTTCTTGCCCGTAGAGGCCGGTATCTCAATTTAACTCCTTACAACGAAGATGGAATCTCGAAACCTGAGATCCTCTTCCAAGAGCGGCGGCCGTAGATCGTCCAGAAACCCCTGAAAACCAGGAGGACGCTACGACCGTACGACAGTATTAAGCCCATTTTTGTATGCGCATACGCCTCTCTTACAGCGTTTTCGGTTCTCCCATCATATAGACAAGGATTTACACTGATTTATTATATATTAAAAACCAATGGTTGTGATTTATGACATACGTATTACTTTTTCCAGAGTGATACAAAGTGAGATATCTATAGAAGAAAATGCCCCTGTCGATGAGTTTAAGTGTATGTTACCAGCATCATTTATTATTGCAAGGTTTAATATGTTCAGGATGCTTTCCATCTTTTTTCCAGTAGGTGTAGTTTTAAAGGAACCCCAGTTAGTATTGTGTCCATTGATCCCCATAATGAGTTTGGGATAAAGAACCACATGATATCATTATTTGCTTAGCAGGTATTCTTAAGTTAAAATTGATTTCATGTGATCAAATGGACTATCCTTTATCCTTTAGACTTAGTTTCAGGAATGCACCTGAAAAATACTGGCTTGTACTTAAAAATGTATATAGTAAGACTGAATAGTCGTTACGGATGAGGTAGATCAAAAATGAAACTACTAGAAGAATTTTGTTTGAAATAGATAAAAACAAAACGAAAAAGTTGTTTATTTTTCAAATCACGTCAAATAGAGTATTTCCCACTACAATTGTGGTTAATTCCGAAAAATATACGAAATATCGTATGGCAGAAAGAGCAAATCAGACAAACAACAATACATACTTAAATTGTGGAGTAGTTATTGTAAACTGTATTGAGAAGAGAGAGTGACTTGTCTCGGTGATACCTTTTTATGTTTCTGTGCATTTATTTTAAGTTAAACTTATGTGTAGTGTATGGTGCTCTCAGAATCATATCAAGGCCAAGAATAGCAGTTCCGCGATTACGAAAGTCCATTTCTAAATAAATTATTTATTTGTAACGGGTGTGATATAGTAAGCAATGTATGCGGCACCTGATAAGATTTACAATTAGCAATTGACAGTAAACAATTAAAAACAAACACGTTTGTTAATCTAATCTAATTGTCTCATTAGAAAATGAAACTAGATATTTTCAAATGACATTTAGAAAGGCAAAAGAATTATAATTTAAAAATGTTTTTTTTAGACTTTTTAGAAATTTCTTTTATTTTTATTTGAGATAACTTGGGTATGTGTGACAGAAACAATTTGTTATATCCAACGGTAGACCTTATTATTCCTATCCCCCACTTCCCATCCAGACAAGTTACGTTACAATTATATAACCAACATGTTACTATTATAGTTTATTCGTCTTCCGGGTTTGGACCGTGTCATTTGTGAGTGACCCAAAAGTGGGTTCATCTCGACGTTTCGCTACAATTGTATGTAGCTTCTTCAGGAGAACAAAAAGGAAAAGAAAACAAAAGAAAGGAAGATGGGTAGTTAGCAACGGTAACTCAGTTACTCAACGCAACCAGAGGCGAATACTAACTACCAAGATGGGCATTTGGTCACAGTAACTCAACTACTTAACGCAGCCAGAGGTGAAAACCAAATGCCAGGACAGGGATTCACGTCCAACAGCTCAGAACACTAACGCGGGGAGTGAATCCCCGCCTCTCGACGCGTTAGTGTTCTGAGCTGTTGGACGTGAATCCCTGTCCTGGCATTTGGTTTTCACCTCTGGCTGCGTTAAGTAGTTGAGTTACTGTGACCAAATGCCCATCTTGGTAGTTAGTATTCGCCTCTGGTTGCGTTGAGTAACTGAGTTACCGTTGCTAACTACCCATCTTCCTGTCTTTTGTTTTCTTTTCCTTTTTGTTCTCCTGAAGAAGCTACATACAATTGTAGCAAAACGTCGAGATGAACCCACTTTTGGGTCACTCACAAATGACACGGTCCAAACCCGGAAGACGAATAAACTATAATTCTGACTCTGGCCGTGGAAGCCTACGATTTCATTTAACATGTTACTATATCATACGGGGTGTCACAGATATCTTTATGATTCCATACTTTACGCGCGCATTGTATATAGCGTAACAATGCGATTTGCTATAAATTCTGTTATTTACCAGCATCCCATATGCATTTTCCGTAATTGTTGATATTGATTTTTAATAAAGTTACGGTAGTTTTATTATTTTTAGCAAGATTATTTTTTTCACAGTGAATTTTGATTAAAATCGATTTTCAGTTGTGTTTTTCCGAACTAATTGTCGTGTCACGTAGTATATTTTTATTACACGCAAATCTCCATAAAATTTTTAATTCAATACTTTATCCACCACGGAAGTTCAACCCTTTGACAGTTATTTAGTTAACAAGTTCCCTATGCAACGGAAAAAAGCTACTTTATAACGGGATTGTTGGTATTGCTTTTCAGAAAATGGTTCTTTCGACTATGGATGGATGATATTGATACGGTTAATATAATATATAAAGAGCAACAAAAAAGGAAAGATACAACGATATACTGGACGAACCGTATTTCTATAATATGTAAAATATCGAGAAGCAATTGAAAAACATTTCAAAGTAAAGTACAGTAATACCTCGATTTATGCCTTTTATCGAAACGACCACATCGAGCGTCATAGACGGGAGATGGTTCTTGATAACTGGTCCTCTTAAGACAACTATCTCTCACTTATGGCTCCACGTGCCAAACCCCGAGAAACTGCATTGGTCTGCAGGCTAAGTGAGGGTAGCCAGATATGGCGAAAATAAGCAATTCCACACTTACTGACCAACGGCTTTGGGCGGATGAGTTAGTAAGTGGAAGAGCACTCTTATGTCCTGACGCTAAGAAATTGGCAGAAAAGGCGAAAAAATCAAGTAAATGGTCAACGGCATAAGGATGCAGAAGGCAAGGAGAAACCACTGCATTAAAGATCCAATTGGATATCTCTAGTACAATCATCATGGCAATGAGTACGAAAAGAAAAAAAGAAACTGATCATGAGAATCGGAACCCAAGATCCGGCAGATGTTATGATAAATGAATGTGGCAACACCAACCAAATCATATTCAATATAGGTGAGCTAAATCTGGCTTGCCTGTGAATTGGAAATATACTCCTAAAGCTTGGGTGACAGATTCCCTTTTTGAGGATTAGTTTTGTCATCATTTGATACCTGAAGCCGAACGTTATTGGCAATCTAAACAAATTACATTTAAATCGACAACGCACATGCTTATCCTCCTGCAACTTTAACCAGTTTTGACCCACATGTAAGTTGAATTTTTACCTGCTAATTCAACCAGCTTACTTCAACAGACGGATCAGGGAGTCATTAAAACATTCAAAGCTTATTAGACCATACCATCACTTGCACACCGGTATGAAGTTATAAGAAAAACAACGAGCTCTCTGTTAAAGACTTTTGGAAACAATTCAAAATCATTGGAGAATCTTAGAATGAAATTTCACAAAAAACGTTAAATGGCGCCCGGAAAAAACTCTTTTTTTCATCACTGACACTAAGGTGGAGTTGACGCCAGAGGCTGATGAAATTAGTAATGCGACTAAAGAAGTTGTTAATCTCGCCATGCAAATAAATTTGGAAGTGGATAGTGATGACGTTCAAAAACTGTTGGATTCTCAGACCATCTGCGATGCGTGGTACGTGTCACAGTTCTTAGAAGTATCTAGAATATTCGATCGTTGGCATTCTCGATGCGCATTCGACGGGAAGGATAGAGGTGGACTACTCCAGAATATTCTAGTATATAATAGCTTGTATATATATATATATATATATATATATATATAAATAAGTAACGATGATATTAGGTTATTAGTGGATAAGATATTTTCGTGCTGTAAACTTATATAAATAGAACCGCTCTTTTTATTTAAAAACGGTACAGTGGTGTCAGGGGTGAGGTGAAAGACCTTCTTGGCAAAACATTAGTGCATGTAGTCCAGAAGTACAGAAGAACATAATCTAAGCTTCAGTTGATTGTACCTAAAAGTAAAGTGTCAGAAATATTGCGTCAGTTGCATGACGGTGCATCAGGTGGACACTTTGGTATTACGAAGACTCTGCACAAAGGTTCGAGAATGGTTCTATTGAACTGTAAAGATGATGTAAGAAGATGGTGCCGGAAATGTGAACTGTGTGCAACCAGTAATGGTCCGTTTGGTAAAAAGGACACCCATGAAACAGTACAATGTTGGTAGTCCTATTGCAGGTCCACTTCCAGAGACGAATGATGGAAATAAATATATCCTGGTAGCCATGGATTATTTTACGAAATGGACTGAGGCCTATACGATACCAAATCAAGAAGCTGCTACCGTTGCAGGGGTAATTGTTAAAGAATTCTTTAGCCGATTTGGTGTTCCCTAGGAGATCCACTCCGACCAAGGGCGAAACTTCGAGTCAACCCTTTTCCAAAGCGTTTGTAAATTGATTGGTGTCACAATAAGACCAGAACGACACCCCTGCATCCCCAATCAGATGGAATGGTCGAGAGGATGAACCGAACGATGGGTAAACACCTGTCCAAAGTTGTATCAGAACATCAAAGAGATTGGGACCAGCACATTCATTTATTCTTAATGGCCTACCGCTCGGCCTACCTCAAAGGCGGAGTTAAAATTCATGTAAAGGCAGAAAGGTTCTATTGTAAACCAAATTTCGTCTACTGCGCCGTGGTCAGGAGTATTTGCACTATCTCTACGTGTCACAGTTCATAGAAGTATGGATCTAGAATATTCGATCGTTGGCATTCTCGATGCGCTTTCGACGTGAAGGATAGAGGTGGACTACTCCAGAATATTCTAGTACATAATAACTTGATGATATTAGGTTTTTAGTGGATAAGATATTTTCGTGCTGTAAACTTATAAATAAATATATTTATATAAATTAGAACCGCTCCTTTTTTTTAAACGGTACAACACCAATAATTATTTTCCAGCCATAAGTCAAGTTATTCTTTGTCATAAACTATTTTGTCCCTCTTAAATCTCTTGAAAACATAATAAATATTCAAACAACTATGTGTTTTAATATATCTAACATAACAGATTAGACGAGAATATTTGTGGACATCTATTGCCTCATCATCATTATCAGCCATTTTGAGTCCACGGCTGGACATAGGCCTCCCGTAAATAATTCCAATGCATTCTCTATTGCCTAATCTAGCTGAATTACAAAATATCTACAGCTATGTCGCAAATTATTTTGCTGATAGTATTATTGGACAGTAGTATTTGCAAAACCTGATTACTAACATCCTCCTCGAACGTAATTTTTACTATGTCCACAGCAGTAAAATCAACTCTTCTGCAATTATATGAGGATTGTATTCTCACTGTGCAAAATTATATAGTCCACTTTATCCGATGCCAAAAGTGCATTACTGTTGATTTAAGAATGTTTGGAAAAAGCAGACTTTTGTTTGTCTGCTGATGTTAATTTACTAGCGAAAAGTTCCCTTGGTTTACCAACTATACTCGGGTGAAGAGTTCATATAAAGAATATTTGGAGGATGCTCTTCCTTCATCATTTATATCCACAAAATATTTTTCGTCATACTTTCTATATTTAATTTTCCGAATCCCCAATGCATCCTCTTATTTTTTCGATGACGACGTTAGCATTAAAAACCTGTTCATAATAAACACGTTGACAAATCATTTTTCACTCACTTCAAAATGAAACTCTCGTTTTAGTTGAGCACAAGCCTGATACTGACACTTTTTTATTTAAAATTTACTAATTTTTCTTATAATGTAATCTATTTAAGTGGTTCAATAATTTTAACCAGAAAGTTATATCTTATACCGCCGTGCTAATTATTTTGGTTGTTATTTATTTAAACCTTTTATTTCTGAATAAAATACAATAGAATGATGATTCTCACTTTAGTCAGTCACCAAGAGAATTAAAAAAGAGACAAGGGAACGTGTCCGAAGTGTTCGGTTGACAACGGTACAGAGCAGATTTATTATAAATATATTAAAGCATCATGGTTGGCGGTTGCCCAGACTTTTCGGCATCAAAGATTCAAATTTTTAAATGTCCCTATACATTAACAATTCAGTAGTTAAAAATTCTGGATAAATGCTAATGGTGAGAGATTCTTTCTTAACAGGGGCTTTCTATATTAAATTGATAGTTATGCTGCCTGTGAAATGAATGCATATCTGTCTTTTAATTTCTGTTTCCTCTTTTACTTCAGAGTATGGTGAAATAAACTCATGTTGCCCGACACTAAGGCGTACAATTCTGACAAACTTTTAAGGTCTTATTTGCATTTTGTCGTATTTTATTCTAAGTTTGTCGGAGTGGTCATATTATTCAGAGATCTTCATAAATTAAAAAATAAAGATTTAAATATTGACAGATATGTTAATCACCTACAGATATGGTAGAAAAAATGGTACGATTACAGCTCAATTAAATCAACAAAGATTCTGCAATCGTCGACATATTCTACATTTGTAATGATTGGACATAGACCGAACAAATTAGCAATCTTAAACTAAATTAGTTGAACGCAGTTAATATTCGTTACTTTCACATTATTTTCATTTTCTACCGAAACAATTATTAATACCGGGCTGACAAAACATCACACTATTTCACCTGTAGAAAGGGGTGTAAAGCTAGTTCGCGTCCGTAGTAGAACACTACACGTGCACCCCTGGGTAACGATAAACGAACTAGCACAAAAGGCGCCAGACAATCTTGAATCTCCTGGCAATTAAAATATCACGGAAAATCTTTCCAGAAATGACACTTGTAAACGGACCTTATCAGGACCATTTGACCAAGAACTCGGACCAAGCATACGAGTTTGCCATTTTAACATAGAAGGCATAAGCAGGGCAAAATGTCAAATCCTGCACAGACTTTTAAAAGACAACGAAGTTGACCTAGTAGCACTTCAGGAAACGCACACAGAAAACGAAGGTCAACTAAGCTCAAGAGGAAAAATCCCCGGCTATGATCTTTTGGGCGCTACCTACGATAGAGCTTACGAAGTGGCAACATATGTCCGTTCAAACATAGAAAATGCAGCATTATTCGTCACTTCTACCGAGAACAACATCCACGAGGTAACTGTGAAAATAGGCAATGTCATAATAGCTAACATATACAAACCTCCTGCTATTACCTGGCCTGTCCAAGTTCTTAATCCCTATGAACACCCAGCCATATACGTAGGGGATTTCAACAGCCACCATGAGATGTGGAAATACTCAGACACTGACAGAAATGGCACGTCCCTTGTGGAATGGGCAGAGGAACATGGTGCCCACCTTCTATTCGACGCCAAAGATAGAGGCACTTTCAGATCTGCGGTCTGGAGGAGAGAATATAACCCTGATCTCTGTTTTGTTACCATTGACAACAAAGGCCAACCGCTAGCAGCATCACGAAGGGTTATGCCTGACTTTCCACATAGTCAACATCGCCCCGTCCTAATCAAAATCGGTATCAGCATTCCGATTATAAGATCGTTCCCACGCACCAGATGGAACTTCAAGAAAGCTAACTGGTCTGCTTTCACCAGTAACCTTGACAAATGCCTAGGATGGATTCCACCAAAGAGCCAAAACTACGGGAGACTAACAGGAGCAATAATCACCTCAGCAAAAGCGACAATCCCTAGAGGATACCGCAAAGAATATATCCCTGGTTGGACAGAACAGAGCGAAAAACTGTATGAAGAATATTGCGAAGATGGAAAGCAGGAGATTGCAGACGAACTACTCCACAGCATTGATGCTGCCAGGCGTGAAAAATGTACCCAGACAGTAGAAAACCTAGACTTTCAGAAGTCAAGTCGACAAGCTTGGTCACTACTGCGGAAACTCGGAAGTAGCAACCCACCCGTTCGCCAAACCAACCTAGTAACTCCAGACCAAATAGCTACGCACATAGTGTCAACCTCTAGGGCACCTCAAAATCGTTTACATACAATTAAAGTTAAAAAAGACCTCAAAACCATAAAATCTAGTCTTGCACACTCAACAGAATATTCCAACCCATTTACGCATGGGTTGCAAAAGCTCTGCGGCACTACATGGGGCTCCTCAGCACCCACACTTAGATCGACAGCATTAGGACTGGTATACCCCGTAGCGGAATACTGTGCACCAGTATGGATAAACAGTCCACATACTCACCGTGTTGATGTCCAACTCAACCAAGTCATGCGAACTATATCGGGCACAATCAAGGCCACGCCCACTTACTGGTTACCAGCTTTGAGTCATATAGCTCCACCACCCATCCGCCGGGAACATGCCCTTGTCAGAGAATTTACAAAAATCAATACTGATCCTGAGCTCCACTCCCATGTCGGAACTTCCGCCAGGGACATAAATAGGCTCCGTTCAAGACACCCGCCTTTAAAAACAGCAAAAAGGCTAGTAGATCAAAACTTTAATGTAACTGAACGGTGGAGAGAACAATGGGAGAATAACGCTGCACCAGCTAACTGGAACATGCCATGTATTACAAGCAAACCTGAGGGCTTCAACCAACCGAGACCAATTTGGACCACAGTCAATAGAATAAGGACGAACTGTGGCATATGTTCCGACTCACTTTTTAGATGGGGAAAAATACAATCACCAAATTGCGACTGCGGCGCCGAAAGGCAAACAGTAAAACACATGTTAGAGGAATGCCCGATTAGATCCTATAACGGCAACCCTTCGGATTTCCTGGCTGCTACAAAAGAGTCAATCGAATATATTTATAATCTAGATGTTTGTTTGTAGAATAATATTTTTGTATTTACTGTTGTTTGTAATTTATATATATATATATATATATATATATATATATATATATATATATATACATATATATATATATATATATATATATATATATATATATATATATATATATATATATGAACCTGTGATATAGCCATACGGTAAATAAAATAAATAACCTGTAGAAAATTCTCTATTCTACAGTAGTTCGTTCAATAAATAAACAATAAATATATTTGAATTTCCCATCTCACTAAATTAAAGACCTACGCGATCAGCATCACATGCCGTCTTCCTGCTGCATCGTATCTTCTGCGCCTGTCGGTTGTTTACATTCGAACTATTCGAACCCCCCTAAAACACTTCATATCACGCTTTATAACTAGAAGCACGCAAGTCAAACTTACTCTCTGGCTTCCCAACTGAAGCAAATCAAATATTATTTCAAGATTAAGTTTGTTTTTGAATAAATAACTAAGTTCATTAATAATCAAGGCGGAATCTGTTAATAAATAACGAGTTTTGGGTGTGAAGCATTGAATATAAACGCAGTTTTTTGCATAAATTGCTCCAAAATATCACCAGAAATGATAATTTCATTATGCGTGAGTTGTAAAATGTGGGCTTAACCTTTTATTAGACGCAGTTTAATTTTGTGTATCAGTAGTCGCACACGGTCTACTACACCGGTCATAAAAAATACTCCTCTGGATGCATTTTGTTTAAATTTTAATAAAATAATCTACTGTTTGTAGTTTCTTTAACATTATTTATTAATATTGACATATTTTGTTCATTTAAAATGTTTATTTATTTATTTTACAATTTTTGTACTAGTTTGATTTATTCTCCTTTTTAGTAAACAAATTACAATTACTTTAAAATTAGAACATAGCATATCAGTCTTCAAGAACTATCTTAAACAAAAATAAAACATTATTTCACTAAGACTTATCATAAAAAATATGAGAGATGACAAAAAAAAAATAATAAAATTATAACAAAGAAAAAATACAAACAAAGATACTTTTTACAAATCGAGCAAAAATATTTTGTTTTTCGATTCTTTTTCCATTAATAGTCACCACACCTCCCAATTGCTACAGGAGTTATTTGAACTGGCACAACATCTTCCTCCAAATGACAGATCTCCTTTAGTCGAATCCTTATTGTCTTATAAAGTTTTATCTTGAGGTTGCAGTCATTAATAGGGCAGGAATAGCAACCTCAAGATAAAACTTTATTTTACATAACGTGTCAGTCAATAATACCTAACGACTTATAACAAAGGAATTTATTGCTGTAACATGTAAAAAGTTGTACAAAACAACCATAGGCCATCTTCTACTACAACGTGCCACATCATATTGTGCGCATAATTTATCTACGGTATCAACACCGCTTTTTGTACTGTTATATGCTAATATGATTTCCGGTTTTCCAGTTACATGATCAACGTCGTCCCCATGGTGCATAGTGGAATATAACAGAACGTTTTTGTTGTTTTTTGGTTTATATAACACTAGTGTTCCTTTTAAACTAAACCCAAATGTACTAGAGCCAATAGGTCGTCCTTGATTGTTACAGAAATATGCAGAAATTTCTCTTCTATTTTATTGTTCCCAAGAGAGTTAAACTATTTTCCTTTAAGCTTATACCAAGATCAACGCTGGTGTACCAATTGTCGGTGGTAACATTTCTCTTAGATCCGTAAAGATGTTGACAGGACCGTTCCACCACTGCCTTGATATTACTGTTTAAATAGTATAGACCACGCACTTGGTTTTTGTCAACGTATACTTCCATGTTACTGGTATAAAATAACTTTGCATCAGGCAGTGCAAATATTTTTATACCGTATCTATTGGGTTTGCTTGGAATGTACTCTGGCGGAACGAGCAGCGTCCTCTAGAAGCCTCCGACTTTTCGTCCTCAGTTACGTATTGCGAATGAGAGAAAATTTTTTTCTGATTTTCACTTCACTTGGTAATCTCTTAAAGTAAAGTAAAGATCTCTTATTGGCGCTAATTTATCCAAACTAACTCTATCATGCCTTCTATTGATATCATCAGTTCGCATGAACCTTAGTAAATTTCTGAGTCTTCTGATGTTCATTGTCAGTCGGAAAACCTCTATACCAGTGCCGTACGTTTTCCACAAGTCTGTTGTGTTAAGGAGACTTACCTTTCTTACACCTGCAAGATATAAGAAATCTAAAAGGGCACGAATTTCATCGATGTTTGTTGCTTCTATTTTTGTATTGGTCCCATCAACAATTATTTGCAACATATCAATATCAAATAGAGCGTTCCAGACACCTAAATTATCGGTTTTCTGCCTGACACATTGTTTTGAACCCGGAAGCTGCAGAACAATATTTTCACTTCTAGAAAATATTCAACAATATTTTCACTAACCCATTTTGTTTTATTATCTTTGCCCAAAAAATATGGACCAATGGAAAAATCTGTCTCATCTAATTCTTCATTTTCCTGTTCCGTATCCCTTCCCTCCAAGTATTCTTCTACATGATCTTCTTCTCCCGATTCCTCTTCATCATCATACTCATCATCCGTTGAAACTTCTTCAAAAAGTGCTAACAATCTTTTTTGCTCTTTTCCACAATCCATAATATCTTAATATAACTTATTCTTCAAACTCGTATTCCATTATATGGTCATTAAAGCTAATTACATTTTTATTTATAAAAACAAATTCACTTCCTTACTGAACGAATAAAAGCATTAGAAGAAACTGATAAGGGTATGACGCACCTCCTAATATTACTAAGAACTAAAATAAATCAACATGAAGACTAATAACGCGTAATGAGGTTTTACTTACACTTTCATTATAATCCCTCTTTTATTTTATTATTATCATTCGACATTCGAGTTAGTAATTGTTACTACACCAATTAAACGTACAGTAATATGGTGATATAGAAATAGTGAAAAAGTTATAAAATGGCGACATTTACTCCAAAGAAAAGAGGTGTAAAAAATTCTCCGCTATCTGTTAGTGAAAAAGTTATAATTTTAAATGTATATGATTGCATAAAACACGATCACCCTAGTTTGTCTGTGCAAGAAAGTGTTGAGCGATGTGCCCGAATGACTGGAATTGGACAGTCCACGATTTTTAAATTATTGCGAGAAAGAAAGATATCAGGCCAGTTAAGTCCATGCAAGAGAAAATCAGGAAGACCAATAAAAATCTTAGGTGAAGACACCAAACGTGACATTCGAAGAAAAGTTCATTCGTTTTATTTTAAAAAGGAAATACCCACCCTTGACAAAATACTAATGGAGATAAGCCAAGATAACGATATTCCTTTGATATCCAGAAAACTTTTATGGAAAACTTTAAAAAGTATGAATTTTTCCTGGGAAAAGCACAATCGAAAGGCACTATTACTGGAAAGTGATGAAATCATTTGCTGGAGACGAAAATATTTGAGAACTATAAAACAGTACCGCCGAGAGCACAAGAAAATTTTTTATCTTGATGAGACGTGGATAAACGAAGGTTATATAGTCCAAAAAATGTGGCAAGATAAAAATGTAACAAGTGCTCGCCAAGCTTTCATAGAAGGCCTTTCGACGGGTATTAAAGTGCCTTCGGGAAAAGGGAAGAGGCTTATAATTGCTCACATTGGAAGCGAAGAAGGATTTTTAAAAGAAGGTTTGTTAAGCTTTGAGTCGTGTCGGACGGGAGATTATCATGAGGACATGAATTCGGATGTCTTCGAAGACTACTTCGGGGAAATGTTAAAATTTCTTCCAGCTGATTCGGTCGTGGTTATGGATAATGCAAGCTACCATTCAAGGCGCATAGAGAAGGTACCAACTTCAACTTGGAGAAAGCAAGAAATTATTAACTGGCTGTCAAATAAAGGTATTCAGTTTGAGACGAATTCAATAAAGAAGGAACTACTAGCCGTAGTAAAACAACATAAATCTCGCTTCATAAAATATGCCGTAGAAGATGTAGCAGAAAAGTATAAAGTAACTGTGCTACGCCTACCGCCATATCATTGCGAATTAAATCCCATAGAACTTATATGGGCACAAGTTAAAGGATATGTTGCAAGGCACAATACCACATTTAAAATGAAAGATGTCAAGGTATTGTTTGATCAAGCCATTATGGAAATCACATCAGAAAACTGGCAAAAAGCAATCCAGCATGTTTTAAAAGAGGAAGATAAAATGTGGGAACTGGACAACTTGGTCGATCAGGTGGTTGACCCTATAATTATAACACCAGGGGATGATGACAGTTCTTCGGATGAAGACTATAGTGATGTAGAATTGTAATAACGTATCCAGTAAAGTTTTTGTAGTTTTTGTGAATAAATTGATTTAAACTCCCCACAAGTGTTTCAATATGTAAAGTTCATTCGTGTGTGTTTGTGAGTATTTCCCGATTTCGGTTCGTATATATTTTATTGTTACATTTTATATTTTTTTAATAACACTGTTCTGCTGTATTACATTTTTATTTCCTTTAATATGATTTTTAAGAATGCATATTCTTTTGTCAATTAACCCACTAGCGCGCCTCTGGCTCAGTGTTTATCTGTCGATAACAATGGACTAATCCCTTAAAACAGGGTGATACCTACCTGCTCTTTATGAAACGACAGAATTTTGCAATGCGGACGGAATTTATTGACGGATTATTGACGGATTACCCTGTAGCGCTTTTGAATACTTCATGAGATTTTATTACTCTACACTCATTAGAAATAGATTATAGATAATTTCCCTTTTTATCACAAATACAAAACATGTTTTTCATATTTTGACATTCTACATACATATTTAGATGATATGCTCTTATTTAACTTTATCATCAGCGTGCGTTAATGAAAAAAGAAAAAAAATAGAGAGTATCCGGCTCCGTTTTAGTGAAAAATTAAAATGGTCAAAGTAGAGTAAATAACCAGTGTACTATGAGAAAAAGTAATCAGTGCATATATGCGTACTAATTAAGTTTGTTATTGGGAGAGCACTTAAATTAAAAACTTGCCGGCTGTTCAAAATAGCATTTGATTTAAATTAAATAAATGTGATAGGTACCGTAACTTTGTACTTTTTCAAATAGACGTGAAGAAATTCTAATCACAATAAGTTAATTAACACAAAATATTATACACTTATAAAGTTTTTAATCGTTTAAATTTGATGAAAAACGTTATTTATGGTTAAAATTTTATTTACATTGGTATGGGAAGAGATTTTAATCGCCTTTTTTTAGAAATTCTTAAAGTAACGACGCAACAAGCGTAGGCCGTAGGACAGACACAAACTAACCAGATGGGACTGAGATACCAATGAAGAGAAAGTATTTGTATTTAAAACACATTAAACGAAAACCCAGGAATTTTATCGAATAGATTAAAATATAAGATTAGTGTTCGCTATGAAACAGGAAAATTTCTGATGTTCCTTTTACTTAAAAATAATATTGATAGGTATGTATATCTAAATAATTTATTTATGAACTATTTGTATAGCACGATAAATTAAAATTTGAAAATAAATATTTACAAAACTTTTGTCACTCACATTTGTCTCGGTGACAGTGTAATTATCATGTTTCTAGAAGCCCTATTAAATGTATGTGAAACATACACCGGACAGGGCGGGAGACTATTTGCTGGTCATTAAGAATTCAGTGCTGTTCATTAATTGATTGCCATGGGCTTCAATCAAGTTAGCTTAAGATTTTTATATTGCATGTGTATAATTTCACCATTATGCTTCAATGAATGATAGATAAAACAGCGTAACAGTCATTTTGGTGCCGGGGAAGCTATCTAAACTGCGGAGGCACAAGTTAGGGATATAGCTTAATATTAAATAAACAGTAATACAACAATTATACAACTGTATAAATCACTTATCTACATTAACACATAACATATATCATTAAATTAAATTAAATTTAGAAGTTGTTTCTAGTTTATTACCCCACGAAACGAAGCCGAAAAATCACTTGAACAATCGAAAAATCACTGGGAGCTATTTTTTAACTGGAATATCTGGGGTAAGTCAATAGAAAAGGCATATTATCTCGTGGTTATCGAAACTTTTACTGTGTGATGACATTTAAGCAAAAGAAAAAGCGACTTTTTTTCATTAATTTCAATATTGTGAAAAAACTACGCATTCTAGATAAAAACGTTCAACAGACGACTTTCGTGATATTCGAATACTTGCTCTTTAAAATGAGATGTTCTAAATTAAAAAATGGTTAAAAACAAAAAAGTTATTGCAAATTAACCCCGAAAGTAAACATGTTTTTTAATTGTTTATACTTATTAAAATAATATAATATAAAATAATATAAATAATATAAAATAATAATGTGAGTTTTTTATGGGGTTAAGATGGGCACAATCGGTCAATTAGTTTAGTAAAGGGGCTGTGAGAGTTCGGCGTATTTTCCCATGTTAAATCCCATAAGAAATCGCTAAGGTCCATTCTGCTCGTTTTTGGCTCATTTCTTTGTGGAGGTGCGACGGCTCGTCCGATCGTGACGTGTGAGGTATCGTCGGAAAGAGGATGGGGTAATGAATATGTTATCACAAAAAACAAAAATAGCGGCATTGCCAAAAGGACACTAAGCTTATAACGTCTAAACGGCTCAACGTACAACAACGTACAAGGTATCGATTGAAAGGGGAGGGGTTAACTATTATGTAGACGCAAAATACAAAGATGGCGGCGTATTGACAAAAGGACACTAAGCTTGTAATGTCTAAACGACTTAACGTACAACAACGTACAAGGTATCGATGGAAAGGGGAGGGGCCAACAAATAAGTAGACACAGAAAAAAAACATGGCGGCGTATTGCCAAAAGGACACTAAGCTTGTAACGTCTAAACAGCTCAACGTACAACAACGTGCAAGGTATCGATGAAAGAGGAAGAGATATTAAATACGTTAACACAAAAAACAGATGAAAAAACATTGCCAAAACGGCGCTATATTGTATCCCCTATGTTATTGGTCCGATTTTAACGTATGAGACGTCAAATGAAAGAGGTTGGGATATCGAATATGACAACAATAAAATCAAACATGGCAACATTGCCAAAACGGCAATATATTGTATATTGGTTGTTATTGGTTCAATTACTACGTATGAAGCGGTAAATGAAAGAGGATGGGCTAATGAATATGTTATCACAAAAAACAAACGCAAAAACATCGCCAAAACGACAACTACGCTATATTAATATACTTAAAACGTAGTTTCAATGCTTAAACATCAGCTAACAGATATCTAACGCGATCTAACATATAGCAGACGAATACCTGACGCTATCTAACGCATATGAGACATATAGCAGACGCGTTTTAACTCTTATCAGACGTATAGCAGACGCATATCAGATGTAGGTCAGACGTATAGCAAACGTACAGCAGACGCAATCTAACGCATAGCAGACGCCATCTAAATCATATCAGACGTATAGTTTATAGACGTATATTAAATTATTATGTTTGTTTATCCCATTTGAGAGAACAAAGGTCATTTTCAAATGTCTGTACAGGTGTTTTTCAATACTTGAATGTTTTTTGTTGGTCTGGTCCTCTTTATATTTCTTATTTATTTTTTAACTATAATAATTTTTAATTGTTTACTTAAATAAATTTGGAGACAAGCTAATATTGACCTTTTGTAGAATAAAAAAGTAATTTTTTACCTTCTATATACACTTCGCATCATAGAAAACGGGCCGCCCCAAATATTTAAAATATTTTCGAAATTATTATTTATTGCTACAAAATTAAGCATTTATTTTTTTTTATATTGAATCAATAACTCGTTTAGTATAAAATTTCATCATTGTCGTAAAATATCAATCGAAAATAAAACATTTAAGAAAAATAGGAAATTTATTGAAAAAATCAACTTACAGTTTTAAAAACAACAATAAACTGTATATTTCCATTCATCCATTTTCAGTAATGGGTATTGCCACCTCGATTCTGGATGGCACTCCTCATTCGATTTGGCATGGAATTTATAACGTTTTGGATATCTTTTTGGGAAAAAGTGGCCCATTCCTCAATGAGTGCCATCTGAAGCTCTCCAGGTGTTGTTGGAGCAGGTATGCGACGCCTAAGGCTCCATATATGCTCAATAGGATTTAAATCAGGGCTTTGAGTAGGCCAGTCTATTTTTGGAATACCAACCTCGTCAAGGTACTTCGTTACTATCCTTGCCGTGTTTGGTCTCGCATTATCCTGCATTAGCAGGAATTCGTTGCCAATAAATCCAGCATAGGGCATCACATGATGTTGTAAGATTTCCGTTATGTACCTTACTGCTGTTAACGCACCTCTGTCGATCACGACGAGATCCGTATGAGCATCAAAAGAAATCCCTGCCCAAAACATTACTGAACCACCACCAAAAGCAACCCGTGATGCCCGAGTGCAACCAGCGAAACGTTGTCCAGCCCGTCTGTACACCTTACTGCGTCCATCTTTACCATAAATAGACATTCTACACTCATCCGAGTCTTCGTCTTTTGTGAGCTGGAGAAAGTAAGGGCCCCGTTGCTGGACTGCAAGCTGTCACACCTTGCTCCCTTAATCTTCGCCGAATAGTAGAAAGGCTGATTGCTGGTCCTTGAGCTTGCTGTAAATGGCTTTGAAGTATTCTATCGGTTTGGGTCCGATTCCGTAATGCAGCAAGAATGACGACGCGACCTTCCCTAGCGGTTGTTTTCCTTTTTGGACCCGTACCAGGTCGTCGTTGGTGAGATCCTGTCACAATAAATCGTTGCTGGGTCCTTTGTACAGTCGAACGACTAACATTCAATTGTCTTTCAACTTGTCTTTGACTTAATCCACTTCCCAGTAACGTTACAATTTCAACCGATTTTTGAAAATTCTCCATCGTTATTAACTCAAGACTACTTCACACTAATTTAGCTACTGTAATCTGAGATGCGTTTAAAACTCATTAGAACCCTTTACGATATCATACATTTCTCAAAACAATCGCTTCCTCCAAAAATTGATCAAGTTGTAAACAACTTTTTTTCAAAATTGTTTTGTTTTATAGGTTCTACGAATATCCTCAATCCAGTTACAGGGTCGGTTTGCTTTCGCAACAACCCATTTAACTTAACCCAAGACACATTAAAAATAAAATAATATTAATTCAATTTACAAAAAAATAAATGCTTAATTTTGTAGCAATAAATAATAATTTAGAAAATATTTTAAATATTTGGGGTGGCCCGTTTTCTATGACGTGGAGTGTTATTCACGTTATTACTTGTTAATAGAAAAAACGAAAATCATGGAAATTAGGCTATATATTTATAATATGTACCTAAATTTTAAATAAATATAAACATATAAAAACAAGGAGAAAAAACATTTGTTACTGATCGTTATGCCGATGACACCGTAGTATTAGCAGAAACAGAAGACCAACTAAAAATATTGATGAACATATTATCAGAAGAAAGTCACAGGCTGAGCTTGGACATTAACTTTTCCAAAACCAAAATTCTGGTATTCCACAAAAACCCCCATGAACAAGTTACACCTAACATACAAATAAATGGTATCACCCTTCAGAGTTCCCAAAGCTTCATATACCTGGGCAGAGAACTAAATAGTCAACAAGACAACTCAAAAGAAATTAGAAGACGCATTGAAATAGCAAGATCTGATTTCATGAATATGCGTAAAATGCTCTGTAACCCCAAGCTATCAGTCTCAATAAGATTGAGAACACTAAAGTGTTATGTGTGGTCTCTATTACTATATGGCTGTGAGACCTGGACATTAAAACAGTATGACGTCAACAAATTAAATTCATTTTAAAATTTGGATGTACCGCCGAATGCTAAGAATAAGCTGGACCAGCAGAACTACGAATGAAGAAGTACTGAGAGCAATGAACACACGCCCTCATCTGGTCAATACTATCAAAATTAGAAAGACGTCATATCTAGGACACATAATGTGCCATAGGGAATTTGAGCAGCTCCAGGTAATATTAGAAGGCAAGATTGAAGGTAAAAGGTGCATAGGACGAAAGAAAAAATCTTGGCTACGAAACATCAGAGATTGGACCCACACAAAAGGAAATGAATTAATTCATCAAACCCAGAATAGAGAGAAATTTGCCATATTGATCGTCAACCTCAACAGAGAAGCCACTTAGGAGGAGGAGGACTCATCGTTAAAGAATTTCCTTTTACACGGCTTTCTAGCATTTAGTGAACAGAACAATCTCGCTGAAGGTTACAACAATAGTCGGCCATCGTATGGCGATTCCAGCTTTAGTTCGGCAGCTGAGTACCTTCCTGTATG
The DNA here is from genome assembly GCF_040954645.1 of Diabrotica undecimpunctata. Taxonomy (NCBI): domain Eukaryota; kingdom Metazoa; phylum Arthropoda; class Insecta; order Coleoptera; family Chrysomelidae; genus Diabrotica; species Diabrotica undecimpunctata. Next base: position 21,757,986 of record NC_092812.1, read on the forward strand.
CATGGAGGGGTGGATATAGTTGAAAACCATTATATCTTATGTAAAATTTTTCGCTGAATACGAATATGTAGGTCCCCCACCTACCCTCCATTCTCGACGCTCGAAATAGTGTAACTTTTTAATGAACTATATGTGGACAATATAGAACAATTTGGTGTTGGAGAATAACTTTTACTTTGGATGGCAGGGTTTGGGTCTAATTATTATACCATACTTTTTCCCTTTTCCAAATCTATATTCTAAATATTTTGAAATATTTTACATGAGAAATACGCGTTAACACGAAATAGCTGTGGTGAATTTTTATCAAGTGTTCGTAGAATCCATCAAATTATATCAAATTATTTACAACATAACTGCCTTTTTATATTTATCTCTAGATTTCAAACTATAATCTATTAATCGATTTTACTTTACTATATCATTAAATGTACCATTAGTCAATCAAGAATACTGAAATTGGAAAGTTAAATTATGTACATTAAAAAATAAGCTCATTATCTTCGTGAGTATGTTGTGCAAGTAATGAGACACTAACAAGCACCCTCATAGAACAGCATATGAACAAGGTCGCAAAAACATGGGAAATGATTTCACAAATAAAATATAGACCTGATCTTAAAATTTTTAATAGACGTGAGTTCCTAATCAATTCTATTTTTTATTTTATTTCTTTACCAATCTTTTGAAGCCATCTGAATTGTCGGATTTCTTTATCCCTTCTTCATGATACTCTAAAAGTATTTATTTATTTAGATACCTAATTAACATCTAGGGCAGACAAAAATATGGATTTTTTGGAAACACTTTTATTGTGCAATATTACAAAATAAATGATTGAAATACAAAATCAATCATAGGTAACTAAATTAAAATTGTATGTTAGCTGTGAAGTAGAAGCTAAACCTTGTGGGGATATGTGACGTGTGGAAATGTTTTTGTTTTTGCATGATTTTTAGTCATAATTTGGCTGCATTCATTCAAAAGAGTGTTGCATTGCACATCTATTAGTTCAAGTTCAAAGTTGGCAGGCGTTTCATCGACGTTGACATTAAAAGGTATGGAAAAAATGTTTATCGACGCGGTGGTTCAATTTCCTTAAAATCCTTAAAATTGAGAAGAGATTTCCCTAGAAATCTCTTCTCAAATTAATCATGCAGTTTCTTCATTGTTGAGCTAACCTTTGTAAGTTTCCTTGTAAGACAGGTGTCATACTGCTCATTTTGAGAAAATGGGTGAGTTCATTTCTCTCTATACATCTGGAAAATAATTTAAGCTGCAATGTGAAGGCTTTTAAATATCTCAAAGCTCATCTAAGAATTGATTCTTGCCTTGAAGCTCCGTATTTAATTTATTTAGGTGTGACAGCAAATCTGTAAAAAATGCGAATACAGGAAGCCAATTTTCGTCAGACATGATCTTAAAGTCGTCCCATTTGCCTTGCTCCGGCAAAAAGTTCTGAATCTCCTTTCTTCAATTCCATACTCTCCCAAACTACCGTAGCTTAACCATCTCAAAATCTAAAAATTCGCTTTCGGTAGATTTTAAAAACTCTTGGAATCATCTGTGCATCAAACTTCGTGAAAGTATTGTGTTTAAGTTTAATAACCACGCTCTATACGAGATGTATGTTAAGAGGTGCTGACACATCCTGGTATATTAAGCAATGTCGAGATAATACATTATTGTTAGTATTTTCTTAAAAAAATATTCCCATAAACTCCACATTCCTGCCCATCATATTGGGTGCTCCATCCGTGGTTATATTACATAATTTTTTATACTTTAGGCAAGAATCATAAATATTCTTTCCTGTAGTATTTCCTTTCACTGATTGCAAGTTTGCTAATTCTTCGGTAATATTGAACTCTTGATCAATTTCTCTAATAAAAATCAGCAACTGGGTAGCACCGCCCACGCCTGTGCTCTCGTACATGGTTCTTAAAAAGTATTCAAAGCTATTCAAATTTTTTTTCAACTGAACGATAACTGTACAGCGATACCGTCAATTCGATCAGTTACCGTCCTTTGTGATAAAGCTAAAGACTGAAGATCGTTTTACTTTTTTCTGGACAAATAATGTTGCTTACAGCTACCATGCATTATTTTACAAATGTACCATTCGATAATGTTTTGTTCCTTTTCGAAATTTGGTAAGCTACAACATAACTTGCCAGTGTTGCAGCCTCGTGAGTATCAGATTGCTTTGTAAACATGTTTTGCTGCCTAAGTAACTTCTCTTTTTGCCTTTCAACAAAAGATTCTGCCTCTGTCATACGCTTATGCTTTATATTTCCATGTTTTTTTAAAGTGTTTTTTTAAAGTTCTTAAAAAACTTACTCGTTAATTGTCAGACAGTTACAACATTGACCGAAGATCACCCATTATCAGCAATACAGGATAGTTTGAACTATGTATCACCAATCATTATATAAAAATTCTTGTACCGGCATGTAAGTAGTATTTTGTTTATTTCTAAATTCAATAGATCATCTCTTACCAATTTGTGTTTTGCTACTTTGTCTGTTAAATCAATTTTATGCATATTAATAAACACAGACATGTATTATTGGCATAATTACTATAAATTTTTTGATCTATATTTTTATAAGACAGCACCCTAATATGGGCTTTTTATAATTTCAGCATTTAATTTACTTTGTACCGTTTGACCTGAAGATGCTTTGCAAATTTTAGAAAGCGAAACCGGTCGTTTTGGGTAGTAAAATTAAATTGATTGTAAGTCTAATTTATTTCTTTTACCTACAAGTAATTAAATTTAGATTACTCATATGAACAAACGGTATTCAGATTTTATAAGTAGGAACAAAAGAACATCCTACCCCGCGGATTCAGGAAAACCACTGTCTTTTAGCGGACTTTGTAGTTTCGAGAGTAAGAAAGAAATTATACTGATGTAAAACAAAACTCCGAATGAGGCTAGCATGGGAGCGGGCGGGCAGTGGCAGTGTCGACGACACGACACGCACCAGCCGTAGCACTCGGTCACTCAAACACATCCACATACTACGCAGGGCCGGATTTTAACGCTTCGCGGACCGAAGATGGCCCGCGGGCTGTAGTTTCCCCGCCCCTGATCTAGGGCAATAAGCATTCACCACGGGAATTCAATACTGTAAATAGTCCGAATATACAAACCAGAGAACAAACTAAAATGAAAAACTATCGGTTACTTATATTGCTAAATATTTCATACAAGTTATTTTCCAACATTGCATATTGCATGTCGAGGCCGTATCTATCTAAATGTACCTAAAAAAAACCAAATTGTACACTGCTGAACGTAGACCTTTCTTTTCCTGTCTATCTTATGTCCTCTTTATCCAGTTTCCAGCAATTCTCTTTATGTCGTCGATCCATCTGCTGGGTAACCTGCTTCTACTTCTGTATTCTCAGACGGTATTCCACTATCGGTACCGTATCGGAAGGTATTCCACTATCTTTCTTGTCCACCGCTCATCCGTCCTTCTACCAACATGTCCAGCCCAATTCAATCTTAGATGCAAAATAGCCTCAACAGCGTCCCGCACCCTTATCTTGATCCTAATCACTTGATTCGGAACTCAGTTATTTTGACTTATTCCCAATATTGATCTTTTCATCCTTATTTGTATTTGTATGTATTGCTTGTATATTCTTTTTTGTCATAGCTTTTCAGCACCATAGTTGTTTCACAGGGAGTTCACAATGATTGTGATTCCTTTTCGGACATTTGTAAGTATCAGCATTCAATATGTACTTTTATTTTCCGAGGTAAGACCTATTCTTTTTTTAATCTCATCCAAAGTTCCCAAATCCTTACACCTAGTTACTTGAGTGATGTTAATGTCATCCTGCATATATTCTGAAATCAATGCAACATCATTCGAAAAACATGGGTGATTTAACATTTCTCCATTGATGTTGATCCCAGATGATATCCATTCTATGGACCACATTTATTTTTGGGTAGAGTGTATAACCCTGTCTTACCCCTCTATTTATGTTGAATTTATTAATTAGTAGTAATGATCTAGGCGAGTATACCATGCGATGGTCTCCGTAATGAATGAACCCTTACAATAAATACTTTGGTCCAGAGCCGCGTTTAGGAGTGAGAAACTATAGAAAAAATTTACCTCGTGAACCGTATCGGTCTGAGACAGTAGAGTACGAGTTCGCCTCCACTCAATATGTATCATAGACTATTATAGATAGGGAGATGGGATATAGGAGTATCTGCTCTCTTCAAGCAACGACCAAAGACAAGCGACCAAAATCAATTACTTCAATTTGAAATTTTGACTACAACGACGTGGCTGTCACCACATGACTGATGTGATTTTCCACAATTAATTGTGAAAAATGCTATTTCATTGTGAATCCGAATCCTTCAATAAATTGGTTTTTGAGTAAAAATTACCGATTTTGTGATCCTTTGTGCTGAACCCTGTATAAGAGGTCGTAATGGAAAAACATCTCAGAGCAGCCAAGACCCATAAAGGTTGTCATGACTATGATGATAAATAATAACCTTGCAACTCTTGAGATTATACACCAGCAACATTAACTATCAATATAAACACGGATATGTAATGTTAAATGTCAAAGATCATATCAAACAATACAACTTTATCTTAATTATTATAAAACAATGCAAAAATAGTGGTTTTGCATTTTTAATAATGTGTAACAAATGTGTAGTATGAAATGTTACAAAAGACTCTCATCTAGGGATTCTCCAATATTTTTGTGAACCATCAAAACGTCATTATTTTGCTCCTAACTAAAAAACTTGATTTGACATCAAAAGAACTTTTTCAGAAAAAAGATACACAAAATGAGATAAGCTAAATTAAAATCGGTTAATACACAAAAAAGTTATTGCAAAATCAACAACAAAATCACTGTTTTTGAATATTGTTAATAACTTTTTTATTATTTATTAAAATTTGTATAAACGCACCTGAACTTGAGGATCTTACTGTGTTTTAACTGTGTAAAAAATTTATTAAATAGTTTTTGCGAAATTTAATTTGTTTATAAGATTAAAAAAAAGAGTTAATTTCTATGGCTGGTCCTAATTTGACAAAATGGATCTCACAGAACCCGTCTATACAGTTGTGACGAAAAAATGGGTTTTTTATTACTTGATTGGTCCGTCTGTAAACATTAGTATTCAAAATGTAAAAAAGGAAATAAAATTCTTAAATAATTTTGTGTAGAGATTAAGTAAAAATATACTTATTGAAAACGGGCGATTAGTGTTATATAGAGCAAAGCCGAAACTAAATAACACATCTAGAGCTGTTTGTATAGAGCTCATTAGATACCCCCATTTCATTGGGATAACCTTCAAAAGAGACCGCGTTGGAAAGTAAAATTGATTTTTCCGTAAAACGGTGTTGATTTGCATTTTATCAAACTTTCCAAAGAACTCCGTTATAACCAATAACGAATACGGGAAACCTATAAAGGGAAGAATGTTTTTCTAAAACAATTTCAATAAGAGATTTCGATAATATAAGTATATGTTCTATATGCCTTTTATATCTATCGCTTCATAAGTCTGTTATTCACGATTGCTATTTTGATAATATAAATAAAAATAAATTGTTCCCAAGGCGAAGAACTCCATGGTTTTGTACAGAAGTGAAGGAAAACTGCAAAGAAAAGAAAAAAGCTTACCTGAAATACATGTCAACCAAAACACAAGAGGCATACCATAATTACAAGACAATTAAGGTCGCGGCATATTGTCGTGCACGTATAGTTTCCGGCACGTAGCGTTTCCACTCCAGCAATTGGGCTGCGCGTTCACATTTTGATACTTAGAACGTTTCAGTTTGGTTCGGTGAAGATATGATCACGCTTTTCTCGACAAAAATTATGTGCAATTGCTTTTCTTTTTAACGATGAAGAATGAAAAACTGTGTTAAAAAGAAGGTTCGAAGTACATCCAATGCTAAGAGAAAGGAAGAAGGAATGTGAATACTGGACTTTATACAGAGAATTAATTGATGACGATGAAAAATATTATGGATATTTTAGAATGAATAGGATTCAGTTTAAATATGTTTTAAATTTAATTTCACCTTCAGTTAAAAAACAAAATACTACATTTAACGAAGCCATACATATCAAACCAAAAAGTATTTTTCAAAAGAAGAGGTATAACTTCCGTAGAAAAGTCCTAATTGTTTATCACTTCCGTGATTAATTGTCACAAAGCAATAAGAACACATGCATAAATGACAAAATAGCCTCGAAAATTATTTTTTTAAATACTCTGTATCAAAATCAAACAAATACCTAAATAAACAACGAGGGGAAAACGACGGACATCTAATTCACATTATCCTTACCAACCGGTTACGACTCGTTACGTAGCCGTCGGCATCAGTAAAATATTGTTTTCAAATATAGTGAACGGAAACGTTAAGTGTCTGAAACGCTATGTTCCGGACAGTGTGCGTTGTTTACATTTAAAACCAATTAAATTATATTTTTCGGAAACTAAACGCTACGTGCTGGAAACGCAACGTGCACGATAATATGCCACGACCTTTAGAAACAAAACACATGCACTTGTAAGAAAAATAAAAAATGATCACTGGGAATGCTTTTCGAAAAAAATGGAACATGATTTTTACGGTCTGCAAAAGGATATAGGTATGGCGCTTCATAAGGGATCAAAGAACGGAGGTAAAGGAACTAATAGAACTAAATCACATAGAAAAGGGTACGTGGATTGACTACCTAAAAAAGCTCTTTACAGAGGAAGAACAAACAACGCTAGAACCGGAAATACCAGAAATTACTACAAATGAAGAACTTAATATAAATGTACAAGAAGTTTGGAGAATACTTGAAATCCTAAAAAACAGAAAAGCAGCAGGTAAAGACGGGATACCAAACGAATTACTGAAAAATTAATAAAATTATAAAACACAATAAAATATCGGAAGAATGGAGATCGAGCGAACTAATTCTACTATTCAAAAAAGGAGATAAAAAACAGAAAACTACAGAGGTATACTATATCGATGGTGTATCGCACAAATGTTGTAAGTGCAATCTGTAGGAACAATGAGTTAAGTATCACGTAAGTATATTAAAGCTACAGAATTATTGTGCACAAAGGTGGTAGATTGAATCCATAAATTTAATACTTCTAACGCCATCTGCCATTCAGTACAAGTACTTCACATTTAAAATCTGTATGCGCCCTTGTTGTAAAATCACCTACCACATTTGTGCATGCATTTCTTTGACGGTTTATCCAACAAATGGTGTACCTACCACTTTACACGTGTTAATTTTGAGGTTATACAATATTGTTTACTGAGTGACAAACGTATTTTTTGCGTGCTCCTGATTTTCTGTAATAAAATGACTTCCAGGGTGGCAAAAACGGTAGAATTGGCATTAATGTAAAGGAAAACTGGTACGTTATTTATAAGACATGTTTAATTTTAAAAGTAAAAGTTTTGTTTTCTAGATTCTAGTATAATTGATCACCAAAAGGAAAGTTCCACAAGTACGTCTGAGGTTATTCTATCCACGGAAAGTATATCAAGTAAATAATATATCAAGTAATTGTAGAGAAAACCTCATAAATAATATGAAATAAATAAAGAAAATGGTTAATTTAGGTAACTAATAGTCCCTATTTTATACATTTGTAATTTTTGTTTGTAGATGTGAGCAGATTACAAAGTGAGCTTCCTAGCACATCCGGGACTGCAAAAATGTTTTCGGTTGCATCAAACAAAGACAGTGAAAGTGAAAGAGACCCTTTTGAAAATTCTAGTGAGTCATACGTACCTTCAGATTCAGAATTAAGCTCAGATGAGGACCAGATAATGGAAGAGCCCCTTGAACAACACCGGGAAGAGCTCGCACAACAAAACAATAAAACAAAGAAGAGAAAACAAGGTAATAAGTTTTTATGGAAAATGTCCATTGTGAAAAGAAATAGGATTAGTGGAAAGAAATATATAAACAGGAGTGGAAAAATAGTTGAAGAAAAGAAGCCTTTGCCCGTTAACTGCACCAGCTGTAGGTATAAATGTGAAAAAAATATTACTGAAGAACTAAGAATAATTATTTGTCGCGAATACTGGGAAATGGGCGACTATGATAAGCAAAAATTACACCTGAGTTCATTAGTGACCGATGTTCCAATAAAAAGAAGAAAACAACAAGTAGAACAGTCAAGACGTAAAACTTCAAGGATTTTTTATTTAAAAAACTTCGAAGGCTTGAGAATTCGAGTGTTTAAATTTTTTTTGTAAAACATTTAGTATTTCCCATCGGGTAATTGAAACATGTATGAAAAATGTGGGTAATACTCACACCTATACTGGATTTGATAAAAGAAAAGATAAAAGACCTCATAATGTTACAAAAGAACAAGATGTACTGCTTGTCAAGGAACACATTGATAGTTTTCCACGTGTGGAATCACACTATTGTCGGCGTGATTCAACGAAACAGTATTTGTCTTCAGATTTAAATTTATCCCAAATGTACAGATTATACATTGGCTTCTGTGAAAATCGAAACGTGACCAAGGTTTCTAAATTTGTTTATCAGAAGATATTTCACAAATATGACCCAGCATTGGATTTTTTCATTCCGAAAAAGGACCAGTATTTTAAGTGTAATGCTTATAATACTGCTAAAGACAAGGAGCCATTAAAAGAGGAATTTGACAGTCACAAAAAGAGAGAAAAGGATGCAATGCAGATGAAATCTGAAGATAAGGAAAGAGCCGATAGAGAAAAAGGACAAACTTTTAGAGCCGCAACATTTGACTTACGAGCAATTTTGTCAGTGCCATTTGCGGGAGACAATCAAATCTTTTATAAGTTAAAGCTAAATGTATATAATTTTACAATTTTTGATGCGTCAGATGCAACAGGTCATTGTTATGTATGGGACGAAACCCATGGGAAAAAAGACAGTATAGAAATAGGAACGTGTCTCCTTAAATACTTGTATAGCTTATCGGAAACTGTGACGCATGTTTCTACATTCAGTGATACATTTGGACGCCAGAACAGGAATGAGTATGTGTCAGCCGCATTGCTCTATGCAGTAAATACAATTAAACATTTGGAAGTTTTCGATTTAAAATTTATGGAGAGAGGGCACTCCTACTTGGAAGCTGATTCGATGCACACCACAATCGAAAGAGCAAGGAGCTGCAAGAGTAAAACCTAAACCATGCTGTGTACATAATTTAAATTTCAACGATTTTTATGATCTACAGAAACTTGCTGACCTTATGACTCCTAAGAATACTTTAAATACAGATAAAGAAAAGGTTCAGTGGCTGAAAATTAAATGGATTCGTTTTGAGAAAAAAGATCCTTTTTTAATTAAATATATTTTAATTAAATATAAATACAATTTGTATGATGATAGTTTTTTAACCATAGATGTTTCTGATACAAGGAAACTAAGAGGAAGGCCACAAACTTGGGAGTCATTAGCACTAACCCAAAAATATTTTCACAGATTGCCGGTATCCCAAAAAAAGAAGTAGGATCTCTTTTTGACCCGAGGCGTCAAACTAGTAAGAGATAAGTCACCAATCGGCAGAAGAAGTATCGGGCGACCGCGCAAACGATGGAGTGACAACCTTTCATAGAGGTATTAATCCGCCAATGAACAAGCAGAATTTATTATAAAGAGGAAGAAGAAGTATTATTGAAATCACAGGCTATGTTTGTTAATATATACCACTGTGTGGTAGATAGTAGTTGTAATAATTGATTAAATGTAAAATTATTGGATATTAATACGGTCCTTTATGTTAATGTATGTAATCTATAATTATTCAAATCGGACCGGACAAACAATCTAATACAGAAGAAGAGGAAGAGATGGAAATTCATAATTTATAAAATAAATCAGTAAGTTTTAAATTTATGAACATTGCTTAACTGTTAGATATCAATACAATGTATCCGCATTAACATTAATTTTATTTATTAGATAAATCTGTGCCTTTTTGATTCTCCAACACTGACCCATGATTTTCATAGCTGTTAGGTACATAATCCATGGGTTTGTATTGTTATTTCTCGGTGAACAGGGTGGACTCCGAAAAATAATGCCTAAAACTATATTTCAACAGGAGAGAACACTATTTTGAGTGATTTCAGTTTGACCACTTTACCGGCTGTTTGCAGAAGAAGATTTACAGTTGTAACGAGCTATCAGATACAAGCAAATAAAGAGTAAAGTATATATAATGAAGTATTTGGTAAAATAAATATTTTATGTATCATGTTTTACTTTTTAATACTGTTTTCAGAGATATATAACACTATGTTCTAGCTCTACTAGATTCTATTTTAGAACCAAAATTAAAACACTATGTGCCTTTTCTAGTTTCTATGAGCCATACAACGCTATGAGTACATAGTGTCTTATGCTCCTAAAGTAACAAACAAGGTCACATCCGTTTAACAACGTTATGTCCACATGTTCAAATTAAACGAGAGTTTGGCAACACGCATTAACGTTTGTTGACGTTTGTTAATATTATAACTTTTACTTTTATAGTGTAAGTGTTAAGTGTTTTCTTCGACAATTCAGTGAGTTTCCGAGGTAAAAAACTTGTAGTGCTGGCACGAGCTGCTAAAGAAATTGAGTATAATGGCTTGTATAGTAAATTAGGTTGAGTTTACCGAAAGTACAAGCTGAATATAGCCGCAAATGTCAAACATATTTCGGTTTGGCAGTGTTGGCATGTTTTTATAATGCATATGTTGTATGCTTCAAATATAAAGAGATAAAGCTTTTAAAAAGTACATTTTGATTATACTATTTTATGAATTCTGCAGTTTTTAATTTATATGAAGCAATAACGAGTAAATATTTGTCTCTTTCGAGATTAATTGCAAACATCTGTTGTAATCTGGTAACTGCTAATTGACGATTGCCAAATCTATCCCCTAATCTATCAAAGGGTAATTGCTAAAAAAATTTCTAATAATTAGCTGCAATTAATCTCCAAAGAAACAAATATTTACTCATTCTTGTTTTATATAAATCAAAAATTGCAGAATGCACAACATAATATAAACAAAATGTACTTTTCTAAAGCTTTATCTTTTTATATTTGAAGCATACAGCATCTACATTATAAAAACATACCAACACTGCTATACCGAAGTTTTTTGTTCCATGTTTGACATTTTCGACTATAATCAGCTTGTACTTTCGGTAAACTCAACCGTAAATTACATTGTAAGGTAATATGCTTGAATACTCTTTGTATTTCAAACACCGCTGTTGTCAACACATTAAAAAAAACGCTTGGCAGGAGGTCTCATTCAACTCGATAGAAGAGGATAACTTGTACCAGCAACTAAAACATGTGAAATGGTTAAGGAAAGTGTCAGGACGCATATTGCGTTTATTCCGTCGTTACAGCAGAGAAAAAACTAAAAAAAAAAACTTAGGCAATGAAGTGACTATAAATAAACTATATAATTTGTATGTGCAATCATGTATTCAACAAAAACTTGAAAAAGAGTTAGTGGCTAAGGAGTCTATACAGAGATCTTTAATGCAGAATTTAATTTATCTTTTAGGCCACCAGAGGTTGACACATGTGATGATTGTGACACTTTTCACGTTAAACTGAAAAGTGGTTTGTCCGCTGAAGTTGAACTTATTGTTAAAGCCAATTATCGTTCCCGTACTGATGAGTCTACAAAGAGATATGCGATGAAAAACGATGATAGTGATACTTGTAAATTCAGCAATACAAGCACTTTTAACCATGGATTTACAGAAGTGTCTTCCAATACCCTTACTGTCATGTAGTTGGCGTCTGCGCTTGTTAACTCGATTTGCAATAATATTGGCAATACTAAAGAAATCGTTATATGGTCTGATAACTGTTACGGTCAGAACAAGAACATGGCGCTTATCATGGCTTTCTACTGGATACTACGGAAATTTCAGCTGCAATTCCAGCATCAGAGTAATAAATCAAAAGTTCTTATTAAAGGGTCATACTCACATGAAAGTAGACACCTGTCATGATTTAATTGAACGAAAAGGTAAACATCTGGGTTGTTTGGAAATTATGACACCTTGGGACTAGCAACAGTTCATTAGACAGTGCTCAAATAAATATCAGGTACGTAACATGGAGGTTTCAGATATGTTGAATTTTGAAATTCTCTACGATAACACGTCTGCAGAATTTGTTACACCAAAACTGACTTCAAACAAAGAACCGTTTCTAATTTCCAGCAGTTCATTTTCAAATCAGGCAAGGCGAAGTTGGTACATTATATTACAAACAAAACTTTGAGGAAGATTTTCGAGTCGTTGATCATAAAAAAAAAGAAAAGAGGTACATTAAAATTGCCATATTCCAGCTATACGTAGTACACAAAAACCTATTACCGAAAATAACTATAACGATATTTTATTTACTGATACCTTTCCTTCCGTCATATTGCCATGATTTTTACAAAAATTTGAGTTATGGTGATAACACTCATTACGAGTACTCCCTGCCAGACGCAGATGTTGAGGTCGACGTTATGGAACCAAATTAACAGTTCTAAGCTTCATTGCTCGTATTTCAGTATACAAGTAAATGCATTTTATTATATAAACGTTTATAATACTTTATATTCTTATAAATAACAATAAAAATTGAACAAAAATATTTTTTTTGGAGTTACAAAACACCATGTCCTTTTAAAGTTCTACAAAAAGAAATTAAATCGAAGCTACTGTCAGGTATAGTACAACTATTTAGTACAACATGAGATAACTACCTTACTAATACAATACAAAATAATTCGTAAAACTTGGAAAATATAAAAACAAGCGTGACAAAATCATTTTTTGCTCTTTACCAACATTTTCATTTATGTGACATGGTGTCTTACGGTTCCGATGTACAGATTTATTTGTTCATCAAAATTAAAAATATCTCTGTAATATGTGTCCTGATGATAATAGGACTGTGAAAGAATTTGGTAGTTAATTTAAGGTTAGTTGAAAAACGTCTCAATTAATCGTTTCAAAAATAAACGTCTTGGGCTAAAGTAGAGTCCTACAAAAATCAACAAAGTCGATTATGAATAAGTTTATTAATACTTTTTCTATTTTACTTTATTGGCAAATGTCAACTAACTCAAACGTTTCAGTTGTGTGAGAAATGTCTAAACCGATATTTTATCGACAAGCCGTTGCAAAATGCTTACGTGAACTATATAACATGAATTAGTAAAAAGTATAGAAAGTTCGAACAGGATAGAGTAATAAAACGAAATAAATTTCATTTCGTGACATGTTAAACTTTTATGGAAAAGTGCTAGTACACCCAGTACATTTGTAGTTCAATTCCAATTAGCAATTCCCTTTAGCTCTATTAAAAATTGTCGCATAAAACTCTCTTGGGGAGTATTTATTTCGTTGCATTACTGAATTTACTGGAAAATTATTTAATGCATTTTGCTGTCTAATATGAGATACGATCAAGATAATGTTATTAAAGCAAGTAAATTTAAGTACTTTTCCATATCTTGACCAGGTGTTTATCAAATTTTCAACAGATCCGCTTACATAATGCAAAGCTGTTCCCTTAACTTCTTGTAAAAAATAGCTTCTTCTGAAAATGTGTACTTACAACAGACTTTAACCCCAGTGAACGATAAAACAGAAGCAATTAAACAATCTCTGTCACTATTTGAGTTAATCCAGAAATTGATTGATATAAATATTTCTAAAGTTGAAAATAAGAACTATAAAAAAATAAAAGATGATTTTGTACTTCGAAATTTTAATGGATAAAACGTTCCAATAACTTCGGGGTTCAAGACCTTCGAATCAGAATGTTTGCAATTTAAGGTAGATGCTGAGGAAGACAAGATTATGATTCTACGTTTGTTCCTTGAGGGAATAGCAAAGGAATCGTTTGAATCAATAGGTGGTAGTCTTGTTGACTACGCATTTCGTAAAGAAAATTTATTATTAAATGTGAAAAATGACTTTCCTATTGATATACTAATAATTGATTTAATTGTGACAGATATGCCAATTTATATAAAAGATAACATTAATAGAGGCTGACGTTACAACAATGAGAAAACTGATGGGTGAATTACGAAAACTGGAAAGTTTAGTTATAAAAAAAAGAATAAATCACAGATAAAACCGGTTCTTGACCAAATATCTACCAAATCAAATACTTTAAAACAAGGAGGAAAGAAACCATCCAGAAGTAATATGCCGTTTAAAACAAAAAGATAGAAAAATAACACAAGAAGACAAATCAAATAATATTAAATATGTTAATAATTATGCTGAAATGTGGGTTCATAGACGAATGCTGAAGATACCTTGGACAGCAAGGAACACTAATAAAGAAGTACTAAGGAGCGTCAACGAAGATAGAGAACTGCTAAAGACCGTTAAACATCAAAAAATCTTATCTGGAACATATAGTAAGGGGAAGTCGATATAAAATATTACAACTGATCCTAAGGTAAAATAGAAGCCCGTAGAGGTGTAAGAAGACAACAAATTTCTTGGTTAAAAAACATTCGTGAATGGACCATAAAATATTTGGGAACAAATATCAATAGTCAGTGTAATCCAAAAAAAGGAATGCTATCAAGAATCGAACAAGCAAGGAAAACATTCATGAGCATTAAAACATTTTTTCAAGATCAGACCTTAGTCTACAGCTTAGAATCCGAATGATCAGATGTTACGTTTTTTCTGTCTTACTGTATGGCTGTGAAAGTTGGACAATGGACTCTGAAATAGAAAAAAGAATAGATGCCTTTGAGATGTATATATACAGACGAATGTTGAGGATTCCATGGGTACAAAGAGTTACTAATGTTGAGGTACTTCGTCGCATGTGTAAACAAAAAGAATTACTAAGAATAATCAAAGAGAGGAAAATGCAATACTTGGGTCATGTGCTGAGAGGCGAAAGATATGAATTACTTCAAGTTATACTGGAAGGAAAAGTACAGGGCAAAAGATCAGTAGGAAGACGCCAGAACTCGTGGCTGAAAGACCTGAGGAGAAGGTTCGACCGCTCATCCGCAGAGATCTTTCGCGCAGCAGTTTCCAAAACTACAATTGCCATTTGGATCGCCAACCTTCGAAAGGAGACGGCGCAATGAGAAGAAGAAGAATGGACTCAGATATCAAATGCAGGACAATTATTCCATATTGCAGAAGATCGAGAAGCCTTCGCAATGGTGATCGCCAACGTCGGATAATTCTGATATGGCACGCAAAGAAGAATAATATTGCTATACAGGAGACATTAAATGAAATAGTAACTGACCAAAAAAACTAGATTTTCTGCCATTGATCAAATTAAAAGTATTCCTAACTAATAGAGAATTTTGTGGAGTTTATGACCCAGGCTCAAATGTTAGTCTTCTGAATTCGAAGGTGACAGAAAACTTAAAATTAGATATTCATGAAGATAGGAATATGTTTAAAACGATAAATGCCAGAACAAATATTAGAGGAAAATTAATTGCAAAAATAATAATTAACAAAATTGAGAAAAATATTGCAACGAAATAGCCCCCCCCCCCCATGTAACGGTTGCATCTCGAAATGGGATGATCTGTGTTCTCGAATGCTCCGGATGTATCGACCGGGTGACAGACCCGAGGCGCTAATTCAAGCAAAATAGAGGTGGAATATTCCAGATTATTCTAGTACATAATAACTTGTATATATAAGCACCGCTGATATTAGTTAGTTTAGTTGAAAAGTTTCTTTAAGATGCGCGTTCTATTCTGCGATACACATATAAATATTAAATTGAGATTAAAACTTGTAAAATGTTTTATCTGGTCTGTTCTTCTCTACGGAGTCGAAACATGGACTTTAAAAATAAAGAGCCTGAATAGAATCGAGGCATTTGAAATGTGGGTGTACCGTAGAATTTTAAAAATTCCTTGGACAGCACGAAAAACAAATGAAGAAGTACTAGCGAGACTCAATTTAGAAAAAGAACTATTGAGAACAGTCAAAAGAAGAAAAACCAGTTATTTAGGGCATTTGTTGCGCAACGAGAAATACTACATCCATATACAAATATACAGTTGATAATAAAAGGCAAAATAGAAGGAAAGCGAGGAATTGGAAGAAAAAAATTGTCCTGGTTACGTAATATCAGAAACTGGACAGGACTTGGATTTGAGGAACTCTTAAGAACAGCTGAAGATAGACAAACGTTTGCCACCATAACCGCTAACCTCCATTGATGGAGACGGCACTTGAAGAAGAAGAGTTGAAAAGATATTATCATGCTGTAAACTTATGCAGATGCAGGAAATGTGAACTGTGTGCAAGCAGTAATGGCCCAGTTGGTAAAAAGAGGGCAACCATGAAACAGTACAATGTTGGTATGGTTATGTACAATGGTTGATGTCGTACTTTATCGAATGCTTTATTATAGTCAATAAAACATGCGTATATACCTTAATTGACGTTCAGGCATCTTTGCATCAGTATATTAAGCGAAAAAAGAGCTTCACGTGTTCCTAGGCCTTTGCGAAAACCAAATTGTGTATCATTAACGTTTATGTCCAGTTTGTAATATATTCGGTTATGGATGACTTTTACTAGTAACTTTAGCACATGAGACATCAATCTAATGGTGCGGTAATCGCTGCATTCTCTTGCGTTGTTCTTTATGGGGAGACAAATAAAAATCGGCGTTAACCACTCTTTGGGTAATACGCCTGAATTATAAATTTGGTTCAAGAGTGTCACTAAAACATCAATGTGCTTCTCATCTAGAATGTTTAGGATTTCTATAGGAAGCATGTCAGGTCCAGTGCTTTTCCCACTCTTCATTGTTTTTAATGCGTATAATATTTCTTCTTTTGTAATATATGGACCTATTTCTTCTGACGTAATTTCTATGGGCTTCAGATCTCCTCTCTCATCATCGAACAGCTCGTCGATATATTCGGCCCATCTGTGTACTTTCTCGTCCGTCTGTATTATAGTAGTCTTGTGTCTATCCAGAAGTGCACCAGTGGGATTTTGTTTCTTAGTCCTGCCAGTTCTTTAACTTTCTTGTGTAGGTTAAACAGATCATATTTATTTTGAAGGTGTTCGATCTCTTTGCATTTCTCTTCAAAGTATTTTTCTTTTGCCTGCTTTATCATCTTCTTGATATCGTGGTTTATCTCTCTGTATTTATTGTTGTCTTTGTTTTTAAATTGTCTCCGTCGTTCCATCATATTGCGTATCTCGTCATTCATCCATTCTTCTTTTCTCTTTGCGGAAGTCTTTAGTATTTCTTTACATGGTTCTAGTAGACAATGTTTTAGTCGATCCCAGTACTCGTCAATATCATTGGTGTTTGTGTTCAATTTGCTGCAGTTCACACGCAGTTCATGTTGGAGGCATTCTTTTACGTTAGGTTCGTTAAGTTTTCTTGTGTCTATTGTAGAGATTCTTTGATGTCTTTTAATATTCTTAAGGGTGAGTGTAATCTTGGCGATAAGTGTAAGAATAAACAATCGCGCGACTACAAATCGCAAGTGGAGGGCTAGCCTAAAGTTTAGACATTTAACATCCTAAAACATCCCAAAACATTTAGAAATCCTATGACACAATTGTCAAACAAATAATATTTTGTAAGAAGTAGCATTGTTCTTGATTCCCGTTTTAGGTAGGTTTTATATTTATTATGTTATATAATACTTTATATGATAATAAACTCGTTTTAGATGAATTCAAACTGTTATTTCTTCGTATTACCAATCTTTAATTTGGAAATCTGAGAGAAAACCATTTGAACGTTCACTATGAAAGCAAAGAAAAAAATACTTATCCAACACATTTGATCACTTTATGTATAACAGAGTGTGGCATCAAGCTTTTAGTATAAGATTTTACTAAACATGTAATACCACAAAATCATTTCATTTCAAGCATATTTACTATTTGAAAATACATTGGTTAAGTTGATTCATTCCGGAAAAAATATTTTATCATATATTTCTTACCTTCTTAAGATGGCCTGTAGCGGTGCCGATGAAGACCACAGTAAAATCACCAGTGGATGTAGCAATTACAGCTGTCAATCGAGTGTTGAAAAGTAGAACTGGTACAGCAGCTACCGGTTGTTCACCACCCAAAGGTGTATTCACGTCAAGACCGCAAAAATCTTCGCCGATTGTTTGAAGTTTCTGTAACAAAATAATGTATTAGTAGATAAAGTGGTTATATGTCATATATCGAAATCCCAGAAAAATTGAACCTAAAATGTACAGTCAGGTGAAAAATCAATGTTGTAACTTGCAAATCTCCTCCTACTACCCTTCGCTATATATATATATATATATATATATATATATATATATATATATATATATATATATATATATAAGATATATATAAAATATAAAAATTGAAGATAAATATAAAACAGCATTTTTAACACAGGAGAGACACTTCCAATGGACCTGTCTACCGTTTGGATTGAAAACATCACCAGCCATTTTCCAAAGAATACTGAGTAATATAATAAGAAAATATAAAATGTCAGATTTTGCAATAAACTTTATTGATGATATTATAATATTCTCAAGGATATTCACAGATCACATTTCACATATATCTACATTATTGGAAGCAATTATGAAAGAAGGTTTTAAACTAAAATTCTCAAAGTGCTCATTTTCGAAAAATAGTGCAAAATACTTGGGCCAAGTGATCCTTTCCCAAGTTAACATGCTCTTTTTCTAACTTGGCTGCACGACCAATAGTCAGAAATACCTATATACGGTGGCCTTCCATCGATATACCTTTTTTGGTTTTCTGTTTTGCGAGACATGCCGTTACATTTTATTCTTATCATTCACTCGCATTATCCTTTTCCATTTGTTTTAAACGTTTCAACGTTTGGCATTCCTTTCCCCAAGTAGTCGTAGCTTCCTCCGTGGTTATTGTTCTTCATGGTTCTTCAAACCATGAGGGTCTTCTAACTCTAATGCTACAAATTGGTCGCATTGCTCCTGTAGTGATCCTTTCCCAAGTTAACATGCTCCTTTTCTAACTTGGCTGCACCGTACTGAGGACGACCGATAGTCAGAAATGCGTATATACGGTTGCCTTCCATCGATATACCTTTTTTGGTTTTCTATTTTGCGAGACATGCCATTACATTTTACTCTTATATTTATTTATATATATATATATATATATATATATATATATATATATATATATATATATATTATATTTTATGATCATTTTTTCGTAATTAGGTGCATTCGGTGTACACCTTTAAAAAAATTACATGAAAAAATTCTTAAGACTGGCATGTGGTCATGTCCTCATTTTTCTAATTGAAATTAAATGATCATTACACAATTTAATCATTTTTAATAATCCACTCTTCATCCAACATCCCTTAACATATATAACTCCTCATGGTACACGAGAGGCTGACACGTTAATATACTTTCCGAGTACATTTAGTGAATATTTAGTTAACAGTAATTCTCAGTGTTTTATTTTTAAAAGCATAATATGTTAAGTCCGTCGTTATTAAATATTCTCTGGCATAACTATATCAAGATTGTCTACATTTTTGTGGTATAAAATGCCCGTGAGTTATATTGGCTATTGGCAGCTTGTGGTTTAGTACACTAGCCGTCCGCAAATTACTATCCGTGGACTATGCGAATAGCCCATATATCCTGCATTTCAATAATCCTTTCTTACCAGGCTCATTTGATATATAAACGACGAATATATTCTTTTTATTTGTAATATCAACTGCATTAAACAATAAAATCTAATTAGATCACCATGCAGAGAAAAAAATTGGGGGCAAATTTTTGTGTTTAGATTCAAACCTGGAAAGTGGCGGAATGAGAATATTGCTTAAATTGGGAAAGGCACCAAACAGTGTGAAATCATGTGGAGATGGTCAGAAAATATTGCTAAACCGATAAAATTCATAATTAAAAAAACCGTAATAATACAATTTAAATTCCGTTTTACAGAAAAAAATAGTATCAAGATAGATCCAGTATCCACTAAGAATATCTAGCGTCATAGAAAAAATCCAAGTGGAAAGCGCGTATATACTTCGTTCGTTACTTGACGAACACAGATTTTGATGAATTATCACATAAATGTCTAATACGCAACTATATAATGTTATATTTTTCTAAATATAAAATATAAATCGTTTTATTGTATCACTGTTTATTCAAACAAAATACACGTTTAATAAATTGGCAATAACCATTATATTCAATATAAAAATATTCACCATTTGACTGTTAGGTTTCACGGTCGCCAATTACCTTTGATTTATGGGTGTAAACCATTTAAATCGTACTTATATGATACTGAAGCTTTCTTAAGTAAACTTATGTATGTTAATTCAATGCAAAAGATATTGCTACAGCGGTAAGTATTTAAATATTAATTATATTTAGTTAAAGTATATCAGTTCTATAGAATTTTTCATACAAAACCAATATTACGTCACGATTTATACAAAATGACGTCACTTGTATTTAAAATTTATATAATATCAACCTTAGAGCTGAAATTTCACTAACACAGCTAAAAATACGACACCCATACGGAGCTGCTCGATCTTTCATTGGCGTTAATACGTTAGTATAACAGGAAAATGTAATCGTGATTACATTGGAAATTTTAGAATTACATAATATTGATTAAACAACCAAAAAATAATTGTTTCAAGTTTAGTACTCCAAAAAATAATAATTTTAATTAAGTAGATTATAAAATCGTACGCCATTGATACGAGTATAACTCAAACTTCATTGATATTTCAGGGTGTGGCAAAAATGCTTACAGTGTTGTCAACAATTTATAATCTAGTAAGAATAGTTTTGTATGCACTATTTCGAAGTATTGTTGATAAGTTGGGTTCGCGTTTTGTGCTTTTGTACATTAAAATATTACATTTATTTTTACAATAGTGGGTTCGAAGAAGAAGATGATGTCTATTGAACTAAAACGTAAAATCATTGAAAAACATGAGCAAGGTGTACGAGTATCTGACTTGGCGAGGACATCAATGATATGTACTGTACTTAAACGGAAGGTGATAAATGGTATAATGCCTGCTGAGGGCGTTACAATAATTTCTAAGCTCCGGATTTCTCTCCATAAAAAGATGATGTGAGTGATAGAGAAGCAGCTTCAAGGAGGAACCTTAACATAAAGCATTATATGTGAGAAGGCACGAGCGATTTACGAAGATTTGCTAAAGCAGATCCCACACACTTCCACAAATGATAAATCGGAAGACTCGTTTAAAGCCAGTCGGGGCTGGTTTCACAATATTAGAAAAAGGACCTGTATTCACTCCGTCATCAGGCATGGTGAGGCAGTAAGTTCGGATGTGAAAGCAGCTGAGGTTTACATCAAAACGTTTTCCGAACTGATAGAAGCCAAAGGATACATCTCCCGGCAAGTCTTCAACTGTGACTAGACAGGGCTTTTCTGGAAAAAGATGCCGAATAGGACTTACATAACGGCAGAGAAGAAGACGATGCCAGGTCACAAACCTATGAAAGATAGATTAACTCTACTACTTTGCGCCAATGCGAGTAGCGACTGTAAAATCAAACCTCTTCTAGTGTACCATTGAGAAAATCCCAGAGCCTTTAAGTCACATATGATTTTAAGAGAAAAACTGCCAGTTATGTGGAGGGCAAATCCTAAAGCGTGGGTCACCAGGGAATTCTTTGTGGAGTGGATAAACCTGGTGTTTGCCCCTTCTGTTAAAAAATATCTACAGCAAAACAACCTACCCATGCAAATCCTTCTTGTCCTCGATAATGCCCCTTCTCACCCACCAAATCTCGAAGATGATTTACTCCAAGAGTTCAAGTTTATAAAGATTCTCTACCAACCAGCCAACACCAGTGACCGAGAACACAAATCTTACCCTTCGAGAGGTCTGGAAGAACCACTTTAGCATAGTAATATGCCTAAGAATTATTGAGCAGGCCTGGCTAGGTGATCCAACAAGGACCTTAACCTCTGAATGGGAGAAGCTGTGGCCTGACGCTGTAGATGAAAGGGCCTGCGAAGGACTGGAACCCGAAGTGTCAGTGGTAAAAGAGATTGTTTCTCTTGGAAAATCCAAGGGTCTGGAGGTGGATGAAAGAGATGTGAACAAACTTGTCGAGTAACAGTCTCAGGAGCTGACAACCGAGGAGTTAGACGAACTACATTGGCAGCAGCATATGGTGGTTCAACGAAAAATTAGTTTTGAAGAGAAGCCAGAATTGGAAGATGTTGTCTCTACAAGAGATATAAAGGAGATCCTGGGAATGTGGGAGAAAGTTACAGAGTTCGTGGATAAAAACTACCCCGAAAAAGTTACAACTGGTCGTGCATCGGTGTTCTTCAACGAAACTTGCCTAACACATTTCCGCAATATTCTGAAAGGGAGGAGAAAGAAACAAACCTCCTTGGACAGTTTTTTAAACAATCTGCAGATGAAAATGAGCAAAGTGTGACAAAAAAGCGAAGACCGCTGACGAAAATTTAGCGCTTCCATAAGTACTACATTTTTTCTTATGGTTTTACAGAATATGTATGTTTTTTTTTGTTACTTATAAATAACTGTTAACAAAAACAACTAACATGTTTTTTTGGGGACTGGAACGGATTAATGACATTTCAGTTAATTTCAATGGGGAAAATTGCTTTGACATACGAGCAAGATTAGGAACGAATTACACTCGTATGTCGAGGTACCACTGTGTGTATATATATATATATATATATATATATATATATATATATATATATATATATTTACTTGTATTTGTACTGAGTTTTTCCCGTTTAAATGGTTTCAGACGCTATACAATACAGGATCGTTCAAGCAACAATTCGATAATAAGTTTATTTCTGGGGGAGGGGGATAAAAAAGCTGCTTCACCTTCTAATTTAATAATTTTTTTATTAATTATTACTTTTTTGTTTGTTTTTATGAAAATCGCTGTAAGCTTTCTTTATTTTACCTGAAATGTTGAAATTCTATGAGTAATATTTTTTTGTCGAGGTACTCGAGTAATAAATTTATGTACATGATTATACTGGGAAGCGTGACATAATTTTCCCTTTCTAGTAAATATGTAACTTAAGTATTTGCAATTTTTTTTAAGAAACATTCTACTGTTTTTAGTAAATCCCATCTTGTATAACGTCAATACCCAATACTTGTACAACGTTAATCACCAAATTATTCCAATAATAATAAAAGTGTAGTTTACCAGTCCTGTCCTGCAGAAAAATCGCTGTCCCGTCCTAGGGGACAAAATGCGGGACGGGACGTATCGCATGTATCTATTCGCATTCGAATGCATCTTAATGATCTGAATCGATATTAAATCATCGAAAACTTCTCCAATCCATAAGACAGGAAAACTGAAAGTAGAAATACACGGTCGCATCATCTCGATGTACACCTCGCTTCGATAAGTCACTGGTTCGTCATAGGGATGTGGTTGTGGATATTTCTGACGCATTAGCAAAGCTGGTTAAGACGTTCGACAAGATATATCTCATATTCAACGGCATAACCAGAACTATGCGCAATATAATGGTGAAAAATGTTGCAATAAATAACAAATTATGTTTGGAAGTAAACAAATTGTTTTTTAATGGATTATATAAATACTGCTTTTATAAGCGAAATCCATTAATAAATTCTGCGGTCAGTGTCCAGTTGATATTGATGTGAAAATTACAATTTATAATTAAATTATATGATGAGCTCAAATAAGTGGCCTCAGTATTCCAATATTAATGTGATGAAATTTAAAATGATTTAAATATAGGCTTTACCTAACCCACAAAACTTATATTAATAAATTATATATATATATATATATATATATATATATATATATATATATATATATATATATATATATATATATATATATATATATATATATATATATATATATATATATATATATGGTTTCATTTGTTTTCCGGGTTTGACTCCGCGTTAAATAGTTTTGGTCACACTTGCCATTGTCAAGTCAGATTAGTTCTGCTTCTTCTTGATGTTCCAGGCGAACTGATTTTCAAAATCAGTTTTAATTTACGTACTCGCTTAAAATAAGGTTAGACATTCTTCAAGCCTCTCGAATGTGTAAGAAAGCTTAGGACAAAGTAACACCGGAAACGATCAAAAGCTGTTTTAAAAAAGCTGGTTTCATAAAAAAGGAGGAGAACGCAGAAAACGCTAACGACACTTTAACAGAAGAGCTGCTTTCAGTTGACGGCTGGGGGGATGTCATTTCTGATCCTGCAATAAAGATTTTGTCAACATGGATCAAGGTGTTACAGTATGTAGTGAGATAACCGATGCAGACATCATCGCTGAAGTGCTTAAGAAGTGCTTAAGAACAATGATGTAAAACAAGAGAGTGATAAAGCGTCATCAGTTGCGGGGGAAATACATGTTCCGAGTGTGGCCGAAGCAACGAATCATATTACACAACTTATACGGTACTTTCAAAGTAAAAATGACTTAAGTCACTATTTTTAGTTCACTGAATATCTAGAATCTTTTGTCATTACAAATTTCTTTGACGGGTTCTCACTGGGCGATTTTTGTCGGCCAAGATTTGGCTGTAAATACCAATGAGAACACCTACAAATGATAATAATAATTGACCACTTTTTATAGCTTGCAAATGTTTTAATTGGTATTTTTGGCTGAATTTTGTTAGCCCATTTTTTTCGGTTGACAAAATTCGGGCAGAATAGAAACGAACGCATCTGCAAGCGATAAAAATTGTTAACTATTGTTGTTTTTTTTATGATTTGCAGATGTTTTTGTATGCATATTGTTTTTTGTAGATATATTTTTAATAGGAATTTTTGGACAATTCTATTTTTTTAACGATCCCTGAGCATCGAATTATCCAAGTTTCAGTGTATTGTATTTTAAAAAATGAACATTCACTTACACAGTGGTGTATATACACTTAATCACACAATCTGCCGAAACAGCTGTAGTGATAATAAATTATTAAAATCATCGTCATAGACCTCTTCAAGTATCTGAATTTTATCGGAATTATTATATATTTTTGGTTCTTTTCTTACAGTCTCCCGTAACACCCCCGTTTGTTCTGATACTGTTCGTATAGAGCTGGTGAGCTCTGGAAAAATATTCCCAAAACCTTAAATTGAGCTTCTTCATTTAGTACTTGCCTGTTATGGTAGATATCTTTACCACCGAATCCATTTCAGAACATTGCAACCAAATCAGTAGAGTATCTGTGACTTACATCATGATTTGGATTTAAAAAGGAATGCTCTTAGTGGCCCTTTCCAACCTGTCCACAAATAACAGTAATTTTAATTCTTTTTTGAACAGAGTTCATTTTCAGACTTGCCTTGCTTATTAAAGTTATCACTGACGAGACTAAACAAGTAATAAGATTCTCCTTCTTCTTATGGTATCCTATTCAATCAATGATATTGGCGTTTACTTCGACACATTTTTCTTTAATATCTGCTGCTCTTCATAATTTCCACACATTCAATGGCATATTTCGGATCCAAGAGTCGTATATTTCCTCCAGACTCCGCGTTTTCCTTCAATTTTGTCTGTTATTACGAGTTGGGGAAAGAAATTTTTGATTCCTTTAGAATTGTCTATGATGTTTTGCGGATTTTGATCGTAGCTCTCTCTCTCTCTCTCTCTCTCTCTCTCTCTCTTGTTGCGTAACCAAGAACCTATATGTTTGTTATATGAGTTGAGGGAATTCTCAGTATTCTCCGGTAAGTCCGGAAGAATTGTGGGCGTCCATAATTCTGCTCCGTATAGTATAGTTGACCAAACAATGCTTTAAGTAGTCGTAAATCCCAAGTCTCAAGTTGATGTGTGGGTCGCATAGTAGTCCTTATATTTGTATGTAATGCTTGTTTAATTTTGTATTTAATCTCGAGATTCGGGTCCAGTTGGTAGTTAATACAGCAACTCAGCTACTTTATTTTATTTACTTGTTTCAAGATTTTACCATTCGATGTGATAGGAAGCATTGATGAGCATTGGAACATTCTGATATCGAGAAAAGGTCACCTTAGTCTTATTACTGTTTGTTTTCGTGTTAAATTTTATTACGGTAAGATTGAGTCTATCGATAAACCTTTGAAGCTCTATGTCTGAGTCGGTCATCAAAATTGTATCATCCGCATAGCTGATGCTTGTTATTTTAATATCATTAATTTTTATACCTTCTTGCTTATTTTCAAATGCTTGCTGAAGATTGCTTCACAGTACAAATTTATTAATATACGCCAAAAAACAAGCAGCCCTGTCGTAAGAAGAAGAAAGGGCAGAATTATCCATATCTCCCCTGAAGAAATGAAACAATTGATCAAGATGACCAAAGCACCTGGACAACATCACAAACAGAGCGCTCAAGAACCTGCCAGCGAAAGTGATAGTATATATCACCAACATTATCAATAATATTCTAAAATTAAGATATTTCCTAGATAGATGGAAAGAGGCTTATGTTATGATGATTGGAAAACCAGGGAAAAACGGGATCTTTAAACAAAATTACAGGCATATAAGCTTATTATCATCAATAATCAAAATTGCAGAAAGAGTAATACTAACCATGCTGAAAGAGAAATTCATAGCAACAGAAACAATACCTGAAGCACAGTTTGGATTCAGAACAGAACACTCATGAACTACAAGTACTAAGTACTGCGATTAACTGAATACATAACGAAGAGCTTCAGTGAAAAGATGTATACAGCTTCCGCCTTTCTTGATGTCAGTAAAGCCTTTGACAGAGTATGGCATGAAGGTTTGCTGTACAAAATGAACGACCATAGATACAGTAAAGCGATGGCATGTCTTCTTGCATCGTATCTAGCCAACAGGAGGTTCGGATAGGCTTAACCTGTCCGGGGTAGGAATCATGGAGGCTGGAGTGCCGCAGGGAGCGGTGCTGTCGCCTTATTTGTATACCATCTACACAGCCGACACTCCAACCGATCCCAGACCGTTATTACGTTTATACGCAGACGACACTGCAATAGCAGCATGTATTACAGATCCAGACCTAGCTACAAGTCATCTGCAAAGAGCTATAAATCACATACAAGCCTGGCGCATAAGATCCGAAAAAAAAAACACTGGCCGTCATGTACCAGCACAGAAGAGGCAGAATAAATAGAGATCTAACGTTACTCAACACTCCAATAGAATGGACCATCAAAGCTAAATACCTAGGCATAACGCTTGAAAAAAAGCTGACGTTTACAGAACATGTAAACCAAACGGTCTACACAGCCAAAGGCATTAAGGAGTTAACTCTCTTCGCTAATAGGCCAGAAACGTAAGCTGGGGTTCAAATCAAAGATAAGAGTTGCAAACAGCATTATCCTGCCAACATTAGAGTATGCATCTGCAGCATGGGGAGAGACCTGCAAAACAAACAGGAAGAAGATCCAAACAGTTCAGAACTCCATAATCAGAGAAACGATGGGAATACCAAAATACGTACGTTAAGGTACGTATGTAAAGGCTCAAACCAAAAGAAGATCCTACGAACAATGAACGAGAGAGCATACGAAATTTTCAACGACCTCAGAAATCATCCCAATAGAATATTAAGAGAGTTAATATACTGTGATGAAAACCTAAGGACGGTGCACAGACGGTCCAAACAACAACTAGCAGGATATAGAGAGGACCAGCAGGATCTAAGAATACTGAGATAGCCAGCAACAGTCAACACAAGCGGTGAAAGAAAGCCCAAAAAAAAACTCCAGAACAATATACACGGGGTGTGTGATGGGATACACTTGGGAATGCACTCCCCCCCCCCCTAGTTAAAAAAAACCTTCAGTCACCGCACTAAATTCTGTGTACAAGTTCGACTAAACACCGATGATCGCACTAAAACTAAATGAATAAGTATAAAAAGTCAATCAGACCTTTCACACAGCCGCTTAGGCGAAGACCCTTATGGCAGGTCACATAGAGACCCGGTTTTTGCAGGAAGTCACACGTTAGGGAGGGGTGGAGGAACAGCCTGGGGTTCAGATAGGTACCACTTCACAGTGAAGTGAGACCGGTTTGATCTTCGGAGATGTCGATGCCACTGTACAATCGTATACACATGTTCCTAGGGGCAGGGTTGATGACTATGTGTGTGTGTGTGTACTCATCTATTAATAGGTATTTGTTTCACAGGTTATTATCAATTACGATTATTGTCGTTTTGCTGCAGTACAGGTTTTTAATTAGCCTTACGTCTTTATTGTCTAATCCCATACCTTTTAGTAGTTGTAATAGGAATTAACAAGACACCAACATGTTAAAACAAGTTGAGAAATTTTACTTAAAAAACACTATTTTAGAATATTTTGAAAGACTAGAACAATGAGAAAACTATAGGTGTAATTCTATCGATAAGATTTATAAAAGCAACATTTATTAAAAGGAAATTATTTACCGTCGAAAATATATTTTTAGATTACTTTTTGATCGATTTTTATACGGTTTTCTCTACTAAGTCGTAAGAATTTGATTATTATTCCTCAATATTTGCGAAAATAAAAATATTCAGAGCATATTTCAATATAACTAGAAAAATATGTTCAGCAACGTTACCGATGACATTATATAAATATTTACGAGAAAAAAATCGTATGAAATATAATCCTGCAAGAATAACTGAATACTACCGTCTCATTTTATCACATAATATAAAGTACACAAACCGTATGTTTCAGCTACAGGTCCCTTTCAGCAACCCTATTCATCGTATTACACTGCGTGGTCTTCACCTCACTACCATAAGATCCTAATCTTCCTAGACTCTTTGTTGTCATGAACCAATATCTCAAAGACAAAATAATATAAATATAATGTAAACAGAGACAATATTCGCATATAATATGACACATAAGGGCGTTCCCATACATATACGTTTTCGTCGTTTTTCTATTTATCTCGATAATGCGAATATCAAACAAAATTGGAAAAGTGTAGACGGGTAAAACAGAAAATTTCAAAGAGAAACGTGTCGTATCTATAATATTGTTATTAACAAGAGACATTTAACGGCCTATTATGATGTCTCTTATGATATTTTGAGAACTGATAAAAATTAGTAATGAGAACTGATAAAATTAGAGGAAATTCTCTTTTAGATTTTATTCAAAAAATTCCTCTGATAGACTATCTTTCTATAACTTACTTTTTATTGATTTTCCAATAACTTACTCTTCATAATCATATGCAATTCTTAATGAAGATATTTCTGTGTATGTAATAACCGTTTTAATAACGTTTTTTGCCTAGAGATCTTTCTAGTAGGCTGCACAAGTTTCTTTTCATATTTCGAACATCTTTCACGATAAGACTTTTCGAGATAACGCACTATGGTTCTGGTACGATCAAACCAGTACTAGCTCCTTCTTTAATAACACTTTTAGCAAGAGTAACGAAATTAGTCAATTTGAAATTTTATTAGTTTACATTTAATTACATAAACATTTAACACGTTGCCTGCCGTAGAGGATTTTGTAATACTTTCCGTTCACGCCATAGTCACCGAGACGGCATCACAGTTACATTAAAATTTTCGGTCAAATAGACCTCGCTGGCGTGCAGAGCAATTTTTTCTCGGTCACATAGACCGAGACGGCAGGCAACGTGTTAATTCTATTTCTTTCGAAAAGCGTTCCCAGTGATCATTTTTTTATTTTTCTTACAAGTGCATGTGTTTAGTTTCTAATTGTCTTGTAATTATGGTGTGTCTCTTGTGTTTTGGTTGACATGTATTTCAGGTGGGCTTTTTGCTTTTCTTTACATGTTTCCTTCACTTCTGTATCTTGGGAACGATTAATTTTTATTTATATTTCTTCCATCAAGAACTGCTGTGGCCAAGATTAAGCTATTAGACTTAATTTTTGCGCAGGTTTCTTCGACTCGATCACTTTTTGTTATATACAGGGTGTTTCAAAAAAAGGTAACCCCGTCTCTAGGGTAGGTAAAAAACTGAAAAATAATTGGGGTTTGCCATCCGTTTTCAAGATACAGGGCGTTGAAGAAAAAAAAATTTTACGCATTTTGTACGATTTTGCCGAAACTACTGGCAACATTGTAATGAAATTTTATACGAATATGTTTTGTAAGCTGATACATTCCATGAATTTGTTTTTATATCGGATTCTCATAGAGGGCGCTAGTTACACGGATCGTACTAAGTATTAGTCAATATAACTTTTTTAAGAGTATAATTATTAATCAAAATTTCAAGTAAACTTAAATATCATTCAATTTTACACGAAAAAGGTACTCTTGGTAAAACTCGATACTGTGTACCGTTTTCGGAATATTTTGATTTGAAAATTATGAAGTAATAATTGATGCTGGTATAAAATAGTTAGTAATTAAACAAAACTCACAAGAAGAAAATTAAATTAATGACTAAGAACATAAAATAAAATTCAATTACAGTAAGTGTTCAAAATGCCCTCCGTTTTCTCGAATACACAAGTCTATTCTTTTTTCTAAAGATTCCATTAACCTTCTAAACGGTAGGGGATCAGCTATGATGTCATTAAATTGACGTTGAATTCTTCCTTCCAGTTCTTGGCGTGAATTTACCTCTGTAGCATAGACTTTTTCCTTAATATACGACCAAACTGCGTAGTCCAAAGGGTTAAAATCGCATGACCGAGGAGGCCAATGAATCGGAGCTTCTGCACCTCTACCAATCCATCGATTCGGAAAATGATTACTCAACCAATTACGACACCTTCTATCAAAGTGTGGTGGAGCTCCATCGTGCATAAAAAATAAAGATATTCGCTCGTTTAGCGTTAAATTTTCTAATATCTCGAATAAGGAATTGTTTAAAAAATCAAGATACATATCACCATTTAAATTTCCAGGTAGCTTGAAAACGGATGGCGTTACAAAAATTTTTTACTAAGCAAACCCCAATTATTTTTCAGTTTTTTACCTACCCTAGAGACGGGGTTACCTTTTTTTGAAACACCCTGTATAGTATTCCTTGCCCAAATTGTAATATCTCCCACAAGAGTGATTCGAAGAAATATCCAGATAGGTGCAGTTTATCTATGTACGTTAACCAAAACGATTACATAATGAATTACATTTTACTTTTATCTCTGAAACAGAGAAAATCATCAACAAGAAATCTGACATCAGCCACTTAAGTGAGATTTACTCACATTTACTGTTTTTATATAAAGAGTTCAAGAAAAAAAGAAAAAAACATCGAAATAATGTAGATTCTGATGTAGAAATATAAAAGTTATGGTTTTATTTTGTTTCTGATATAGAAATTCATCTAATTAAAAATAAAGGTAGAGTCCAGCTATAAATTAACACAAAACGAACTGTCACATTGTAAGTCATTGTCAACTTTCACTTGTATCATGGAACAGTTATCTTAATGCCGCCAATTTAACGCACTGTTAATTTTGCTTTTAGCGAAAAAAATTTGTAAGTTAAATCTTTACTTATTATTCATACTGTAACTCATCATAAACTTGTTAGCTATCACTGATGGTGATATAATGCATACCTAAATATAATTGATTATTGAAAAACAGAAATACTCTTGGCTTTGTTAATTCAGCTGCATACCCATTAATCTCTTCTTTTGTATCTAACTTATCAACTGTGATCAAGAGTGCATTGTGTGTGTATATATATATATATATATATATATATATATATATATATATATATATATATATATATTTAACGAGATTATTTCGACCAAAAAAAAACAATTTATAAGTATGTTGGAAATATCGGGTATGTGGTCTATATTAAATAAAAATCTTTGTTTTTTCTAAAGCTCAATATTTTGCCATTTATTTAATAGCTTCATCGGGAGTAACTGTAAAAAACAAACATTTCAAAACACTGACGTACACTTAGATTTACAATACTTACAGAAATTAAAAGATTATACACATAAATAAAATTGAATATTAAAATAACATTATTGCTGATGTATCTGTACATTCAATAAAATGCATGTTAAAATTTAAAATATCTTTGAGCACGTTCGTTAACAATAAATAAGATGGAACAAGTAAAAATTTATTTCAAAATGCAAAAAATAACAATGTAAGAAAACATTAGAAGAATAGTATTTCTTTAATTAATCATTAAGGCTAGTTAGTATGATTAATCATTAAGGTGAGTGTAGTTTTAAATTTTGTTTAATATATTGCAATATATGTTGCTTAATTGCCCCGTGTCTGTTTTATAATTTAAAGTTTGTTTATTTTTGTTAATGTGGTACATCTCCAAAAATAACCTACTTTTGTAATTTTCAGTCTGTGCCAAAATACGAGCATTGTTGTAGTCTAACAGATGACCGGTGTTTTTGTAGTGCTCGACAACTGCACAAGAATTTTTTCCTAAGCGGCAATCACTTTTATGCTGTGTGATACGTTGTTTTAGCCACTGCGATGTATGGCCAATCTAGCTTTTTTATCCTAGACACGGTATTTCATATACCACATTCAATCAATATTCAATTTTATTTATAATAATAATAATAATAATAACGTTTATTTCCATGAAATATACAATTAATAGTATTACAATAAAATAATTAAATGACAATAAAATTTTAAAAAATATTACTTTTACTTTGTAGTTCTGTAATTGGTTCAAGGTAAATAAACAGTAGTGCCCATTAAAACAATTAAGTTGAGCATGGGCCATTTTTTAAATTGCTTATTTATATTGGTCCTACAGAAAGGCCAGTTTTACTACTTTATTAGTTATAATTATTACCTATATTAAGATAAAACAAAAAAAATAACAAAAAAAATTTTTATTAATTAATTAACAAGAGAGAGACAATTCATGCATGCAATCAACCAAGATAATAGCATATATAAATTTTTAAGATTTCGTAATCTATTCTTGATTTGACGTTAGTTATGACCTAATTGGTCTCAAAAAGGTGGCTGAACAGTTGTCTATGATTTTGTTTCAAATACCTAGTAAACAATGTCTTAATCATTTTTTGCGAGTTTATAGTGATTAGGTATGTTTTGTAAATTTCAGGGAGCAAATTGTAGATTCTTCCTTGTAAATACTCAAAATTTCGTTTACCAACTGTTTTCTTTGCAATATTTAATTTGACAAAAGACTGTGCTCTATTTCTCGTATGATAGGTATGCCCTAATGGTGTGAGTAAGTGTTTATTTTTGTATAAATTGGTGATTATTGTAAGAATATATAACTGTCTTGTATCTAACATTTGAGTTTCGGTATAAAGATCATTAGTAGGGTATCTCGAAGGTCTATTGTAAATAATTTTTAATATTTTTCTCTGGATAATGTCTAATTGGTGGAGGTATGTATTTGCAACTCCACCCCAACTAAGGATTCCATAACGTAGACGCGATTCTACCAAAGAATAGTAAATAACCTTCAGATGATGGATATCCAGTATATTACGTAAATATCGCATTTTGTACAATAGACATCTCAATGTTTTACACGTTTGGTTTATGTGTATATCCCATCGTAGATACGAGTCGATTTGAACACCAAGGTATTTTGTGTTACTCACTGCATTAATACTCAGATTTTTTATTTTTATAAATTTGTAATCTGGTAGACCACTCTTATAGCTTGTAAATGGAACATAAACTGTCTTATCCATATTTACTGTAAGAAGTTTGTGGTTAAATATATCAATAAGTCTTCCTAAGTCATGTTCCATTTTTCGCTTTAGTTCCATCCACGTGTCTGCAGAGTACAAAATTGCTGTATCATCTGCAAAACTTAATATCTCACCTTCAGTCCGGTAAGTAAGAATATTGTTTATGTACAGTATAAATAATATGGGTCCTAGTACAGTCTCTTGTGGTATACCAAAATGTATGCTTTTAGCACTACTCAATTTCCCTTCTAGTCGCACTCTTTGATATCGATTTTTTAAGTAGCTTTCCATTAAGTTAAATGTGTTTCCTCTTATACCAATGTCTGCTAAAGTATCTAATAGTTGTGAGTGACTAACCGTATCGAACGCCTTTGCCAGGTCTAGGAATACACAAGCTGTTGGTGTACTGCTGTCAACTAAATTGTAAATGTATTATGTAAATTAAATGTAATTATATGTATAATCTTTTAATTTCTGTAAGTATTGTAAATCTAAGTGTACGTCAGTGTTTTGAAATGTTTGTTTTTTACAGTTACTCCCGATGAAGCTATTAAATAAATGGCGAAATATTGAGCTTTAGAAAAAACAAAGATTTTTATTTAATATATACCACATACCCGATATTTCCAACGATTTTCTATAATAAAGAATTTCGTTTTATACTAATAAAAAGCAGGTCCTCCACTTCAGATAATCAAACATCGTGTTACTTCTTAACAAAAAGAACTTTTCAATGCCAAATCCTGAAGTAACGATTTTCCCAAGTTCCCCCGAAGCTCGAACGAATTGCTTCGTTAACAATTTCTGCATGGAAGGATTGAGTTCCTCTTCAGACTATAATAACAACTTCTTCTCAGCGTCTATGAAAGTATTTTTTCTACAGTATCATTAGTTTGATATTTATAATTACAAAACATTATAAACTTTTGTAATCTTGAATAAAATTATGATTGTCGCGGATTATTCATCGATGTGTCACTGGTATATTTAACTCTAAACAAAGTCGTTAAATTTATCTCAGACTTGACACTCGATTATTCATCGATATCACTGGTATAAGACTAAACAAAGTCGTTACATTTATCTCAGAGTTGAGATAGCCAGCAAAAGCTGTTCCCAAGCCTTGATTAAGCAGAATGTCAAATTATTATGTGTTGTCTTGCTCATTGTTTATCCTAAAGGATAATCAAGGACGTCTCGACAAATCTATCCGAGGGCGATTCCAAGAACAGAGTGATGTTGAATAATTTTAGATAATAAATGTAAATATTTTTAGTTCTCAAGCTCTAAAAATTAGAAAATAGATGGAGATGCATGCAACCTAGTTATGTGAAAGACATACTTCAATGAACTAAAGGAAAATTCTCTAAAACTACCATAAGAACAGCTGGCACTATAAAATGATATATGGCACTGAATATTATAGGCTATTGATTATGTAGGATTATATAGGAACTACAACGTTAAAGGGGTCTTATTGTTTTATATGGTCAATGGATCCACAAATATGAAAAAACCGCGGAGTGCTACCATTTAAAGTGGAGAATTTGTCCCTACGCACTAGGGCGCACTTGGGGGAATTCTATGTACTTTTTTTAGATATATATCTACAGAAAAGTTGTTTAAAATAAAAACTTCCTATCGAAATGTTACCTTTTAGAGTCAAAAATATATTTTTTGACAAAAATATATTCAAGAAGAAAACCTAAATAACAGGAACACACGCGATTTTTTTATTCCATAATTTTCCACGGGGGTATAGGTATAGGCATTGCTTTCCAAGCATAAGTTAAATAAAAGGAATATTTAAATAAAAATCATAAAAAAACCTTTCGGGCTAGATCACAGAACGTTTTCGGAATAAATATTCCATCTCCAGTGCTGCCACAAAGGTATACATACTAAAAAAACAGTAAATACATGGGTGAAAACCCTTTAAATGCTATTACATTGATATTAAATTACATAATTGCTGCTAATTTTATAGGATGTTTAAAAGTTAAGCAGATTCACTTCATGGCAACCTAAACTCCCACGTGAGTTATTGGTCCTAAGACGTGTTCCCCAATCTGACCTCGGATAGACTACTAAATAGGCAACTAAATTTGCTACCAGAGGTTAAATGGTGAAATAAAAAAATAACTTTGTTTATTTACCTTTTACACGGTGGCATTTTACATAAAAAACTGACCAAAACGAAAATTTCAAAAACTAGCATTTCTGACCGATTCTTGTCCCCCAAGCAGGTAGTTATATGTGACGTGAAATTTGTTTGGTTTAGTTATTTGGGGAGGGGATAGCGCCAGATAACGTCACATATAACTATCTACTTTACGGACAATCGGTCCGAAATGTTAGTTTTAAAAATTTTGGTTTTTGGCCAGCTTTTTATGTAAAATACCACTCTGTGCGTCGATAGCATGAGAAATATTTTTCGGGATACTTTCCATGTTAGCAAAATTTTAAATGAAACTCTCCTGCCTGGAGTTATTACTAATAACACGATGCACCCGCCAATGGAGAATTTTTTTTGTTTGGGTATCACTATACTGTAGCAGCAATAAAACCGATTTAAATTAAATTCATTGTATGGCTACTTTTTTGCTAAAGGACGTGAAATCAACTGCTCTTTTATTACGTTTAACCAAATCCGACGCGTACCCCCATCCTCGCAGAGGATTTCTTTGCTACCTTATTGCATAAAGTGGTCACCAATTCTCTTTCCCGAAACTACATTTTTTATTGCGTATAATATTATTTCTTTACTCTATTTTTGTCACTTGTGCCTTATTATCTGTATTTATCATATATTTCTGCTCGTTTAATTAGTAAAATACTGTAAACAAAAATTTTATCAAGCCGGCTCTGGTTTCCTCTTAATAAATAATATTTATTTGATAGATCAACGTTTACACCGTGAACTAATTACCACGTTTTTGTTGTCATAATGTGTTGATACATCACAATATAATCTCATTAAATTTGCACCAAAAGCTTCAGACCCGATTTGACTTTTCAAATTATCTGTTTTGTATATTATACTCGTAACTGATGTTCATTAACCCTAACTCGTCAGACGTTGTCTAATGCGTTTATCTGCAGCAGCAAACCCTCTGTATTCCGCCATCCTATAAATATATTAGAGAAGTCAGAAATCTGACTTTCTGGTGTCAATTAGTATACCACGTGGAAAAGCATATGTTGCAATTTGTAGTTTCCTTTAAGTTAACTGAATGGTGTACACCGGCTTACTTTGTAATAGTTATTTCATTAAAAGCAACAGATGATATCCTTTCTTAAAGACGTTTTATTTAACGTTCGTGATGTATTATTTTAACATTAAAGGTATCAAGTATAGGGATGAGATAGCAAATAAAAACAATAGTGACAATATGTACCAAAAAAAGGATTATGTAAGAATTATCCGGACATTCATTTATTAATTTAATATACTTAAGTAATGACATTGCTAATGTGAGAAAAACTAACACGTCACAAATAGGCCAATCAATTTTTTAGTGGAAATATTTTTAAAATAAACAATCAAAAGTTCAAAGTCATTATTTTGCTCATGATTTAAAAACTTGTTTATTGTAGATTTGACATCAACAGACAATTTTTTCAAAAAAAAAGATACAGACAAAAAATTTAATGAAAAATGAAAAACAAAATCGCTGATTTTGAATATTGTTAATAAGTTTTTTAATAATTATTAAAATATGTTTAAAAGTACCTGAACTTGGGGGGTCTTCAATTGGCTATTTCTTTTTTTAAACTTGTGTACAACGTTAAAATAATAACATTTATCGTATTTTCATTGCAAAATTTTCCAAAACAAAGCAGCTAATAAATACGGGATGTACAAATCTTTTTTTAAGGCGTTTTTGTATTGATACTTTTGTATTTAAAACATAATTTTATTAAATTTACTTTCAAATGATATTTATTTATATTTTCATAATTTCATATAAATACAATGTTGGATTTTTGCAGTTATCAGGTCAATTGTTGTATTAAAGCGTGATAAAAAAAAGTTATTAGTAAAACATTTTCATATTTATACAGTCACAGCGGAAGAGTCCATTTGTGTACTTAACGAGAGGGTTAGGTATACAAAATGTTAAAACTAACCATAATTTGTCATTTTGAGTTTTGAAACGTTTCATAATTTTTGAATATAACAAATATTACACAAACGATGCGGAATGCAAAATGTTTAATTAATTCAAGAACACTGTATGTGCTGTCAGGCAAAAATACATGTACAAATTAAACCATGGTTTTTGGTGCAGTAAATATAAGAGATGTATCCCATATGCATCGGTACATTGTTTAAAGGACTGCAAGTACCCGTCAGAAATGTATTTTATATAATGTGGTTTTGGGTAATAGAAACACTTCAATTCGAAAAAAATATTTAGTACTCCCGGCAACCAAGCTACACTGAAGGCACTGAATTTTATAGCTTGTGAGTCCGTAACAACTTGGAACGACAACCAATCCCATAACAAATGAATGTGCAGGTCATAAAGAAATTTGTAGATTGCCGAGAGTCTTCTAAAGGAGCTAGTACCTGTTTTATGGTACCAGAATCATACAGCGGTATCTCTGCTGGCTATGCCAAAAGACCCTTAAAGATTCAGAACACTGAACTCCTTCTTACTGGACACTGTTCATTCAGATATTTGTCTATATCAAATGGGCAAAGTGGACCACAAAAAAACCGATTCAGTGAAAGTGCGAAAGAAACGGCAGAAGATATTGTTTGCAACTGCAATAAACGTATCTACGAAACAGATAATATGCTTTATGACAAGCCTAGATCAGTTGGATTTAACATAAATATAAGATAACACAAAAAATCAAACGACCCCTTTAAAATCTGCAATGTACATTGCTTCATCAGTAGAAACAAATTTATAACTGTATTAAAGGCATTCATATTTCCTATAAACGCACATACATTTTCAAGTCGGTATATCGTTTCTTCTTTGGGAACTAGTAGACAGGTATGGGGATACTATTCAACAAAAAAGAAAATTTTAAATGGTTAAGTACTCACATAAAGAAATCCAGACAATATACTTGGACAAAACTCATTAGAAAGGTTAACTCAGTAATAGACTATTACGTACAACGACAAAACACGAGAAGAAAACCTTAGACGTAAGTGTGCGTAAGGGACCAGAATATGACAGTGACTACGATTTTATAAAAGCGATACTATTGATGACATACAAAAGAAACCACATAGGTGAGGCAATGAAGCAATGAACCTATAAATTTTTTGCAGTTAGATGGATCATAATGAAACTTGTTGCATGCTGTAATGTCGGAATAAAAATTGCACTATTAAACAAGGAAAATGCATTCTCCAAAGTGCATTTCGAAGTGATGAAAAATAATAAATTTGTAATTCAGAAATAATTTATGGAAATTAATTTAATATTACTACTCTGGGGTTTTTGGGGTCGCTGAATACGAATATCAAGGTGGCGATAGTCTCAAAGGCACCTGGTGCGTGGGACGGCCCTCGTCTCCTAGAGTTTGGTGGATATTCGATACAAAATCAGTGCGAACTCGTTACTCGGGGATTTTTTGGGTTGCTGATAACGAATACCATGACGGCGATGGTCTCCGAGGCACCTGGTGCCCAGGCTCCTCTCCTGGAATTTTGTAAAAATGTATGTGCAAATTCGTTTCTCGGGGGTTATGATATTAGTGTGTGTTCATAAAGAATAAATTGTATTTCCTCTGCCAAATAGATGCCCAGATTCAGATATACTTGGTTTCTATTTATAGAGAATAATAAAACAAATTGGTGTTTTAAAATACGTTCTTCAACTCAAAAAGATATAATTTAACGAATTAAGAGTGCTATATCTAGCTTACCAACTGAATTTGTGCACAAATCCTGCTTTGTACATCTTCAAATCGTAAAAAAAACATTTCTTGGACGTGGACGAATTATAAATTAAGATTTTTTTTTGGTAGATGTCTGATAATCGAAAAAAGTTTTCTGGAGCCAAGTATAGAAAAGGAAAGCAACAAAAAGAAAATCTAGTTAAAAAGGCTATTGGTTCACTAGAAACGTTTTTAATATCAACAAGATCACATAAAGCAGCATCAACAAAAAAATGATTTGTCAAATGTGAAGGATTTGTGTATTTCCAAATTTAGTAATTACCGTATGAATTTTCTTAACATTACCTATGACCTATTACCTATGAGTAGCGCAAAGAAGAATGAAACGCTCGTTACTTGGACTGACTCTCCGAGACAGAGTAAAAAACGAAGAAATACGAAGAAGCACAGGCGTCACAGATGCGTCATAAAGCGTATAGCATGGCTGAAGAGGAACTGGGCTGGCCATGTAGGGAGAATGAACGACGAGCGATGGACCCAAAAAATTTTAGTATGGTGACCACGAGCAGAGAGGAGAAGCAGAGGTAAAGCATATACACGATGAACAGACGACGTCAAAAGAATCGCTGGGAATTAGCTGCAGGAAGCTCAGGACTGACAGAACTGAAGAAAGATGTTCAACTATGGACGCAGAAGGCTGGATGATGATGATGACCTATGACAGTAGCTAGTGGGGAAATCTTTTCGATACTTAACCATCATAGTATTGAAAAGGATTTTTAAAAAAATATCGATGTGTCTGACATTGTTAAAACATTTGCCTTAAAAAAGTCTAGAAAAGCAAAGTTTACTGTATAACTTATTAGTAGGTATCTTAACATCCTGTCCCGTATTTATATTTATTCCTTTAATATAGAACATTACAAATAGGTTGTAAAATTATATTATATTAAATAAACTCTGTATTCTTATAATTTGTGTGTTTTTTTTAACTTAAAATTATTTTAACTTCTTGATACTCGCATCCGCGCGATAGATACCCTAGGAACGGCCCTGCTCACCGTCAGCGTAAGTTATTTAATCTGTTTAAAATATTAATTAATAGAAACATATACATTCCCATTTTATTTTTTTTAAGGAAATTTAAAAAATTCTAGGAATTGGAGACACTCTCTAGTACAGATAATAAACATTTCCGATATACTAATACATCAAAAAAAAACCTCCGATAAATAAAAATCTCAACGATTCCCCACATACCTAATTCGGGTAAAAATTCGAAAATATTAATATTTTCCATCGGTAAAAACTTTAGGCATCAATTAAGATTTTTAAAATATACCAAATATCCATTGATATTGTTTGCCCTACACTGCGCGCCCATTAGCAGTCATATTTGGAAATATGATGATAGATTCCCAAGATATTTCTGTAAATGTGTCTGGGTCAACTTAGTAACCAATTTTTTTATCATCATTCTCTCTACTGTAGTTCCCAAGACACAGTCGGTAGCCAACGTTGCTGATACCCTGTATATAAAGGCTTTTGGTGACAAAAGTACATTTTAACAAATGGGATACATTTTAGATTACTGAACATTAAATCGGATAGTATTCTACGAATATTTAATCGGAATTAAGCACAATTTTATTTGAAAATAAGTTCATTTTTACGTTTCGATGTTTAATTCGAAAATCGTTCTCAAAATAAATAATATTTTCTCAGTAGATAGTACAAAAAAAATTCTTCTAATTGATTTTTAAATCAAACGCATTTTCCATTAAAATTATAGTCAATTCTCATTAAAAGATAGTAGATAACAGAAATGCCAACAGGAAATAATAGTTTTAGAACCACATTAACTAAGATATTCTAAAATACTGAACGTTCCTACATTAGAATGCTTTGACATTTAATTGCTGTTTGATGTAAAAGATCCATGCATGGTATAAAATAAACAATTAATTTAGAATTTATTGACCCATATGACCCAGTTCAAATGGTTTATTTATTATATAATAAATGGATTTATATCCCTGGTTTGGTTATTTCGCTATTTTGGTTATATGTATTTCGCGAAGTTAATATTTGTTTACGCTGTTGACATTATACCACTAATGGGTTCATAGATTTATAACTGTAATAAAATGAAAGGGAATTTAACTACTATGGGGTTGAAACTACTAAAAAATAAATCTTTAAATTTTTTCTAAAAAATAATTGCCCTAATTTATAGATAAGAAAGTACTATTCCCGATGTGGAATAATGCATGATAACACAGATTTTATAAGATAACAGTCGTTATCCAGGACTGTTCAAAGCAGAAAAGGGGGACATGAAAGGAGCCTCCGCATAGATTGCGATCACGTGTAAAGGCAATCGGGCGTCCCCTGGAAACGAGTAATGTCGGCTAATCCTTTCACCACCGGTGCACCAACACAGATGCTAACGCAACCAAAACGGTCTTTGTCAAGGCCATTTTTGATGACTACTTCAATTAATATTGAAGGACTATCAGCAAATAAAGAAGATCTACTGTCTAATATGTGCAGAGACCACGGTGTCGATGTCCTACTGATTCAAGAAACCCATCGAGGTAATGCAAGCCGCAGACCAAGGATTCGAGGTATGAGACTTGTACTGGAGAGACCACACGACCAGTATGGTAGCGCAGTCTTGGTCAGACCAGATACCGACATAGTTTCCACATCTTTAATATATCGAGATCCTCACAGTGGAACTAAAGTCTTGTACGGTAACGTCCATATACAAACCGCCAAACGCTGACTTTGTTTTTCAGGAACCACATAACTTTCAATCACAGCAAATAAAACTCATACTGGGTGACTTCAACTGTCACAGTATCGCGTGGGGGTATACCGAAACAGACTCCAATGGCGAAGAACTAGAAATTGGGCTGTAAACATGAACCTCAAACTTATTCATGATCCAAAACAGCCCCGTCTTTCAACAGCGGAAGATGGCGCAGAGGTTACAACCCAGACAATATATTTGTCAGCGACAGGATTGGAGACCAGGTGACAAAAATTGTTGGAAGTGCCCTCTCAAAAACGCAGCACAGACCAATAACTTGCTTTTTGAACGAGGCAATCATACAAAATTGTTCCCTTTAAGAGGTTCAATTTCACTAAAGGAAAATGGGAAAAATTCGCTGAAGCATTAGATCAAGAAGTTTCCCAGCTAGAACCGTGCTCTGATTCATACGATAAATTTGTACAAATCGTAAAACAAATATCACGAAAATATATCCCTAGAGCTTGCCGAACCGAATATATAGCGGAGCTAAATGAAGAATCTAAACCCCTACTTAAAAGATACGAGCAGCTATATGAAGATGATCCCTTTTCGGAAGCAACAATACAGGCCGGAGAGGATGTGCTACATGCGATTACCGCCAACAGAACGGACAGGTGGTGCAAGCTGGTCACCAGTCTAGACATAAAACAAAACAGCAGACGCGCTTGGAAATTCATTCCCGAAATAAACACCCGATCAGATAGCCCATCGTCTCCTGACAAATGGTAAACAGAACAAATAAAGCTCTTTGGACCAAAAACCCTAGAGTGACCCGTAAAAATGATGACCTGTTGCGTCCGTACATTCCAAATCCCCAAAATCTGGAGGAAAGCTAGAGTGGTGGCCCTTTTAAAACCAGGAAAGGATCTGGCGGATACAAAGAGTTTTACACCTATCTCTCTTTTGTGTCACCTATTTAAGGCGTTCGAAAAAATGATACTAAACCGGATCGCTGAATATGTGGACACTAAAATTATCCCTGAACATGCAGGGTTTAGACCCGGAAAATGCTGCTGCAGTCAAACTTTTAATCTCACCCAACATATCGAAGACGGGTTTGAACGGAAAGAAATAACAGAAGTAACGTTCATAGACCTGACTGCCGCCTATAACACAGTTAACCATCAACGGCTACTGGTAAAACTCTTCGAAATTACAAAGGATTTCCGACTAACAAGGTTAATGGAATGTCTTCTCCAGAATAGACGCTTCTACGTAACGCTCCAGTCCAAGAACAGTCGGTGGAGGGATCAAAAAAATGGACTGCCACATGGAAGTGTCCTCGCGCCATTGCTATACAACATTTACACCAACGACCAACCCAAAAATCAACAAACAAAACAGTTTATTTACGCGGATGATACCTTCAATGAAGTAGAAGTAAAACTGACAGATGCCCTAGAAGACTTAGCACTATACCTACTATGACGAAAACCATCTGAAACCCAATCCTACAAAAACCCAGGTGTGTACTTTCCACCTTAGAAACAAGTATTCCCGAAGGACACTAGAGGTGGAATGGCGTGGTCAGATGCTGGAACACAATGAGACGCCAAAATACCTCGGCGTACGTCTGGATATAACTCTGTCTTATCGATATCACTGTCAAGATATCAAGAAAAAAGTAAGCGCCAGAAATAATATCATCCGCAAACTAACAAACACAAAATGGGGAGCACAACCACACACTCTCCGTACTTCTGCTTTAGCATTATCTTTTTCTGCCGCCGAGTTTGGAGCACCAGTGTGGGAAAACTCTGCTCACGCTAAAAACGTCGATATTGCGTTAAATGAAACGGTTCGTATAATATCTGGTTGCCTGAAACCGACACCTATCGAAGAGGTCCACCCTATAGTTGGAATCGCTCCACCTGCTATCAAAAGACATGTCACGTCAGAGATAGAACGAAAGAAGCAGGAGACGGATCGAAGACACCCCTTGTATGACCACCAAGTCCAGCCAAGTAGATTAAGATCTCGGAAAAGCTTTCTGAAAAAATCACGATCCCTTCCCAAAGAACCAAAGACGCGCCGAATACACTTATGGCAAGCGTCAGCTACAACACATTTTGCTCCCTCAGAGGAAATGACCGCTGGACACAATTTGCCGTATCTCACATGGAAAGCGCTAAACAGGCTAAGAACTGGCGTTGTCACGTTGTGCTAGTAACCTGAAGAAATGGGGATACCAGGAGGACGATACTTGCGACTGTGGCGCGGTTCAGAATATTCACCATCTACTACTATGCACAGATATGAGAGAGACCTGCACAGAAGAAGACCTATTCTTAGCGAATGACAGGACCATCTATGTGGCCAACCATTGGAAACACAAAATTTAAAGCTGTTGGTGTTCCGGACACGGAAAGTAAAGTAAATAATCAGAAAAAATATAATTATTTCGATTTCTTGTCATTGTCTCAGTTT
Source organism: Diabrotica undecimpunctata (assembly GCF_040954645.1). NCBI lineage: Eukaryota > Metazoa > Arthropoda > Insecta > Coleoptera > Chrysomelidae > Diabrotica > Diabrotica undecimpunctata. Next base: position 21,802,872 of record NC_092812.1, read on the forward strand.
TATACAAGAATTTAAAAAAATAATATGACTCTCGACCAACTTCGAATACAATACAGCATAAAATAAAAATGGGCTGTGTTATAAACATTTTGCTATCAATCGTTTTTAAACAGAGCATAGTCTATTGTAACTTTAATATTACCTTTCAATTTTTATAAGTTTTTTATTTAAAAAATGTCTCTTTTTCCTATCCTGTAATTTTTTTTATGAAATAAATACCACATTACTAAACATTCAATGTGTTGTTTTATTCGTGTTTTCATATTTTTCATCAACGATCATTGAACATTTGTGTACATTAGTGTACAAATTTGTTGGGTACATTTACAAATATGCACGCGGCAACACTATTCGGTCTTTGTTTACAAGCTATTGAAAGTAGACGTCTCATTCTGTTTGTTTAAATGGAAAAAATAAACAGCATGCTGTAATAAAATTATTTGTGAAAAGGGCGGATTTTAATAAATGATAAATGTGTTGGGAAGTGGTAAATGCTTTTTCGAAAACAATGGTATGCAAGTGGGCTAGAGGTACAACGTAGTCTTTCAACATGATCATTCAAGAAGGATCAATTTTTTTAATACAATTGCAGCACCAGTAAAACATTAACAGGGGAGAAATTCGTGAGAAAAGACCTAGTTTAGATCATTTTCTTCTTTTTTTTTATTTTTTCATACTTTGTTTCAGAGTATTGATTAGTATTCTCCGTTCATAAATTGTTGAGAGCACGAAATGTGCCTCAAACTCATAAAACGGTCGTAAATCATAGGCGTTCCTGAGGTGTTTATTCATTAAATAATAATATAATATTTTTTAATACTGTTATATATTTAATATTAATAATATTTTAATACTAATATATTTAGCAAAAAAACAATTAACACTTTCACGGCTAATGTTATGTAATTATATTATATTAATAAAAATAAGAATTTAACCATTAACAATTTTGTAAATAAGAATACCTTATCTCTTTGGATATTTCAATACTAATCTTCGCGTTTAATCACTTTACTAGAAAACCTGGAATTCATATCCGAAGGTACTATTCGTTGCAAGATAATTAGGATGGAATTCCCCAGATTTTTAATAATATAATGGGTATGCTTTGGCCACGTGCCTCGTTTGTTCAGTTTATATTCGAAACTTAACTTAAAAGGGTGAAGTTATTTCGAACGAAAACAATTTTTTTGTTTAGTACGTTTTTGATCGCATGTAATTTACGGCTCGTCGGTGTGTCCGCGTCTACGGCAGTAATTAGCGTCTCGAATATTTCTTTTGCGAATTATATGCAGTGCGTGAGTGATTTTTTATTCCATATACCTACGAACATATACGTACCTTTCGCTCGTGCTCGTTTTGTTGGATTGTTTGTGATGGCTTCATCATCAACATCATCAAGTTTTACACCGGTACTGTTGCGTACAGTCAGTAAGTCTGTCTATTCACCAAGAGAGAAGACTATTGTCCTGAATGTTTACGATGCTCTGGTTTCTCAGAATCCCACAAACACTGTTCGCAACATAGTCGAAAGTTGTACCAACATGACTGGCGTAGGAGAGTCAACTATATATAGGTTCCTATCAGAAAGAAAAAAACACGGTATAGCTAACCCAAACACAAACGAACACTTAAAGAGAGGGAAAAAGCCTATTGAAATTGATGAATTTGTCAAAAATGGTATTCGACGGAAAATTCATGGATTTTTTTTCAAAAAAGAAATACCAAACCTAAACAAAATTTTACAAGAAGTTAGAGACGACCCGGATTTGCCTCATATCGGACGAACTAAATTTTGGCAAGTTTTAAAAGAATTAAATTTCCGGTGGGAGAAATCAGACCGAAAATCACTTTTGATTGACCGGGAGGAGATAATATGTTGGAGAAGAAATTATCTAAGATCCATACGAAAATTCCAGGCTGAAGGAAGGCCCATCTTCTACCAGGATGAAACGTGGGTAAACTCAGGTCATACTCTAAAAAAAATTTGGTCAGATAAAAATATATTAAGCTCCAGGCAAGCCTTTATGGAAGGTTGGTCTACTGGTATCTCCCCACCTTCTGGTAAAAGCAGTAGATTCATAATTTCTCACATTGGCAGTGAAAAAGGATATGTTAAGCATGGTTTGTTGAAATTTCAGTCCAAAAGCACAAAAGGCTATCACGAGGAGATGACAGCTGATGTTTTCGAAGAGTATTTTGAGCAGATGATTGAACACATACCACCAAATTCAATTATAGTATTAGATCATGCACCTTATCATTCACGACTAGTAGAAAGACTTCCAACGACTGCGTGGAAGAAACAGGATATTCTTGACTGGCTGCGGAATAAGTATCTGCCTTACGAAGATGGAATGGTAAAAGCAGAACTTCTAAAAATTGCCCGGCAACACAAATCTAAGTTCAAGGAATACGTAGTTGACACAATGGCGGAAAGGCGAAACATGACAGTCCTTAGACTTCCACCCTACCACTGCGAAATAAATCCAATTGAACTCATTTGGGCACAAATGAAAAGTTATGTGGCTAGAAAAAATACGTTATATAAAATACAAGCTGTACGTGTATTGTTATACGAGTCTTTACAACATATTACAGAACAAAACTGGAAAGATGCAGTAAAGCATGTAATAGAAGAAGAACAAAAAATGTGGGATCTTGATAACATAATTGATGCGACCGTAGAGACACAACCGCTAATTATTAACCCTCAAGATGACTCGGATTCCGAAGTTGATCCTATTTATTTTGAATTTGAATAGTTTTCTAATCGTAATTATATAAGGTAAGTAATAATAGTTGTAATCGTAAGGTATTAAAGGGGAAAGGCGCAAAATGTCGCCTGTTAAAATGTTCAATGTGTTTTAAATGTATCAATTTTTTTTTCAAATCCTGAGAAAACTAAACAGCATTTTTGAAAAATTTAAAGGCAGAATGAAATATTTTTTAGAATAAATAAAAAGTTTGTTTTGCATGCAATATTTTCAATTAAAAATTATACTATATTTTCTCTTTTATTTTCACCCCTGTTACATAACATATTAAAATAAACATTGTAGAAGTTTTCAGGGACTTTCTGCCCTGAGTAATAATGTAATCTTTCATTCTGCGTCTAAATTTTTCAAAAATATTTATTAGTTTTCTCCGGATTCGAAAATAATGGATACATTTAAAACACATTGGAAATTTTGCCAGGCGACATTTGGCGCCTTTTTCCTTAATTAAATAAATGTATCTTTTACAAAGGGCAAGAAACTTTTTATTTTTGAATAAAATAAATAAGTTTTATTAAAAAATACAATTTACATAAGTACAATTTAAAAAATATATTTATTTAGTTCAAATAAATGTTTCAATCATATACTCTACGACACTGGTCGTTCATCTCTAATCATTCAAAATACCCCCGTAATAGGATTATAAGGTATTGTATTCCTTCAGATATAAGGTGGGTTAGTCGAAAACGTCTTAAACCGTCAGTTTTAGGTTGGTTTTTACTATTATATCGTATTACCTATCCTCTCTGTATTTCAGTTTTCTAATTAGGGTTAAACTTGTAGTGAGCTATCAACAAATTGTGAACCGACTGTAGTCTCATGTCTGTTAGACTTCTTACGTGATCTAGCCAGCAAATATGTGTTTTTACTTTTGGTGTTATTGCTGATTTGTCGCATAGTTCCGTTATTTTTTTTTTAAACACAATATTAGTCAACTTGATCACTTTTGTTTTTTCTAAGAATAACTTCTAAACACATTAAAGAGTGTTAGGTACAGAAGAATTCCCTCGTTTACTCATTTCTTTGTTCGAAACTAATCTGTTGTACCTTTTATTTATAGACTACAAGTCCATGGGACATTTTTAGAGGGTCATTTGACCCAACATGAATCACATATATAAATCAATACTACAATATATAATAACAATTTTACATAGAAACTATGTCGCCAATTCTTAGCGGTACTCAAACCATGGGGGTTAAGTTAAGGGTTGCACCTTAGATTTCTCACCCCTGTTCCATTCGAAATAAAGGCCGTTGCAAAAAATTAATTTGCAGACCGATCCGAAACTTTGTGTATGAATGCCATAATATGTCATCAAATTGACAAAAATGGAGAAAAAGTTTCTTGAAAATAAAATATTTTCCTTGCTCCTGGTACCTTTTTGCACGGCCTTTTGTATTTACATATTATCTAAGTTATCAATGACATACTACACATATGTCTGGACAAAAAATTCCCCCCGCCACCCCCCCTTGGGTGATAAGTTTATATTAAAGAAGAAATTGCTGCAATTATTGCGGCATATCTCTTTTGTGCACGAGCTACAAGATATTTTAATATACATACCTTACTTAAAAGATTAACACCATACACGGAAGAAAACATTTGTGAATTCCAGTGTGTGGTTTCAGAAAAAATAGATGAACCACAGATCAAATCAAATTTTCAATAAGCCTTCGACAGTATTGAAAGAGAAAGTTTATGGAGGGTAATGAAAGAGTATGGTTTCCCTCAAAAACTGATATATATGACAAAAGCACGAGTCGAGAACTCTAAATCCAGTATCAAACGGTACTCCGATTTCCGAAGCTTTTAACTGTGACGGCGGACAAGGAGACTTTATTTCTCCACTTTTATTTAATATTGTACTATGATAGGTCATTAAGGTGCAACAGACACAAGAGGGAATTCCATTGGGTGACAAGCAGTCAAAAATATTGGCTTATGCTGACGACATAAACATTATGGGAAGCAAAATAAACAGTATGCAAGTAAAGTATCATCAGTTAAAATTAAAGATTGGCGATGAGGAACTGAGTGTAAACGCAGACAAAAACCAAATTCATGGAAGTCTCGCGCAGAAACTTGTGATTCCAATTCGATATAGATGGATGGGGACAATTTGAAGAGTGTAAAGATGTTGAAGTACTTGGGCACAATACTAAATAGCAACAAGGAAGTTGAAGAAGAGAAAATACTAAATAGCAACAAGGAAGTTGAAGAAGAGGAAATATCGTCGAGAGCAGCGGGAAATATGGCTGCCGGAGTTTTAAATAAAATACTGAAATCATAATGACCGTCAAAAACCCTAAAACTAACAATCTATAATAGTATTATAAGACCAGTAGTATTATACGGTTGCGAGGCATGGTGCCTAATATTAAATAAAAGGAGAACAACGCTTCCTTACCCCTGAAAATAAATATTAAAAAGATTCTAAGGCCAAGCCAGATCCTAAAGGTAATTGGAAGATTCGCTCAAACACAGAAATAAGAAACCTCTCTAAAAAACCTCTAATAACAAGCATAGTCAGATCCCGAAGACTTGGACGGACAAGTAATGTTCTGAGAAGTGGTAATGGGAGATCTACCAGAAATATAGCTGTATCGACGCCAATTGGAAAGAACTCGAATGGACCACAAAGCGTTGCAAGGAGTATGCAGGGTGTATGGCTATCGGAAGTAAATAATTAGCTGAAAACATACCAGAAACTGTATCTACAATAAGCCAATTGACAGTGTCTAACAGACGCTTTCCAGGAAAAAGAACAAAATGTAAAAGAAAACTCAGAATAAACTGAAAGCCCTTATAAAAGAATTGTTCAAGTGAAAATAGCTACAGGTTCTACGAGCTCGTAAACCTTCTTTGTCTTCATCCTCTTTATAAGCAATTCTACTTGTTCATTGGCGGATTAATACCTCTATGGAAGTTTGTCACTCCATCTTTTGCGCGGTCGTCCGATACTTCTTCTGCCGATTGGTGACTTATCTCTAGCTATTTTGACGACACGGGTCTCCACAATTCTGCTTATGTGGTTATTCCATTCTTTTTTCTATTTAGTGTCCATTCGTTTATACACTGTACGTTACATTTTCTTCTAATGTCTTCACTTCTCTTTCAATCTCTAAGCGTACTTACTGTAATTCATCTCAGTACTCTCATCTCTGCCGTTTCCAGTAGCGTTTGTGTTGTAGCTGTGTTGGGTTTTGTTTCTGAGGCATATGTTATTATTGGTCTTACACTGGCTTTAGAAATTCTTGACCTTATCTCAGTGTTAATGTGTCTGTTTGGCCATATAGTGGTATTAAGGCATCCTGCCAGTCTATTTGATTTTTGTACTTGATCTCTCACTTCTTTGTCCATGTCTCCTTAGCAGGACAGTGTAATTCCAAGGTATTTTATTTCCATTACTTGTTCAATACTGATGCCATCAATTTCTATTTTACATCTCGTTGGTTCTATGCGGATTATTGTTGTTTTATTTTCCTGAGACAAGATTGTCATATTAAATTCTTTTGACTTTATGTTAAATCTGTGGACCAGTCTTCACAGACTATCTTCATCTTGGGCTATCAATATTGCGTCGTCTGCGTAACAAAGTATTTTTACTTCTTTGTTCCCCATTGTGTATCCTCTTTCTTTTGTTAACGCTTTTGATTATTTCATCCATGATTAAATTGAAGAGCATGAGGCTCAATGAATCCCCTTGTCTTATTCCGCTGCCTATTTCTATAGGTTCTGTAAGTTGTCCATCTATTCTATCTTCCATTTTGTAGTTTTGGTAGATGTTTTCAATAGTTTTTATAATATTTAGGGGAACTTCTCTATTATACAGAAGTTGAATTACATCCTTACTTTGTCAAATGCTTGTGTAACGTCAATCAGACACAGAAATGCAGATCTATTATACTCTAGTGATTTCTCAGTAATTTGCTTTATGACGAATATTGCATCTGTACACGATCTTCCACTACGAAAACCCTGTTGTTCATCCTCTGATTCATTAGTTCTTGTAAAATTTTATTTTTAAGTTTTAAGATAGTATTCAATAAGTTTATAGCTCTGTAGTTTTCTGGCTGTTTTTTTATCTACTTTTTTGAATACTAGAATTAGTTCATTCGTTATCCATTCTTCCCGTATTTTGTGTTTTCTGTAAATCTGGTATGTATAAAGTTATGTATACTCTCTCGATTCTCTATCTTGCTTTATAATCAAACATTTTTTCCAGTTTTACAGAACATTATATGGCATATAAATAAATTTAATTTAAATGTAATTTTATAAGAGAACATTAAACTGAGATATCTTATTAACTTTATTAACTTAATGGCTAAAGTAACAAGGAAGTACATTGATTAAACGTTTTTCTCTTTTGACTGATGGGAATATTATTTTGAATATATCTCAGACCGTTCCGTACACCTCCCAGGCTAAGGTAATCTCCTTTTCGCTTCACATGTTTTATTTTCTGTCAGTTCTAATTTCATGCCCTAGATATACGTATTTTTCAACTACTCTACTAGTTTTATTACTCGTTTTAAAGGTTGGCGGAATATAAGTGTGCTCGTAAATTGTTTGTTACCAAAGTGTTTATTTTCAATTTGATTTGGCGTTTTATTTTCCCACAGCACTTTAAAGCATTGAAAAATAATACCATTACATATACAAATTAGCGCTACATACATTGTAGGTCTAAATCTTCAATGGCAATGTTTTCCATTCCTTGGTCTCCTCCCGAATTTTTCTGCGAATTCCATTAATCGTTTAAAGGTTTAAGTTGGTTGAATGTACTGTAGATTGTGTTGTTTGTAATAAAGGCCCACATTTAATTCAAGATTGTAAACATTTTTTTTTTGGGCTACCATTAGAATCAATATTTAAATTAGGAAAGGAAAATAATTTATGTTTAAATTGTTTTTCTTCAAAGCATCGAGTTTCCAATTGTTCGTCAAAATTTTCTTGTCACCATTTGCTTTTGCATAAACCAAATACTACTCAGCATAATGAAAATGTTCCCTTTCTCTCCACTAGTACTAAGCCTATCTCTGATTCTTCCGAGAATCTTTCTAGTTTACATGTCCACCATTATAAAAATACTCCAAACGAATCAAAATCGAGTCTCTTTGGGACAATAATTTGATTTCTTTGTTGATGGAACCAAAATTAAAATTTATGCTTTAATCTGTGACTTCTATAAATTGCAAGGCAACACAGATGATGAAAAAGGTGTAAGAAAGACAAAAAGTTGCATTCCACAGCTATTTCCTCATCTAAGCAAAAATCCTTGGTGAACTGGTTTCTTGTACTCATAAAGAGTAAACCGAATTAAAAGAAAAGACAGTTAAGATTTGATTTCACAACATATTTGATTTTCACATTTAACAACATTTGATTGAAGAGCCACAATAGACCTCTCAGGTGGTGCCATCTCCTTGTCGTGAGAAGAGTATTTGACAACATTTTTTCTATTGTTGACATAATGATTCAGCCAGGATGTAGATGCTAGGATTCTCTGGACCTTCTCTGGTTTTAAAATTACTACTAGTTTAGATTTTCTCCAGGATTTTGGAATTTTGCAGACTGCGTAGAGTATGTAGAGTATGCAAGTTGCTTGATTTGTTCGGTGAATATATCATCTACACCTGCAGCTCTCCCGTTTTTTAACCTGTTCATACCATCGTTAGTAGTGAATGGGGTTTCTAGTTGGTTTGCTTCCCGATTCGGTTTCCCTTTCTTCTTTCGGTCCTTACGTTGGTTCTTAGTTCTCCCATTCATCAGTAGTTAAGTAGCGACTTAACCTTAGGTTGATTAGATTTTGCTACTGTGTTATGTCCAGTTTTCTCAGTTTCGATCCACTTATCCTTTCTAGCTGCAAATCACTCTCTATGTACATTGATATGTTGAATAACCTATTCATAATATTTCATCCCTATATTATATCTGAGTAGTTTCCACAGTGTATATTAAAAAGAACTTAAATACTCGTCCCGAAATGAACATCAAATCTATTCTTTTCCAGACTAAATACATTTCTCCAGTTGTAATTTTTCTACGCAGATATTCACGTTACCCTGATGATATTTTTGATTGTAAACTGAAAAGAAAACATCCTGTTTTGTTCGCTGTAGTCTATTCACATTTCCTACTTATTTCATTTCGATTCCGAGTCGCAATTTTCACTCCACTCCGATGTCTATCAAGAGATAAGACAGAAGATTATTTCTTGTCAAGAGACAGTTTTCCTTCATTCCGAGTTTCACTTTTTCAAAGTTTCCACTCTGCTCGATGGACTTAATTTGAATTACTGATTAAAAAGAACATCTCATAATTTAAAAAGATCTGGAGAATGTTTAATAAACCTGTTATTAAAAGAAGGTAAAAAATATGTATTTTTGAAGCGTTTGTGGAATTTTTAAAATTTCGTTGAAATGTTTTTATTTTATAGCGCTCAATAGTTATGACTGAGTTAATGTACTGCTATATTAAAGAAATAACAAAAATTATTAAGATTTTAAAAAAGTAGCAAGGTTCTGAAACTACTTTCTTGTGGCATATCTAACTTAAATATTATGTTTGTATGTGATTAAGCCACAATTACTGGTTGTAATGCATTTTTAATTAACCAATGTTTAACGTTTCTGAACGAGAATAAGATTCTGAAAAATGTATAACCAACATTTTTGTTATTAACCAATAACAAAAACTTGTTTCAGAGTTACAGAGGTTCAAAGTGTCGGTTTTTAGTACGGAGGTAATAAACCACCTTACCTCCATGGTTTTTAGTCCTTTTGAATAATAAATATTTGTAAAGTATACAGAGTTTTAGTAAATATGTGCAACTAACTGCGGGGAGTCATTCTGCGTGATAAGTAATGACAGTTTGCTATATAAATGTATGTCCGCAAATTTTCATACAAAACGATTTATTTATTGCCCTGAAATCGGTTGAGATATGCAAATGAAATTAAATGGGTTTTAAGAGGCAGTTATTGTGCATTTCATCATGGGCCCGCATATGGGTAATGTTGTGGCACGCCACTGAGATTTTTCTAATTAAAAATAATTTTTTAATTTTTCGTTTAATTTGTTACAAAACTCGTTCTTCTTTTTTTATCATATAATGGTCCGTTTTTATGAAAAAATAAAATAAAACATAACGCGTATTGTTCATGGCTTTAATACATTCTCAAAAACTATCTAATGTAATAACATGAATCCAGAACAATAACAGAAAGTATAGTAGGCACGTAATTTCGTTGAAAATTTTACGGGAACAAGAGCGAGTAAGATACTAGCAAGTTGGCAACAATGTTGAGTGACCAGTAGTCTATTGAACAGTAGCGTAGATATCTAAATCTCTCTAGCGTAGAGATTTAGATTTAGATTTATCTAAAGCTAAAACTCTAGCGTAGAGATTTAAATTAAATAAAAGTTATTATTTTGCAAACATTTGATTTTAAGTGTAAATAGGACCGTGGCATGTCCTCAAATTATGTGAGTATCAGCAAAAAGTTTCATTTTCTATAAAGTTTAATAAAAAATATCGGTGTTATTAATTTCTGTTATATATCTAGGTAGTGATAACACTAATCGACTTAACTGAATAGAAGTTATTGTAAAATAATACCTATATAAGAAAATTGTTAATAAAGGTAATTATCACATACAAATAAACAGTATGATCAAATATTTACGTTTTATTAACACAACTGCTCATAAGTATTAAAACTTTCTATTTTATCCCTGATAACTTTATGTTATTGTAATCGGGAAAAAATAGAGAATTCCTTTTTTAAACCATATACAGGGGGTTCTATTAAAGAACCACAACTTTGGTTTGACATCGTATTAGAGACGACTTAGTACCTTAATAATTTAAAAATGGGTAAGAGGTCTAAAACTTTTATTAACATAATATATGTTTACATATATCGCAGGTATTTTATAATAACCTAACCTGTACTTTGACTATTTTAAATTCTTTGTATCTTTTTGTTCTATTAAGAAGTGTGTTTGTACCCTATTTTCAAAGATATATAAGCAAAACGAGAATAGCTACAATTAAAAAAAAATAATAGTTTCAACTTTAAATTTTCAACACCTAGTTCGTATTAAGTAGGTACTTACTAATCTACTCATAGTCACTGTTACCACTAGTATCACTCGTATCTTCTAAATGTATAGTTACTTTGATTAATGCTGGTAAATATTTAACATAATAATTTTCCACTCCGATTACATGTTTGATTACATTTTTCCAGTTCGTTGCTGTGATCTTTGTGACTTCTCCGGTTGGTTGCTGTGACTTCTCTTCTAATTAACTGGAGAAAAGTAGACGAAAATTTAGGAGTCACGTTTCTTCTCCTTATATTTTCTTTAAGTTGAGCCCATATTAACTCTATCGGATTCAACGTACAATAATAAGGAAGAAGGCTAAGCACGGTATGACCATTACTGCGAGCACAGTTATCAACAACATATTCCTTTTGGTACTGTCTACTATGAGCAACCTCCAACAATTGCTTTTTACTATATGATGCCTCAAAATACAAATCTTCCTCAAATAAAAATTCCTGAGTTTGTCATTTGTTCCAAGTAATATTTGTAATTTTTCTCATTAATCTTGAATGATATGATGCGTTTATCATGACAATCACACCATGTTTAGATAATTTCGGAAGAAGAGATTTTTCAAACCGTCAAAAATTGAACTTTCCATGTCCTCATGATAATCTAGAGACGCGTCTTTAATTTTTTTTGCAGATATTAATAATACATCGTCGATCCATCCATTTTCTCCACCGCAGTGTAAAATTATATTTATCTGTACTTTATTGGGCGGTACTGAATTAAAACACTTTTTGTTATTATTAGTCCAACTTTTTTTCACGGTGTCATGATAATCATACCAGGTCTCATCTAAATAAACAATATTTCGTTTCATTTTTTGATACTCAGTTATCTGTCTGATATAATTGTTTCTTAAAGAAATTATTCTAGTACTTTTCATTAGTTTCTGGCGCTTGTCTAAAGTTTTGTACTTAAAATTATCGGCTTTAAGAAATAATCGAAGTGTTATTGCTGAACATGAGAGAATGTCCTTTCTAACCAATTCACTTCGGATGCTTTCAATGGTTGGAAAAATATTAGCCGCATATATTTTGTATATTGTTCTGGTTATAGATTCATTTAAATGCGGTTCTATTTGTCTGAATTTGCCACAATGATTTCTCCTCAGTCTAGAAGGAGATATTTCTCCTACAATCTTGTAGCAGGTTGCTTTGTGCACTCGGGTTAACATGTTTCTGCAATTGCCTCTGACTTAGAGAATTTAGAACACAGTCTTTGATAAACACGTTTCAGCATACGTTTGGCATAATCAGAAAGGTATTGAAAATGTCGCTTACATTTTATTCTACAGCTTTGTAAATCCTCCAATTGATTAGAGTGATGCGTAAAATAGTAAAAGAAGTTTAGAAAGAACACTGACAAAGTCACAACCAAACTCAATTGCAGTTCACTATTTGAATTTAACTGAAATAAAACATTATACCTATCTACCCAAGTGCAAAACACTGGACAGGGCAAAACGTGACTTTTCCTGTTAAATTTTTTTTATAGTTCGGGTCGCTCACGCAAATATTGTTATATCTCGAAGGATGCATAAGTCTGCCGATAAAAGATAACGCATTATGATATATCATAATAGCGATATCCGATGTTTTGGTCCACGTGGACTGATCAACTGTTCGATGAAAACTTTAACTGGGTGACTGCCCATATTTTCAAACCTCTGGCACATCTCAGTACCAGGCACATCTGAATGTAAATATCGATGAGAATATTAAAACTTTATATTATTATGCATCTCAGTTACTGATGATTTTGCAGTTAATAACTACTCTTGGTAGAGTATTTTTGTTTTAATTTTTATTGCCTGCTTTTATTACAGATATATTTTAAAAAATGTAACAGCTTTTAACAAGTGTGTTGATGTAAAGTATTATTTAAAATGTCGCACCATCCTATTTTTTTGTCTCAATTATTTTTTTTCTATTCCTAATTATAATTAAAAAAATAAGCCAAAACTGTTGGGGTACATTTTCACCTCACTCGGTATTTAATGTAAGGTTTTGACTATGGGTTTATGAAGGTTAAAAAAATAACAAAATTATTAAATTAATTTTAAAAATAGTTTATTTTGGTACCGAAACAGTATAGTGAAGTTACGGATAAGTAGTTTACAGTGTTTTACAAAACGTATTGTTTATTCTCTTTTCAGTTGCTCATTTTAAATCAAAACTTTCCATTGAAAAGAAATGTTATCATTTCATTGAGAATCTCAATCTTCCGGCTTAATCTGAAACGAGTCGCTCTAATAGCTGTTAAATTAATAATCCCGTTAATAATAGTTTAGTTAACGCAATCATGAAGCGTAATTCTTTGAAAGCGCTACTTACACGAATCTTTGTTAATCAACTTCAAGAGAAACAGAACGGTATACAAGTATGGTTGTAAAATGAATATTCATTAATAACAAAACGATTTTAGTTATTGATGGTGTTGAAGATAAAAGTAGAATATAAAAGGAGTCAATGTATGGTAATTTTACATGTGGATTTGTTTTATCAACAACTGTCTTTTTATTCATTACATTAAGTGTTTTCTCATAGCTGTTCTACTCTTGTATTACATTATAGTCACATAATGTAGGTATATTCCAATATTTAGAACATATCGCATGCTTTTTATATAATAGCTTTGGCTCAGCCAATTACATTAGACTATTCGTGGTTTATTTTTAAGTTAGTTTATCTTTTATTGCATACAACAATTTACATATTTACTTACTACGAATTGTGACATAAATCTAAATATTATTTTTATCTTTCTACCTACTTTTATTTTATCTGTATTTTTATCTATTTTTATGCGATTTTTGGTATGGTTTTAGAAGTCATTATATACATACAGATCAAATAAGCATCTGTGGTTCCTAGTAGCCTAGTACTAACGATTTTCCCGTGACATTCGTTGATACAGGTATCTAACAAATGATTTTCATAAATTTGGTGATAACAATATATAAAAACCATATGAAAAGTGACACAATTTTACTGAAAAAGCATAGACACTCATTTAAAATGAGAGTTTGTAAATTTATTTTTCTTAATTTGTTGTTTATTATTGCAAACATAGCTTCAAAAGTTGATTTTTTGAAAACTATTAATAACTTTTCTAAACATTCACAAAAAAATTGATTTTGCTTGAGAATAAGGACCATATCACAAATATTCACCTTTAAAAATGTCAAGAAGTTTTACTTAATAGTTATTACACAATTGAAATTGTTTATCCCAAAAAGCTTTTATCTACGTTATTTTGCGTAAACTATTGGGGGGCTACATGAATTCTGAAAGCACCAGATTGAAGAAAAAGGCTCATTGTATCAAACTAAATGATTTAAGGATTAAAAAGTTTATGTAAAATATTGTAAAACAGGTTTGCAAAAGTACTGCGATTTTAAGCTTATAAATAATTAAAATAACTCGACGCAATAACATATATTTTTTTTTGTATTCGTTATTTTGGCATTTTTACACGAATTCTGAAAAAAAGAACATAATGTTCCACAACACTTAAAACCAGAGTTAGCCCTTTTTTTAGAAATTCACCGGGAATTTGTTTATGAATAATAAACAATTTAAAAGTTCAAGTTTACGCCAAAAACTATTTCAAAGACTGAAGTCATAAATTAAAATTTATAAAAGTCACCATATATCAGATTCTAATAAACGAAAATTGATGTTTTTTTGTTAATTTGGGGTAATTCGTGGCAGAGATAATACAAATGCATTTTGATAATTTGTAAATTGTTTATTTAACCGAGTAATTTTTTTAAACAATTAAAAATAAAATTTATTTTGCAATATTCTACCTTTCTCTTATTGTTAGTAGAAAAGGTTATAAAATAATAAGCAACTTAAATATTTATGTATTACTTAGTTATAAATAATATCTTTTAACAATAAATTTCACAAAATTATTCTTTTAGTTGAAAATCAAATCGATCCTTGTTAATTTTTTTTGAATTATGCTTATTATTTTTACAATGACTTTTTCTTAAAAACATTATAAATATATTTTACACAAATTAATTTTTATAAACTTTGTATAATTATAAATAAGAATCATGAAGTTAATTTGTATAGGTATATAATTGACATATTACAATTTATTTATAATTACACTATTTTATTATAATTATAAAGGGTATAACAATTAAATTGTTCAAAATATTATAGTAATGTTTTTCAGTCAAGAAAAGTAATTGTAAAATAATAAGCATAATTCAAGAAAAATTGACACGTATAGATTTGATTTTCAAATAAAAAATGAATTTTAAAAGATATTATTTATAACTATAATGCATAAATATTTAAGTTACCAATCTTTTCATAACCTTTTCTACTAATAATAATAATTATAGAGTACACAATTGGTAATTTTGGTACGTTTTTAAATATTTTTTCAATCTCAGTTTTCAATCTTGTGGTGGATATTAAAAAAGGCTTAGCTGTACTTCTTATATTTATGTGTAAATGTTTTATATTTTGGGTATATACACAATAGATTATTCTATAAATTTCTTATTTGTTACAAATGTTCTCCAAAGATCATATGCCAACAGATCATATACAAAAAAATTGAAAATGTTGTCCATTAAACTCTAACTTAGCTTTTTCATGTTGTGAATTGGTGGAGAATAAATAAACTTTTTATAAAGAGCCATATAAAAATTATGTAAATCTTCTTATGGAAATCAAATATCTAGTTGGAGATGGGATTGCTCCTGTTTTTTATTCTGTCATCAAAAAAATCAAAGATATTGAATCGTTTCTCTGGCTGTGTGTTGTTAGCACGTTGAGTGCCACCAGACGCACAAATAAAAAGGTCCCATATGCCCAATGGTGAGACCAAAATGGCTTCATGCGGCTCTAATATTCCATAAAAGTGCGAGACCATCTCATATGGCACTCAACGTGCTAAACCGTCATTTTATAATTTCAGTTTTGCAATTCACACTGTTTTGAGACTAGCTGTTAACTTTTACATCTATATAGAAGTACACTGCTAAGCATAAAATTAGGGTCACCTCGTAATTTGGATTTATTTTAGAAATCATTTTTCTTTTTTAGCTATTTTCGGTTGTAATTTAGTTTACCAATGGATTGCTTAAAGAAAACAACGTTTTTGCTCTTCAAAGTTTACTGAAAGTAATGAAAATGAACAATTTTCCATTGATATACTAAATGTTGAAAAGGGACAATTGTAATTTGATGTGTGCTTCTTGTTAAAGCAAAAAAAAATTTAAGAGCTTCTGTAGCGAGTATTCCTTCCTCTGGCAGTGATAATAGTTTGCAAACGACGAGGAATGCTTTGGATCACATTCTGCAGAAGATTGTTCCATTCCTGCACCAATATGTCGCGAAGCTCCCTTGAATTTCTGGAGGATGGCACATGACTTCGTAAACGTCTCTTCATCTCACCCCAAACATATTCTATGGTATTGATATCTGAATTGCGAGCAGGCCAAACAAGCCATGTGATTTGAACCTAGTCAGAATACTAAGAGCAGTGTAGATCCGTGCATTTTCATGCATAAATGTTGCGTTGTCTCCAAGAAAAACCATAGACGGTAAACATGTGCCTTCTAGAACCTGTGTTAGTTAGCTATACGCAGTCAATGTCCCATTGTCGATAAAGACTAACTCCGTGCGAGCGTCAAACGATATGCATCCTCATACCATACTAACACTCCACCAAATGGAAGTCGTTTGGCAACACATGCTTGGTCATACCTATCTCTCGAGCGTCGTCACTTTCTTACACGTTTGTCTGAGCCCGTAACACAGAATCTCCATTTATTGGAAAACAATACACGACTCCAGTCCTGTATTGTTTAAGCCACGTGTTCTCGTGCAAAATTCTATCTGGGAATTCGGTGTCCACGGAAAACGGCGGTTCAGTTACTCTAGTTCCAGAAGATAAACCAGCAACATGAAATCTCGTCCGAACTCTTCATTCACTTACGTTTACATTTGTCACTTGTTGCAGACGATATCGAAGGGAAACTGTCGTGACAGTTCGGTTTCTCAAAGCACTAGAACCGACAGAGCGTCATCTCTAGCTGTTGTAAATGTGCCTCGACCTGAACCAGGTCTTCGAGTAAGCAGAGCAGAGCAGAGACTCTTCGTACCGTCGTCATACTCGAGAGACTTACACCAACATTTCTCACAGTTTCGCCCTAACCGTGGCCATCTTCTAACACCGCCACAGCAGAACTTATGCTTATTGCAATATACTGACAGTGAGAACATTACACAAACAATTTATAATTGATTTTAAAACCACAGAAACAAAAACTATGCTGATAATGATTTTTAGGAATTATGGTAAGGGGCCCTTTTTATCTCAAATGTTTATCGAAACAGCAACAACAATTTTTTTTTTCAAGCAATCCATTAGTAAACTATGCTACAACTGAAAATAGTATAAAAGAATAATTATTTCTAAAATAAACCCTAATTTTATGATCGGCATTGTAAGATTTGTTAATAATTCCTGTGTTGAATACAATGTTTAACTTAATTACCCAAATTTAACAAAATTCCTGATAAACAACTGTTCTAGCCTATTCTATTTTATTGAATACTGTAAAAAAATGTAAATATGTTAGTTGTTAGTCCGTAAAGAGATTACGAATGGGTTTGCCTAAAAAGTCTAACATATCTACTTGTCGCGGTGGGAGTTCACTTAATCTTGTTTGTATTTCCATTGTTTCAAGATACTGTGTTATATTAAGAAATTCCAACAAATAACCTTCAAAACTAGTAGCAAAAATTATATGCATCGCTCTTTGTGTCTACATTATTAGAAGAGTCATAGAGCAACAACTGAATCATATCGGGGCAAACGGACATAGCTCGTTATGATTAAACTTGTATACCTCCTTATAGTTTGGAGATCGTTGCTTGTGAACTACATCATTAGTTAGAGCTTTAAATCAGTTCAATGAGTATAATTCTCGAAAATAACATTTACTTGACTAACTTCCCTGTGTTATGCTACAGATCCTAAGATTTTTGATTATCTGCTTTAAAGTAGTTCCAATTTCGTAAGATCTTCGGAGTAGTTTGTATTTGACGTTGTCGAAAGCCGTAATCAATAAAGCTAATAAACAGCCATTCCGCCGTCGGTTGTAACAATTTTGTATTACAAACTTCACAGACGAACGTTTCCTTGAATATTTGCTTAATTAATATAGTGTATATAGTTTTAATACATTGTATCTTTAAATTTGATTGTATACTGAGCTGATTATTTAAATTGCCCGTAGGCTTTGTTATAATAGCATTAGTATACGTTTCAATTCGAATAGTGTTTGATATTATTCACAGATTATGAAAACAGTTCCAAACTTGGCAAACTATTAAGTACTTGTTGTATATTAAAATTTACATAACATGCACTATCTCAAAAGAAAACCTATTTTTATTTGAATAAGATTAGATACAGAATCACCATAATTGAGGAGAGATCAATCAAAACGCAATAAATCCACTAAAACTGATTCGGAGTTAAATGCAGAAATGTTACTTCTTACTCGCCGTTGAGTTAAAAAAATTAAATCAGATGATATTTTAAAGAACAAGGGTAGAGTATTATTATAAATATGTAAATAGGAATATTGAACGCACAAAATCGTCCCTACCATTTCCAACTATCGAATGTGAAAAATCGAGTTTTTCAGATTCGATGCTTTGTCCTTGCATTAGACGTGATACACCTTGCAGCAAAATATCGAAATTGTAGCTTGATAAGGAACGCGTAAAATATTTTGTTTAAACTATCGAATATGAACATTTTGTCATTTTGTTTTGGTCAAAATATCGAATATACTGCAAACTGACGAAAATAAAATATTCGATACTTTTGTTTTGTATAAATATAACTAAGTAAGGGCATATTTGTGCAACGCAAAATAACGAATGTGTCACATTTATGAAACTTCACAAGCCGAAAAAAGGCCTTCACAAAGTTTGTGTCACTTATGATGGTAGTCCAGATGACGAAAAGGTTTTAAACCTCGAAGCCCATCACAAACACCTCGAAAGAAAAGATGCAGCGAGAAAAAAAGGGATGAAGATAAACAGTCGGCTTTGGAGAAAAGGAAAATATTAGCATTTAATTTCAATCTACAATCTGTTTTGTCAACGCCTAAAGGAGCTGCGGGACCTTTTTATGCGAGAAAACTTGCCATTTATAATTTGACCATTTATAATTTTAGGAGACGGGAGCGTCCAGTGTTTAATATGGGATGAAACCGAGGGAAAACGCGGTAGTACTGAAATTACTACATGTATATTTATTTAAATACATCATGTCTTACCCTGATATTGAACATGTCATAATGTTGTCCGACAACTGCGGTGGACAACAGAAAAACTTTGCTTTTTCTGCCATGTGTCAATATGTTGTTAATTTTCACCCAAATTTATAAACCATTGATGTGTTTTTTGTACCGGGTCACTCAGAAATGAAATTCGATTCTGTCCATTCAAAACTTGAATCTAAGTCAAAAAATTCTCCTTGAAGGATGGGCACAAATCATAAGACTTGCACGCACTAAGCCATGCCCGTTTGAAGTGACATACCTACTTTATGATGACTTCTTAGATTTTAACACGAAAGAAGAGTGACATTTGCACTAGAAAATAAAATTAAAGAACAAGCAAAAACAATATGAAAAAGAAAATGAAGTAAAAGATGAAGCTCAAACAAGTAATGGAAATACTAATTTTAAATATAGTGATGGTATATGGTACCAGTATCGGAAAAATGAAAATAACAAACTTTTCATGAATACTAGCATTGACGGAAATTTTTTATCTCTTGAAACCAAACAAAAAAGAGGCAAACAAAATAGTATAAACCTCGTTAAAGCATACGAAGGAAGGCTTCCAATCACGGATGCGAACAAAAAAAACCTCCAGTTCCATACCCTGATCAGTTTTTCGCTTCTTTATCAATGTTTTTTCAACTTCTAGACTTTCATATCGAAAGTTTTGGAAACGCCAAACTTTTATAGTATTATCTTGTAGTTTTTTTAAATGAATTCTTTTTAAATCTAGTATTCCACCAATTTTTGGTAAGTTGTTTTGAATAGACTTAATGTCATAAAGGAACCAGTCTGTATGCTTATGTATTCCTCTTTTGTTTTTACAACAGATTGTTTTCTTAGGCATTTCTCAACCCGGCCAAACACCCTATCTGCTGGCAAAAAACTGTGGCCACGTACCGGAAAAGTTAGTCTAATTTCTTCTAAACCTGGAGATCCCTTGACTTTAAGCCAATAATATAATGCATGGATGTGTGAGTTCTTATTTTGTCCTCCGCATCCATCACAAAAAAGTCGCAGCATCTTTATTCCATCTAGATTGAGCGAGTCCAAATGATGCAGAAGCGCAGATCCTACTTGCACAGAACCCTGTCCAGCTTGATCCTTGCTCCACGTATAAAAATGGGGACGTTTTGATCCCATATCAACACAGCAGAACACATAAAAACTTATTTGGTGTTCATAAAATGCTTAATTTGGTTCGTGATTCTCGTGCATGTGTCACATACATCTGAAGCAGGTGAGGAAAAGCCTAAATTAAAATCTTTTCTGAAGATTCTTAAAAACATTGACAGTGAAACTTGTTTTATCTCGAACTTTGTCTTATATAGCTTATGTAGCTTTGCAATACTTAAATCGCTGTCTAAATAAAATTTTTGAGACTTTGATCTTTTGTAATCGCTTTCTCGTCCTCTCAAGTTGCCGATAAACTCTCTTCACCGATAAACATAATTCTTATAAGTTATTGTTTTTTTCAACTTTTGATCTCCTCCTCTCTTGTCTTTTGGTACTTCCCCTGCATGAATGATATTTGCAACTCTGGTTACGCGCCGTGCTGATAGACCCATAGCTGAGGTAAAAAAAATTTGACAAACTCTTAATGGATGTTTAGAATTCCTTTTTTTTAAGTAGTATGTTACTGCTAACTTTCGAGATTTTAAAGGCATGGATTTTCTTCGTCTGTTTACTTCAGTGGCACTAATCATATGACATAATTTTACATCTTGCTCATTTCTATTAGTTGAGCTGTAAATTTTTTCCTCATTTCTTTTAATATCACCCAGTGTAATATTATTACACTGGTAGCTACGGACGTCATGATTACATGGTCTTCTGAAATTTGTCAAAGCTATATCTGAATCACCATATCTAAAAATGCAAAGAAATAACTGTAAACTGGACACCTCATGTAATAAAAAACATTTTACCTTACGCGTTTCCTACTCGCATGTTTAGAAACATTGTCAGTCCTTATCCTAACACCTTTTTCTTTAACAGTCACATTTAACTTCTCAGAATCGCTCATTTTACATACAGAATGAAACTACAAAAATAAAATTAACACCACAAACCAAAACAACGTGTCTTATTAAATTATTTTTAGGTTAGATATAGAGACAGAATATCGCCACAAGTTATTACTTAATAAAGTATTAGTTTTTAAACAATGGTATCAGGGACTACTTGCCCCATCTAGTCGACAAATGCAAAATTAATCTATATTACTTTCTTCAAATATAGATACAGGTACCTATGGTGGATTTATGCCACTTCGATTGAAGCTAGAAACAAAAATAGATTTATTGCGTTTTGATTGATTTGTTCACTTTCGATAGCTATTTTCTATTGGAAATATTGCGTTTGGAGGGAATTGGCTGTGACCACTAGATATATTTCATGAAAAAGCTTCTTCTTCTTCTTCCTACTTTATAAATAGGCTTAATGCCTGTTTTACTTCGGTTTTTAGCCTCAATTGACGTTGTCTGACCATATTTTCCTCGGTCGTCCTAATGGTCTTCTTCCATTTGGCGATTTGTGTCTTGCAATTCGTACTATTCTATTTTCTGCCATTATTCGACGTGTTGATTCCATTCCACTTTTCTTCTTTTGGTCCACGCGTTTATTTCCTCTATACCACATCTCGCTCGTATTTCCTCACTTCTTACTCTGTCTCTTATGAGTTTGGTTTGTTATTTTTCGTAAGACTTTCATTTCTGTTGTTTCCAGTAGTCTTTGTATTTTCGCCGTATCTGCTCTTGTTTCCGCTGTGTACGTCCTTATCGGTCTTATTGTTGATTTATATATCCTGGTTTTAGTTTCCGTTGTGAGGTATTTGTTTCTCCAGATTATGTTGTTGAGACATCCTGCTGCTCTGTTTGCGATGTTCACTTGTTTTTGTACTTCTTCTTCCACTTTTCCGTAGCTTGACAGTTTTATTCCCAAGTATTCAGTTTCCATCACTTGTTCTATTATTTTGTTATTTACGACTAGTTTACATCGTCTGGGTTCCGCTGATATCACTATCGTTTTAGTTTTCTCTGTTGAGATCTCCATGTTGTATATGAGCGCCGTATCTTCGAATTCTTTAATTAATCTTTGTAGGTCATCTTCATTTTCGGCTGTTATTGTGGCGTCGTCGGCGTAGCATATTATCCTTATTTCCTTTTCTCCCATTCTATATCCTCTTCTTTTTTTTAACTTTCTTTATGATTTCATCCATTATCAGATTAAATATTAATGGGCTCAGCGAATCTGAGTGATTTCAATGAATGATTTCATCCATTATCAGATTAAATATTAATGGGCTCAGCGAATCTCCTTGTCTAATGCCAGTTTCATATTTGATATGTTGCGATAGTTTTCCTTTACATCTTACCATAGCTATGTTATCTTTATATATATATATATATATATATATATATATATATATATATATATATATATATATATATATATATTCTCAATGGTTTTTACTAAATCCAGTGATATTCCCTTTTCATCAAACGCTTTCTTCAAATCTATCAGACACATATATGCTGGTTTGTTGTATTCCAGCGACTTTTCTTTTATTTGTCTTATTACAAAAACTGCATCCGTGCATGATCTTCCTGTCCGAAATCCTTGCTGTTCCTCTTGCAGAGATATTCGTTCGTTTATTTTTGTGGCTATTATTCTTGTTGTCAATTTGAGTGTTCTATTTAATAGATTTATTGCTCGAAAATTATTGGGATCTTTCTTATCTCCTTTTTTTTTGAAGAACATCACCATGATCGCTCTCCTCTATTCATCTGGTATTCTGTTCGTGGTGATGAAAAAGCTATTGAGAATTACTTTAACTCAAATTCTGAAAAAACAGGATTTAGCGTTTTGATTGATCGCTTCTCAATTATTAGCTCCATTTTACCTCTATTTCCGTAAAAAGTGATATTTCCTATTACCATTTTTTACAGATCTACCCGTTAATATATAACTAACTTGTAGTAGTACTCATTACTTCTTATTACACTATAATGCAGCTATATATACACTACATTATACAGCACAGTACCAAAATTGTATAAAGTGACTAATATTTTCAATGTAGACCTTTGCGGGTTTGAGATAAAAAGGAAATCGACGAGTCAAAGCCGGGCAGTTTTTATTAAAAAAATAATTAGGATTTTAGAACGAATTGATTGTCATAAGAATTAGTTTCTTATTTTATAGATGTCTGAGATGAAGAAAACTAGTCCTTGTTAAATATATTTTTTGGGAAAAGCCCGTTATCCGTTTAAATTAATAAACTTCTAATAGACTGATTCAATGAATTAATTTAATTATTATTGTCAAATGAGATTTAATGACATGGGATTAGAAAAAGGGTCGTCTAGTAACTTTAACCATAGGTAAAACTGAAACTTAAGTACTTAAACAATTCTTGGTAAGAAAAAGTACTATGACTTGCTTTTTAACCAGGAGGAGCAAACTAAAAAGACAGATTTACACGCAAGAAAGTTACTAGAAAAGTCACCAAATACATCTTCTTTTTTGGTTGATTACCTAGGCCTTGCAGTAATCCAGTAATCAGTATCGGACACCCTCACACGTCGATTCTAACCTAACTTTGTTTGTTTATGTTTGACTAATAATTTTTTCCAATTCTCTAATTACAATAAATAAAAAAATGTTGGATTGTTTGTATAAGATGAAGATTTTTTAGAGTTTATTTATCACATTGTAGAAGAAACCTTCCGGAACATAATATGACAGCGATATATTCGTGATAAAATTATATCTAAAATCAAATGGAATTTTATGATATTTCATCAGCGCATTAACTTAAACAACAAATATTGTATGCTAGTTTATAGGAATATAAAAAGTTTTATGGGATTGCCTATTTATATTCCTCAATTGTTCTGTAAATAGTTGAATTCGCAACACCTAAAATTAGCACATTACTTTAGTAAGTCTTGATTAACCATTCTGCAAAACTAACCTGTTGCCTGTTTTATTTTTGCTACCGTGACTTTTATTTTCATTCCAGGATTATCAATTTGTATTTGTTTGTACATGTTTATAATGCATTGTTTGTATTTGATGATAAATGACTCAAATCTACTCGGCGTTATTTAAGTGGAGAAGGATAATTACCACTAGTACTTGGCATTGGATCCATATTGTTATATTAATAACACTAATACGTCGCTAAATAGTTCTGAAACGCACTGTTTTTTATATAAATGCAAACGAAAAATCTAGAAATTAAAGGAATAACGCAGAAAATACAAAAAATCGTCGATATCAATTTTGAATTTTAAAATTTCATAAATGTCATTAGTGTCAAAATGTCATAATTTAGTGGAGTAAACTTGCCTGCGGTTGGACCAATTACAAACAAGCATTACGGCGCGGTAAATTTGAATTACTTCTCCTGGTTAAAAACAAACCATAGTAATAAATGGGTCACATTAACTGAATATTTATTTCTATAAAGAATAAAAAATATTTTTAAACAAAAACTGACAGACATAAACTAATCTGAGCCATCTATGTCATATTTAGATTCATCAGTAGTATCTTCGCCTAAATCCACAACTACTGGTTCCATGGAAATTTCCATGAAGTTATCAAGGTTCCACATATTCTGCCCTTTTTTCACGTGATACATTTTATTCACGAATGTAAGATCTCATTGCTGCAAGCACTATTAAGCAGATTTTTTACATAACTGAATTTGAAAGTAACATTGTTCCTTGCTACTTCATTATTATTTGAGCCCACATACGTTCTATAGGGTTTAACTCACAATGTTATGGTATAATACAATTACCCCTCGTTCTCGAGCCATTTCATCTACTACATATTTAATATATTTATCTTAATGACACCGTGCTAAGTTTAGTAACTCGATTTTCAAAATTGGTTCATCGAATTTAATATGTTTTTTACTAAGCCAATCCACAATCTCGGCTTTTTTCCATTTAGTGGTTGATAACTGTTCTAAACGCCGGCAGTGATATAGAGCGTTATCCATAACAATAACAGATCCTGGTTCGATTTTTAACAGAATATCTGAAACCTATTTTTCATAATTATCTGCAACCATTTCCTCACGGTAATTTCCAGTCTTTTTAGAAACAAATGCATTTAAACCTCTTTCAACAAATATTGACTCGCTACCAATACGGTTAATAATAAGGCGTTTTCCCTTTCCGGATGGGGCTTTAAACCTGTCGACCAACCAGTTAGGAAAGTTGGTCGTTTGTTTTTCACATTTAAGTCCTGTCATATTTTTGTCACAGTATATCCTTCATTTAACCATATTTCATCTGTATATGTTTTTTTCATCTCTTCGAAATTGTTTTATTTGTTTCAGATACTTTCTGCACTATAAAATAATTTCTTATTTTTCAATAGAGGTATCTACTATTCCTCTTCCTCTTGAAATACGTTTAAAGTTCATTTCACGTAAAGTACGTAACATAACACGTTATGTTTTTATTAGATTCAAGTTGGTAATTCCTTTTTGAAATAAAATTCATGCACTGAATGACGAATGGCCTGTTTGGTTGTATTATCTAATTTTATTTGTTTCCTTCCTCTTGTCTCAACCTTCAAAGTATTATTATCGTTGGTTTCATTGTCGGTTTTAATTCTCTGTACACATTAGCTTCGGAAACTTGTGTCAAAGTACTTCATAATGTAATTACATCGCTTACATTCATATTTTGTTCTCTGGCTCTAAGTTTATTCTTCGGGTGTTAAATTATTGTTGATCGCAGATATTATCTACTGTAAGAGAAAGATATTAACTCCATCCATCCAATGGCGCTACAGCCCAAATCGGGCCTTGGCCTCCTTCAACAGGCTTCTCCAACCATCTCTATTTACCGCTGTTCTTTTCCATGAACGCGTTCCCAGGCAGTTCCTGGCATCCTCATCGACTTCATAGATATTAACTACAACATTGCAAATAACTTCAAGTTGAATCATACACGCTGACAAAGTTACATTTTTCTTAGAACCTAAATCTTTGCTAAAACATTTAAACAGATTAAAAACAGACCAGTCGAATTATTGAAATTGATTTCATATAAAGTGAGATCTCTTCTATCTCAACGCAGATTCTTTGAACAGTCAGAAGAAGGTTTTTGTCAATTTTTAAAATATTAAACAGATTCCTAACCTAACTAAAGAAAACAAAGTTTCTACGACCAACAGGAGCCGAGATAGGCTCTTTTTAAAAACCGCTGCCACTTATAACAACAAAAGAAATGGGCGGCATACGATACTCAATATATTTCAAAAAATGTTTATATTTAAAAAACACGCTTTTTTCGTCGTCCAAAATGAATAAAAAAGTTAACCTTCTGTGAGGTATAGCGTAGTCATGATTGTGAGAAAATCTCTCTGGCCGAGACGGCGCGCGAGAAAATTGAATTCGGTACTTCAAATCGGAGAAGCTCAGAATAATTTGTAATATTTCGGTGAAAAATGAACAAATTTTGATATTTTTTATATTACAATTATAGAAACTGTCACGATTATTTAAAAAACGTGTACATTTTTGTAACAAATATTACAAATTTTTTCGAGGTCCGCTGATTGTGTTTTTTTTTTAAATCAGTTTTCCGAATATTTTTTGCCATTTAAGTTGAACTAAATTCTACGGAGTTATAGTAAATGTTTATCAGTTTAAAACGTGCTATAACAAAGAAAATAAGTCCCGGATTATTGAGATTATTCAAATTATGTGGACCGGCCTCAGAAATTAGCTAACTTTTAAAAAAATAAACAAATTAAATCTTGCAAAAACTATTAAAACGATTTGGCCCGTCTTTTGCACACAATTCAAACACGATAATACCCATATGTTCAGGCATATTTAACCAAATTTTAATAAATAATAAAAAAAGTTATTAACAATATTCAAAAACAGCAATTGTGCTTTTTCTTTTGCAATAACTTTTTTGTTTATCATCCAATTATAATTTGGCATATCCCATTTTGTGTATCTTTTTTTTCTGAAAAAGTTGTCTGTTGACGTCAAATCTCTAAATAGACAAGTTTTTAAGTTATCAAAATAATGAGTTTGACGTTTTGATTGTTCATTCAAAAATATTTCCACTAAACAATTGATGAATCCTTAGATGAGAGTCTTTTTGTAATATCTCATACTACCATTTCAACTGTCAAACCGTTCTATACAGTTGTAACGAAAAAATAGGTTTTTTTCGCCGACTAGTCAGTTATACTCCCTTTACTTACAAAATTTACCGTTAAAATGTACGTATCAACTATATTAAAAATTTAAGACCCATGAGACAGAATGGAACTAATATTCTCCTTGCTTGAGTTTGACAGAAACAAGGACGTAGTGACTAGGGGACGAATACCTTGCAAACACCCTTTAGAAAACGAATACAACCTACAAAGGACACGTGGGTCAAAGCAATTCTGAGATTGGTGACTCATAAGTGTACAAGATTACTGTAATACTTTCGATGGATTACGCCATTGAAATTACACAAGTGAGTGAGATAGAGTATTCTACCCCCCTAATTCGATATTTCAAATTAAGCACAGGGGTGGAATCAGCATCAAAAAATATATCGTCCATAGGCATGGACGATTACTAAGGAAATATTTTTAGAATCAACATGCAGTTTAGAATTGTTATATCCTTTTTTCACTATAACACGGGTGGTAAATGGCCTATTCCTTAATAATGTCAAAAATAAGGTGCGAATGAGCAAGTCTCGTAATTCAAAATAATTTTAATAGTCTCACGACACCAGTTTACACTATAATTTTTTCATAAAATAAAAATGTACAGCCTGAATGAGACCCAACCGACTTTTTGTTTTTGAGATCGATTCCGTAAGACTACACCAATACAGTTTGTTACATGATGTTAGGACAATTAGAGAACAGAAAGCTTAGTCTTAATTGATGTATCGTAAGAGACGTGTCACATGCACTAGCATTTAAACATGGAGCGTAAACTATTGGATCGCTTAAATTTGTCAATACACATTAACTAGGATATGTCTGTACAGTTAGCATATCTATTTTACAAGGCCAAATTCAGACCAACAGTGTAATTTATTGCTACTTTATTACGGAAAGAAAAAACTATTGATGTAGCCGGTTCAGAGAAACAGTAGGCATGCTAACTTTACGGTAAAGCTGGCATAGCCATAGCTATATCTCTGAAAAAGATAATGCACCGAGCTCATCTTGGCGGCATATTTTATTATATTTTATTTTATTTTGCAGAGGAAATGCTTAAAGCCCGCCACTCACGTTCCAACGGCGCAGTACGATTTTTTCGAATGCAATTGCAGTACAATAATGTTGAAAATCGGATGGGAAAACACACGTACCGATTTTGCAGTATGAGTTTTACTTTCAAATCAGCAACACGTCAGATAACGGTATACTTTTAGCGGCTCTTGCTCTTTGTATAAACGAAAAAAATACGAGAAACGTAGGTGGTGGTGCAAATATTGGTTGCTAAAAAGACATACATACTGTCACGTACATTTATTAGAAGAATTGTGATTATATCCAAATAATTTTAATTCCCTTGTGGATGTGGAATGTGGTTTGTGGTTTCCTGTCGTCTTACTTTTGTTTTTTCTCTGTTAATTTCCAGACCTAGCCTTTTTGCTTGCGTTTTTAACTCTGCGTATGTTTCCTGTGCTCCTGTTGATGTTCTACTCATAATATTAATATCATCGGCACAAGCGGCCAGTTGAACCATTCGGTTGGTCAGTAAGTTTCCTCGTCCAGTTGGCATTTGCCTAACCGCATACTCCAGTGCTAGGTTAAGCAAAGTTGGGGCTAACCCATCACCCTGCTTTAGTCCCTGCGAAATTTTGAAAAAGTCTATCCGGTGGTTTTGTATTCGTACACATGCCTAAGTTTTATCCATTGTGGCTTTAATAAGTCTAATTAGCTTGTGTGGTCTTGCCAATTCAGCCAATATACTGTAAAGTTTGTTTCTTTTGACTGAGTCATATGCCTGTTTAAAGTCTACAAACACGTGGTGAACATCAAATTTCTTGTTACCATGATTTACTCAGTATTTTACTTTAGAGAAAAAAGTAAAACAATGTCAGTATATAGAAGCTTCGCTTCAAAACAAATACATTAATTGGCTCTCAACAATATTTTACAATTTAGGCTATTGTAGTATTTTTATTAATCTAATTTATTGTCTTTATTTATTATAAAAATGTTCTAACACTTAGTTTATTTAAAGTCTTTATTTGTACAATACAACTAATTTATTTCACACTAATAATTATATAATTTATTTACATTTATTACAATACGCTCGTTACATTTTAAAAACTCTAGGCGATATTATCTTCAGACTAACTGTTTTCAACAAAATTCCCTCCTTAAATATAAAATGCAGTTAATCGAGAATCGCTTCGAATTCTGACGGCGACCTTCTCGAAAATTCAGGTTGGCAAACAGGTTTTTCAGCAGAGCGACGAAATTACTAGAATAGAATAGAATTAGAAATAATATGTTTACAGTTTAATATGAATCATATATTTATCGTAACACTTTAAACGTGATTGCCCCTATAAACGTCATAAAGGAATATTACTTCAATTTTAACATCTAAAAGTAAAACATAGTGTTGTGCACAGCGTCTAAAAAAAATAAACTAGAGTATCGTCTCGTATCGTTGTATACATCCTCCACGAATCTCAATATTAGTGATTTTGTTTATTACCATTTCAAAATCTGGAGAAGCGTATTAACTCAAAAGCGATGCAAATGACATTAAAGGTTGGAACACGATTCCCGGAACGATGAAACAAATAAAAAAAGTGTGAATCTAATACTTCCATTGCAAGTGCCTCCGAGACTAATAAATGAATGAAGGCAAAGGGAATTAGTGGCCAGGGATCACATATACGCTGTAGTATTTTTAAAACCGACTTCTGTCAATATTATCTGGCTTTTATTTGCCACTACTTTGGACGATTCCATTAACTTTAATCATATTGTAGATTGTAGAAGAGCCTCTTCCGGTGTTGCTTTTTAGATGAGTTGGGAAAAAGTGTTACGACAATAGTTTGATTAAAATTCTTGAGTCAAATTACTTATTTGCATAAAAATTAAAAGAGTTCTTCGGTAAATATTCAAATTAATAAAGTTCCTATAATGCATTTTCCAATTAAAAACTTTCATTGACCTTTTAATTCAATTTCCACATTTTCCACAATTTCTTTAAACTTTTATAATTGCATTCAAAAAGAAAATTATAAGACAATAAGACGTGTCTCGAAAATAAGCTCAATGGAAAACACAATACCTGATCGTAGATTACCGACATTTAATGCTTGTCACAATATTTGAATTCGCCGCAATTGGAATTCGAAAGTAAAGAAAAATAAAGTCAACGTGATAGGTTAAAGGGTATTAAAAATGGAAAGGAGTTGAGAGAGTATAGCTGAAAAAAGTAAATGCAAGAACATCAATTACGAATTTTGGTAAAAAATTACATTTCCAAAAGTTCTCTACAGCACAATGTTAGTAATGTATTTTGGAGTAAAAGCACAGCTCATTTGCATAAGATGTAAATTATATTCGTAGTTTATCGTTGCGGTCAAATTCTTCATCGCTCGAACCTAGACACTGAATTTTTTGTTTTATTTCCAAATAGAGAATAGCTATACGATACGCTACAGGATAGCTGCTTGTTTAATAGGTAATTGACGTAAAAATCGTTAAATTTGAAATTTGCACTGTCAATTATATTGACGAAATCCAAGCATATCGAGCTGTTCAATTATAGTATCATTTTATAACAAAGAATAATCGAAAAAACATTGATTTAGACCGTGAAAATTTTCGAGTATTAGTTTTGTTTTTATTCGCATGAAAAAAGTGAAAAGGAGGCATCTAAAAGCTGTGTTTGGTGATAAGGCACCATCAAGGACAAACTGTGTTTCGGTAATTGCGAATTTAAGTTTGTCTGGGTAGCTTTACTGACGACATTCGTAAAGGGGTCTACCGACAACTTCAACAACAGCAACAAACATTGATGCTTTATGACAAATGATAATACAGGTAAAAATTGTTCTATAGCTCTTTTCTACGCATTTTTTGGTATATGCAATGGCACATTAAATAAAA
Organism: Diabrotica undecimpunctata; assembly: GCF_040954645.1. Classification (NCBI taxonomy): domain Eukaryota; kingdom Metazoa; phylum Arthropoda; class Insecta; order Coleoptera; family Chrysomelidae; genus Diabrotica; species Diabrotica undecimpunctata. The sequence continues at coordinate 21,834,262 of NC_092812.1, forward strand.
AGAAAATGTAATTACCTTTAAAATGGTCTACTGTAGAAGACTATGAGACTAATTTTAAGCAAAATACGGTTCTTCAAAATGTTTTCTACTTTTAACGATTTTTGCTATTTACGGCAAAATGCAACTGCGTACGAAAGCTGCGCTCTTCATCTTTGAACCCAATTTTAATTTTTGTCCATAGGACACTCTGATCAAAAGCTATCGGATTTTTACCGTCAAGTTGATACAAATTTTATTATTATAAATTACACATTTAAACTCGGCGATCGCTACAGCGCTATCTCAGCTACATTTCTTGTTTAAAACACTTTTTTCTACGGCATACAGATTCTTGGTAACTCAATGTTTTCCGTCTCCAACCACTACGAGGGGCGGTTTTAGGTGGAAATCAGGGGGTAAGAGTGGCAAAGGTTTTTGTATCTTTTTGGGGTCTTAAATTGACATTCTCAGCAAAATGCTTGTTCGTATGATTTTTAGAGGTTCAGAGTGACGACTGCGACTGGAGTATTCTTTCCATTATCACAATTTGACGAACCATATCTATCTTGGTTAGCGTTAGTCCTAGAATATTTTACAACAGATTATTTTATAGTACCGAAAATAAGCTTTGTTTTTTATTGGGTAATGCATATACCTAAATATACAAGAAAACAAGTTATGAGAAATTTAAAAAAGAGCCGTAAAACTGATCAAAAACCGTTAAAAGTAGAAGACCTAAAGAATCGTATCTTGCATAAAATTAGTCCTAGAACCTTCTACTATAGACCAATAAACGGTTTGGGTGTTCCAGGACAAAGCGAAACCAACAGACGTCACGCAATGTCGCAGTACCATTACGTTAAAAAATCGTAGAACTGTAAATGCGGGTGGTATCATCATCAACCTGTATGCGTCCACTGCTGGACATAGGTCTCCCTCAGCTCTTTCCATCTGTCTCTGTCTTGTACGGCTTGCATCCAGTTATTGCTAACACGCTTCACGTCGTCAGTCCATCTAGTTGGTGGGCGTCCTCTGCTCCGTATTGCTTCTTGTCTTGGTCTCCACTCCAAAATACGTTTTGTCCATCGGTTGTCTGATAATCTGGCAACGTGTCCTGTCCAATTCTATTTTAACGACGCGATTTTTTCAATGGCGTCTATTGTTTTTGTTCTACAACGTATTTCTTCGTTTGGGATTCGGTCTCTCAGAAAGACACCCAACATCTGGCGCTACATAGCCCTCAAAGCTTCTCTCCATTTATGTTGATACCATGCTCGTTCAGATGTGCCTTCTTACAAGTATGTTCTAAAAGCGTCGTGAATAGCTTTGGAGAGACGGTGTCTCCTTGCCGCACTCCTCGCTGTATACAGAATTTATTTGTTTATTGTTCAGATAGTCTTACGCTAGCTGTGGCATTTTGATAGATATATTAGATTGTGTTAGTGTCGCGATTCTGTCAATGCTTTTAACATTTTCTGATGGCTTATGGTATCGAATGCTTTCTTGTAGTCGACAAATATCACTGCCAATGGTTTATTGTATTCTGCAGACTTCTCTATCATTAGTAAGTGGTCGTTAGTGCTGTATCCCGATCTAAATCCAGCTTGTTCTCTAGGCTGATAGAAGTTTAATTTAGCGTCCAGTCTTTTTTTGATAATTTTTGTGAAAAGTTTATATAATTTGTGAAAGCAAACTGATAGGATGGTAATTTTTTAAATCTGTTATGTCTACTTGTTTGTGTAATAAAATAATGACTGCATTGTTCCATTGAGAAGGAGTTTTTCCTTGGTAGATGGATTCGGTGAAAAGCTTGGCCAAAGCCTGGATAATTTTATTTCCACCTAGTTTGATCGCTTCGATCACTACTCCGTCATCGCCAGGGGTATACTACCATTAATTTACCAGAAGTTTTCATAAAAACGTGTAAAAGAAATAAAACTTTCATGCTGCATCAATTAAGGTATGCGCAAAACCACAAAAAGACGGAACCTTGTGAATTCTAAAAATTTGGAACTAATGTCCCATCCTCTGTATAGTTGTGACTTAAGTCCCAATGATTTCTTTATCCAAAAGTTCTCTTCCAAAAGTTAAAATCACCTTCGTGGTCAAGGATATTAGATTCCAGACGAAGTCGTTGAAGTCATTAAAAAGGAAATTTTTACTTATATCATCTTCTAATTGCAAAAACGTTTTGACAATTGGTTTACTCGCATGTAAAAGTTTATAGAATGTAACAGTCAATATTACGAAAAACAATAAAGACATTTGTGTCAAATCTAAATATTTTGTATTTTTCTATCCTAAAATTAAAGCACAACCTTCTTATGATATCCCAGATCCTTGTACGAAGTCAGTGCATACATTGCATACCCACACGGAGCTAGGAAACTCCTGTGTTGACCGAATAAGGTTGTTAACGCCGCTCATGTTTGGGACTAACCTATAAATATTTGGCAGGCCATTCAAAATATACGTTCTGAATAATGTACTATTATGTACTCATTTTAATACAACGCAAAATCAATATAGCAGTAAAATATCAAATAAAACTTATTCTGTACCACAAAATATATACTCTGTCCGAAAATACAGTACATATATGCATTATAATATGCATTGATATACAGAAATGTATACCATATTTTCGGAAAAACGAAGTATTTATTAATATATTGTACAATATTAAGTTTTTCTCGATTTTTATGACTAGGTATATCAAATTTTCACTGTACTAAAACAGCAATAATACTGGAACAAAATATACAGTGTGTTCTGTTTTTTAATAGTCCTTTGAATGACATTTTATTAAATCTACTATTCAAAATTACCACCATTAACTATCTGTCCGTCGCCAATTTGATGTTTAAATTCATCAGTGACATTTTGAACGATAAGGGTGATTTTGAACGAAACGGTTTCTCAAATGAGTTATTTCAGCTCTTGTCGAGCCTATGCACATAGAATTTGCTTTTTAAACATCCCCACAACCAAAAGTCTAAGGGGGTTAAATTCGGAGAACGAGGTGACCATTCAATAAACCTACCTATGCATATATTTGGAAATATTTGTTGATGATAACTCCGCACATCATTCCTAAAATGAGACTGGGTACAATCTTGTTGAAACAAGATATTATTAAACGGTACATGGTACACCCAGATCATCTTCATTCGGGAACATAACTTCTAAGGCTGTGATCAGATCAAAACGTAAAAAGTCTTAGTAAATATCTGCATGATATTGACTTTGAAGCGATACCAATTTTCATTTTTGAGAATTTGGTGAACTACACATTTTGACAATTCAAAACTTTTACCTAAAGAGCGAACCTAGACATGAGAATTTTCTACAAAATTCAACCTAACATTCTGACGATCATTTTAGCCCATTCTCCTTGGCCGTCCTGATCTAGGCAAATCTCTGATGCTCCCACTTGTATCAAATTTCCCGATTACTCTAATTATAGCCGTTTGATTACTTCTTTGTTCTGGATATTTGTTATTAAATAATTCGCACACTTCTTATTGATTGCGCAATTTGCCTCCACAACCAACCATAACCATAATTTCCATTCTTCGTCTCTCATTTAAACGCACAAATATTTTTTCACTGCAATTTGACCTGTTGCAAATAAAACTCGACCTGTTTTTATGTTTTTTTTTTCAAACTCAAACTTTTACTTTTAGGACACACTATATAATAAAATACACAGAGTTTTTACCTGTTCCTGGTAAAAATAAACTGGGAAAATCGGAATCACTTGTCCTTTAATCCCTCTACGTCCAACTTCTACTTGACCATCCGTTTATAATCACCCCCAGACTTAAAAATTTTAGTAATAGAAAAATAGTTCCTGGGGTAACATTGGTTCATTTATCACTCAACTTTTATCCGTACAGATAAAGTATCCATTTCACTTTTCGGATTTGAAAAATGCTGACTATTCTTTCAGTATTCCAGAAGACAGGCAGGTTATGATGTGATTTGCAATCGCTGTGTTTTCCAGTTCAGTTTAACCAACTATTATAAACTATCCAACAGTTTTCTTGATATATTAAGTTGTGCTGTGGTCAGTAACAACTTAGAAATTGTTGATAGTGAAAGTTTAAAAGAACCAAACATGGAAATCACTTGTGTAGTTTTGCGATGGATTTTTATGATTTTAAAAAGACTTTATGCAATTTAAACTTCAAGAGAAGACTGTTTACAATTAATTTGCAGAATTTAATCAGTAATGAATGGCGTGGGGTCATTGAGACACATCGATGCTGTGTACATTATTTAAGAAGAACATCAGGTACTTAGTTTTGCATAATCATTTACATGTGAGACTGATCTGTTTCAGATGGATTCTGCATAGTTTGACCGAATCGCAAAAAAGTTGCTGAAAAAAATCGACCAAGGACGTACAAAACGCGTAAACATTATAACAGGAAACACTTGGATAGATTTGTTCGAACTTAAAAGCACACAAGCCTACTGTTTGGGTGTTTGATAACAAACTGAATCCCACTTAAGTTGTTCGTACATGGAGCACTTCAAAGAAAATAATCGCTTGTTTTTCCAGCGGTACTGGTCATGTCACAACCATTCCTTTAGAGGATTGAACTGTTCACGTTGAATGATATATAACAACAAAAAACGTAGCATCATTCTTTATAATGACCCAGATCACTTTTTCTTACTCTCCACTGACAAACAAAAGATGCGTGGACAGCGAATTTCATCAACTCAAGAAGCCTTTTAAAACCACGACAGAGGCTTAGAACGCTAGAACAGAAATAGCTGCTTGGCCTACAAATCTTTTCAGTTTCTGCATTAACTATTCCAGTAAACATGTTAGAAAGAAAAAGTAAGTATACAGGAGCAAATGTTACGAACCTTAGAAATTAGGAAAAGGGAAATTTTGATAAGGAAACAATAGAAAAAAGAGAAATAAGCGAAGAGGAATTAATTTTTGAAAATGTAATCTGTTATAGTATGGACCCTGGAGAAGGCCGAGAAAAAAATAGATAGAGCTTTTAATTGACTTAGGCAAAAAGTTGATGGTATTTTATTAGCTAAATCATTATATGATGATTTATTGATTATATTCCCACAAAAAAGTTTTCTTATTTATAACAAAATAGAAAAAACCTATTTATTTGTTACTTGTCACCTTCCTGTCAATAGTATGTTTTTCTTTTCTTAATATCTTCACAGATATTTCTCCTGTTATATAATTTTCGTACATAATATAGGAAAAAGCTGGAGCTAAATATTACGAGAAATATATATGACCAACTAATCAACAATTTTAAATACAAATTGTACGCGATTCCGGAACTCACAATAGCGGTTTCTTAATTAAGTTACCACAAAAAGATAGACAGCCAGACGCTCTGTTGCGGTTGCTAGTTCTCATCATACGACATATATACACTGCTGATTCATTCTACTATTCAGTATTAAAATTCACTGCAACCTTTGTATAAACTGTATAAATAAAGTCTATCAAAAAGCGTTCTACATTTAGCATATTATTATTTATTATATAAATTGCGTATACAGAGTATGCGCAGAGTTCTGGTCTCCCAGGAATGTGTAAATATTGCAAAAATATAGTTTGCATTTCTGAATATGTTTTGATAAAAATAGTTCGAAAACTATTTAGGGCTATAAAAACAATAATTTTAATTGGTTTATGTGGAACAGAATTGAATTGTAAACTTTATTTAAAGGTATTACATACTAAAATTCAGAAATATTGATGTTTTTGTCTATTTTTCCCTAGTTGTATGGGGTAATTGCGTTATATCAGAGTCATGCAGCTGATTTGTAAAATGCGATTATCTCGAAAAGTGTTGAGTTTTGAAGTTATTAACATGTATATATTTTTTTAAATAATGTACCTTTAATATAACGCTGACTTAAAGAGCAAAAAAGTATGCATCAAATTATAATTTCTCGCATTCAGAAGTCCCCAGTTATAAATTTTTATACATAAATGTCCACAAACATGAAAGTTGTAGAAAAAATAAAATTTCAAATTTCAACTTAACCATGTATTTGTCTTGACGAAACGAAAAGTATTTTATTGGGGGTGTTTTGAATGGACATACTGGTAGAGAAAGAGAGAGAATAGAAAGAGTTTGTGGAGGTTTGGGGATGGAAATAAGAGATTATGAAGGAAATAGTGTGATTCACATTGCAGTGGCATGGGATTTGGCTGTCATTAATACGTTCTTTGAGAAGACTGAATACCAGTCTGTTACCTACAGTAGCAGTGAAGACCGCCGGTGATAGTGAATACGGAGATAAAGGTGAGGTGGAAAAGACAGCAAGTAGAACAGTGGTGGAAGTTCAAGGATAAGGATTTAGCAATAGCCTTTAAGAGTAAAGTGCTGAAAGAGCTTGAGGAAAACGATACGGTAAATGACTGGTTGGAAACCAACAGTAAAGTTGTGGTGTGAGTGAGAGAGGAAGTGCTAGGAAAAAATCTGGCAAAGGGCAGCCTAGAGACAAAAAAACTTGTTGATGGAACGATGAAGTGCAACATAAGGTTATAGAGAAGAAAGATGCTAGAAAGAGGTATGACAGTTCTAAAAGAGAGGAAGAATATATACAAGGTAGCAAAAAGGGAAACAAAGCATGCTTTCGCTACTTCTAAGGAAAGATCGTCTGCACTGAAGATTAAGAATGCGGATGGAAGAGTTTAAGAACCGATGTTGAAATAAAGCAAAGACGGTATGAACACCAGAGGAGAGACAGGGGATGCGGAGAAAACAATAATTTCTTTCTCTTTCATTTGACTTTATATATTTTTTTATGTTAAACAATTTTGAATATAAGATGAAATTGGACAGTTTTTTAAGTTCGTTCTTATAATGAAACAGTGTAAATTGTAATAAAAAATAATAAAACTTCTGTAGAAATCCAACTATTGTGTCATATAAGACAGCTGTCACAAAATAAAGGCCGATTTGTAAGTAGAGTAAAATGTTTTTAAAAATATAATGGAAGAAGCTAATCTTTGATGTCTTTTTATACAGAAATCTACACCAAAAAGTCTCTGAGCCTAATGGCAAGATAAATTGAAAGTGCGCTGAAATCTTTCTCTCCGAACGTGAATTGCACTGTGATTTTTGAGTTCAGAGCAGGGGCGAATCGGTAAAAACAGACACACGAAAAGATAAATGTTACAAAGGAGATAAAGAACAAAATGAATGTGATCGAAATATAATCAGTGTGCAAAGCGTAAGCTAGTCGTGTAGGAGTCTTTGAAATGTTATTGGATCTTTCTACAGTGTTTTAAAATGAAGTAACTAAAGAGTATTTAAACTGTTAGGATTTATAGATCAAATAATAAAATAGTTTCAAAATTTTTACATACTCTAAATAAATAAAATATTAGAATACTGGATTATACAATCTCAACCTGATTTTTATTTTATTTTCTACGACAAAATTCCTATTACTATAGCAATGAAAATATTTTGTTACATGGAGTATTTAAATTTAAAAACCTCGGCTGGATTTGTCGATCTCTCAAAAGAGTACGACGAAGTGTGAAAGGAGGGTATAATTTACAAATTTCCCAGTGCGCACGAATATGACTATGCAGAGAACCAAACCAATGCCCACATTATTAAAGTCTGTCTTATAATCTCTTACAAATCTTCGTCTTTAAGTGCCGTCTCCCAATCGGAGGTTGGATATCATTATCACTATATTTACTATATGTACCGTTGTTCTGAAGGTTCTATATTATATAAACCAGTTTCTTAAGGGCAACCCCTCGAGTCCCTTTAACGACAATGTTAACATTATGTCACACATGTCTGTAACCAAAGTACTTACAGTCCTAATTTTTTTTATTTGAAACTAGATATATTGTTTAGTTGTGCGTAGATTTTTGTACAGTTAGTGTGAAAAAACATTTATTTTCAAAATGTTTAAAATACTTTTACCAACAAACCCAAAAAAGTGTAGATTTTATTTTTTATTTTACTTGTTTTTGTACATTTTTCAATAAAACTTTACCAGGAACTTATATTATCTATCTACAACTACTGTAAAAATTTGGACCTTCTATCATCTAAGGATCCAGAGATATTTGACATCAAAAGTTAAAAATCTAGTATTCGGTAAATCGCAAAAACATAAAACACTCTAATAGGCTATAAAGAAATATACCGGTACACTTATACTTAGTGTTCTCCAGCACCATATGACGGCTTGTCTGGATCTTCCATTTCCTCATAAAAGTCTTCCAACTTCCTCTTGCTTAGGGTTCTCTTCTGTCTTTTTTTTTTTCATTTCAGTCGCTCTCATATGCTCTCGCAGTCCAAACGTTTCATGGTTTCTAAGATGTTGGAACCAACTTTAAATCCTAAATGTTCTAAAAGCTTGAATTTACTATAACATATTTTAACATAACTTCTAAAGGCAAGTGGAATTGTTTTGTGTGATCGTACTGTTTATTTTCCAATATGGCCTTGTTGAATTTGCACCATGTCACTTCATCGTTGGGACACAACTGATGCATGGGATCTTTATTGTCGACAAAACATGAAAATAAGTGGCCCACACAGCTTTCTTCATTTCTTATTCTGTTACTTACGAAGGTTTTCCATTTATATGGCTGTGAATTAATCCAATGAAGGACAACAGTCGAATCTGACCATGCGTGAATTCGACTAAACGCGATAGTAAGAGTTTGCAGTAAATAAGACATTAATTTACTAAGAATTACTGCTGCATTGAGCTCAAGAAGAGGAATAGTTTGTACTCTGGTAGGAGGCACTTTTGTTCGGGCTAAAAGAAAATAAGTTTTGATAACTCCTGTATCATAACAAACACGAAGGTATGCAACAGTAGAAGATCCACGTAAAAAGGCGTCGCAAAACCCATGAAGCTCACAGCAAATAGTCCCATTTATAGGAATATGCCGAGGTATATACTTCATCTAATTTACTTACCATTGCACGTCGTCCGCGTCATAGCTCGTGAGGTCACATGATACCAATACGAAATATTTAGGCGGTAGGTGTGTTAGGTTAACTTACAGAAATACACAATAATATGTTTCATTTAATTTGTATAAATGCATTATAAAGCGTTTTTATGAAGAACATTTGTTCGGAACACACTGTAACTGTAATCGAAAGAAGGTGATATTTTGGGATAAACTGGTAACACTTATTTGACAGTTCCGGTGTTGACACGGTGTTGAAAAAAAGTGTTGTTTTTGTTTAAGTATTCCATTTTACATCTTTATACGACGCATAAAAGCGGCTCAAATTGTTTTTAACAATATTATTTTTTAACTCTTGTTTTGTTTCTATTTATTTACATTAAATATTAATTTGTTTTGTTGTATAATCCACTTTTGCAATAATTATGTGACCTATTTGATTTAAAACGGATTCAGGATTTTTTTATACTTTGGCAACTATGTCAACTTCGATCTCTCTCAATGAAAATGACGTGTAACGGTAAGTAAATTAGATGGACTGTAGAAGACTTAGACAGTAAAGGCAATTCAATTTTAAATGGTTCCCACCTTGAAGTAATTTCCAAAGGTGGAGTTACGTCCCAATCTAAATCAAGTAGCCAAAGAAGCTGAACAATAGTCTTCGCTATCAAAGTAATAGGATTAAGAACACCATAATCGAATATGCGGGCTATTTGACTTAATGAGATTTCGTTTTGTACAGGAAGCTTGGAGAGGTAGAATTTCGTAAAAGGAATCACCGGTTGATGGATTCCATCCAAGTCGTAATACCTTCAACGAAGATTGATCTAAATCAAATGAAAGAGAGTATTGCAGAATATGATCTAAAGGAATATTATCTAGAGAGAATAATTGAGGAGCATTACTTGCTCATTTTCGTAACTCAAATCTACCACGCTTCAATAAAGATATTAATTATTTTATAGCGAGAACAATATTTTGTAAAGAATCCTTTCCTATCACCACAACATCTACGTAAGTATTATTCAGGAAGCCACAGGTAAGTCCAGTTCCTCGAGTGCTAGCTGCTGTAGAGTACGAATTGCAAGATATGGTGAGCTAGACACATCGAAAGTAACCCGAGTGAGTTCGTATTCAGCAATGGACGCTTGTTTCGAAAAACGCCAAAGTATTCTTTGAAATCTTTGTTGCTCAGGAGCGATAAGAATCTGTGTTAACATAAATTAATATCTACAGTGAAGACATATTTATGAAAACTGAATTAAAGTAATAATTTTCCAAGATCATTTTGTGATTTTGGACCTGTATGGATCAAAGGAGCAATGAAGTAGTACTGGACTCCTTGTAGATACAATGATGTGGTAGATAATAAGCATTATGTATTGCCGTATTTGGCTGAATAGGATTTAGATAATATGCACATTCTTTACTAATGCATTTAGCTTGAGACGCATTGTCTAAAAAGGCTTTAACTTCCAAGGCTTTACCAAAATGATCAAGAACGTAGATTGTAACTGTAGTGTATTGTGATGTGTGGACGAACGGAACAAAATATATGATTTATTTTTTTACACATTATGTTATACAACGGTTATACCAAGATAATTACGCCCCACTTTGTAAACATTTCGTGTTTTTTTTCCTGTTTTTAATGTTCTATATTCAGGTTTACATTCAAATTGACAACGATACAGAACAAAATGCTAACATTATTTATTATTTTTATTGGGAATTAGCACAATTTCAGTTTCACAGACATTTCCATTTTGTTAGGCAACAAAAGAAAATAATTTGTTTAATTTCTATTTTGAATACGATTTCCGAAGTGGAAATCGAAACGTCAATATAGACGTATTTTATACTGAAATTGTGGTTAATTCCCAATAAATATAGTAAATAATATTAAAACCACAAAGAAAATAGTTCGAGGACAAAATGCTAATATGTAAAACAAATCAAAAGCTTTCGATTTCGCTTTAAGTAAAAGTTTTATCGCAAGCATATTTGTTTATGTGATTGCGTCCATTTAATTATTTTTTAATATTCACTATTATGATAAAATATCTGAGTTCCATACTTGAAGTAACATAATTGTGATAGAATATAAACACCCCCATACTTCACAGGACTTAATAAATATCCACTTCCCTTTTGAACGAGGGATACGATGACAGGGTTTATATTGTTATTTAACGTAAATTGCTCGCTTTTGGATAGTATCCAAAAATTGGGGGTTGTGGAAATTTCTGCATCCCTCATATCAATGCAACAGCGAGACTAGAGAATTTCAACAAGGTAAAAAGTTAACAATTCGATGCTGATAGATTTTAGAGATTTGGAGGCTATCCACACTATCTCTTTGAACTACCTCTCATAAAATATTCTTACATGAGAAACAATGAGCCTAGAAAGTAACGTTCTCGCTTCCTATATCGATACCTGTATCTTGTATCAATATTATGTACGCTTATTGGACTGGATGAATTTTGTCTTATATTTTTTGTAGTCCTGATTAAAACGATTGAATTACTACAAAGTGAAATTATTTAAACAATATAAATATAACCAAAATAATAATAAAAAATAATAAATAATAAAAAAAAATAAATAATAAAAAAAACATAAATAAAATAAAAAAAAAAATTAATAAAAAACACACAAACACACACACAAAGAGGGCCTAAACCTCCGAGGTGTTGAACCGAGTTTATGTATTATCGCTATGATAACAAAAATTAATATTGTAATTTATTAGTACATATTTAGTATTAGCATTTAGTATTATTTGTCTAATTTCTAACAAAATCAAAAAAACGTTCACTAAAATATATATACGTACCTATATAAAGCTGTATATTATGTATACATGTGAATTACATTTGTAAATCATTATTATCAAATAGTTTTAATATTCAAAACATAATATAATGCGATATCTTATAAGAGTAATTTCAGTTCGGCTAATGGATTAAGTCCACAGTCAAAAGAAACCGACTGACTGCACATACATAATAGACTATTGATTATGTACTTTAGAAAGGAACTATAATGTTAAAAGCGGTTTTATTGTTTCATATGGTCAATGGACCCCCAAATATGACAAAACCGCGGAGTGCAGGTCTTTAGAATTAATAAGGTCTCTTGTTATAATTATCTCCACGTTCTTTTTGATTAGCTCTATTTGGTGTTGAAGTTGTTCCGTGAAATTTTCTTTTTGTACTCTCGGGGAATCGTCTGTTGGTGCATTTACTCCGACTATCACTGTTTCTTTACCGCATATGTCTATATGCATTTTAATTATCCTCTCATGGATTGGCTCCCATGTTCTAACCCTGTTCTTCCACTTATATTTGATTGGTACTCCCACTGCTGCCTTTGCTCTACATTCCTTATTAACTCCGCTCTAGCAGTGGATATACTGATCAAAACAACCCCATCGAGTGGAAAAACGAAGCGAAATACCTCGGAGTAATTATGGACAAAGGCTTAACGTTCACCAAACACGTAGACGCCACGATACAAAAAGCCAACATGGCCAAAGCGTCAATAAGAGGCCTAGAGGAAGAAAAAACAAACTAAGAATGAAAACGAACATAAGATTGATAAATAGTATATTCGTACTCTTCCTATATTAACATATGCACCTCTTGCATGCGGACACATATGCAATACATCAAAAAACAAAATACAAGCGGCACACAACAGCAGCCTAAAAGAATCAGCCAACGTACAGAGATACGTTGCAGAAAGATTCCTCTTTAGAGAATTGCAGCAAACCCCGAGTAACTGAGATAATGAAAGACAACGCAAGGACAAAGTTCGCAGAGATAGAGAACCACCCAACTTACATAATGCGAGAGATAATGAGGTACGACGCTTTCCATAGATCGAAGCACAAAAGACCGAAACAACAAATAGTAGAATTAAACCAAACATATTACTGGAGAGATAATCATAAAACCACCAGAGAGAAATCATACAAAAAATAACAAAACAGCACACAAAGAAGACAGTTCGTAGCTCGAAAAACTCGTGGACAATGGCAACGTACAGGAACGGAACTAACATTATATTATTATATTATACATAATATATAGTATAAACATTTACTAATTTCACACAGCTTGGACTTGGGCTATAGTAAGACTGAATTGGAAGTGCAGGAAGCAGCAACATTTGTACCCCTTCCCTTTGTATGTATTTAACAACTGCACCAGCATATAACAGTAATTTCATTTGTAAGAATTCCATGAGAGAAACGATTGATTTGTACGCCATTTTGCAATGAACAATTTGATCAACAACGTATCAAAAACAACAATTACAATCACAAAAATTTTATTTTAAAAGTTAAGGTCAAATACTTTTTGATCACTATGTATATAAAAGGTTGCGTTGTCGACATAAAGATGTAAGTTATACATATTACCTCGCTCCAACCCTTGTACAATAAAAATCAATATTAAATGTTTCTTTTTAATGGATCACATTTTCCAATAATTGTCAATAATAATTCTCACACAACCTTCCATCCGATAGCTAGTGATATTTTACGATTTTATTTATCAACGTGGAAATTCCATTCTGTCATTTATTAAACGATTGAAGAGTAAATGCATGTTTTTAAATTGCCTATAGTACGGACATTGCGCCCAATAGAATGATAGAATTTCCGGCATTTTCCCTGTCAATCCATTTCAATGATTATAAATGGCATTTGATTTTGCTTTAAATGCCGCACACACCATATGTAATTCAAAATTTATAAGCTTGTTTTGTACAGTGTGTACTCTTTAAATTAATCCAATTGACTGAGTCTTTTTGGCACAACTCTGTTGAAGATAATAGTGTGATAATAATACCGATATTTTTCCAATTTGAAATAAGACAAAAAAAAATCTGATCAGAAAAATAATCAGATGAGCTTTACAATAAGGGGTTGGAAAATAGAAGATAATTTAAATTAAATGCCAGTAACAGCAGCTTCAAGTCACTGAAATTAATTATTTAATAAGCAAACGAAGTCGAACCAAAAGTTATACACTCAACACAGAACAATTATCGTTCACGTCATATTTCAATTGTGACAATATTTCGAATCTTGCAGTACGAGATTATTCGGGGTTAATCAGGTTTTATTAGCAAGATGCACTACATTTTCATAATATACGTTAAGCTAAGTGATTTATTGTAAAGCAAAGTAGGACGTATTGAAATGGCTGGTTAATTAATTAGAATAATAAATATTTGAATAAAATATGTGTAGTTGTAAATATCAAAAACCACTTGGCATAACTCATAAATGTTATCTGTACAAAGACATCACTTACAATTTGTTGAAATGTGTTAGTTGGCAGGGTATAAAATAGAGTCTAATGCCATTGGTGGGTAGAAAAACGGCGTCGGCGCGCGTCGCAACGCCAAACGACGCAAAGGGGGAATTCTTCTGCGCTAAGCTGTAGATGTGCACACCACAATGTTGCGTCTCCATCTGCCTGATTCTGTGTGTGTATGGATATAAACCCATACCTAAAGATCCTCCGCGATGGTCTCTCGAATCACCTTCGGACGTGATACCAAATTGCGTATACAATTCTGCAGAAATTTGATATTGAAGCGAAGCTTCTATACTGGAGTTGTATTACTTTTTTCTCTACAGTAAAACGCTGAGGTGAGCGTCACGGAACTAGCGCCACAAGATGGCGTCGTCACTGGTAGCGTCATAAAATAGCGGTTCTTTACATAGATTCACTACTCTCGAACAATTCGTTTCTACTCATCATATAATTGCTCTAAGTAGGTTTAAATGCATGAAAAATAACCGATAAAATATAGACATTAAATAAGAAGTAAAAAATTAAAAGAATATCTGTCACTAAAAGACTCTATTCGAAACGATTGTCAAAATTTAAATGTCATAAATTTCACCCGATTAATAACAACATTGAATCATATGTTTAAAATTTTATATTTCTCGTTTTAAAATAATTTCATATAAATATAATTATTATTTTTAAACGTATTATTTAGTTTATATAATAATTAAATTAACCATCAAATGATATTTATTTAAGTATACAGTGCTAGTCAAAAGTCCGTTTCCCCTTCGTATTTTTTGAACGGTTATTATTATAATAGTGAAATTTGGAGGGAGGTAATAAACAGACGTAGGCTTCTCAACTAGTCATAACAGGTGACGGAATAGTGACAGATGACGTTACAGCGCCACTGTGACATAATTTTTAATGGGACCTAATGGCAAGTGATACCTCGTTTGAAAGGTATTGAAAATACCTATTCAGTCATAATAATTTTGTTTGAGTTTAAGCCCATTTTGATGAATAAATTAAATAAATACTAAAATTGTAGCTTCTCATTTAATTAATATATATCTCACAACCAGTTCTCTTTGTAAGTGTTCAAAATGTGCTCCATCTACTTCCTGACAGTAATGCATCCTATTTCTAAACTCTTGCCGTACTCGTTCAAATGTGTCGGGGGAAATCGCCCTACATTCTTCAACAATTCGTTGTTTCAAAATGTCAATATTGTCGGGTGCTGTAGCGTACACTTTAGATTTCAAGTATCCCCACAGAAAAAAATCTAATGATGTGAGGTCCGAGGAACGAGCTGGCCATTCTATCGTACCTCGTCATCCCATCCATCTACCACGATATTCCTCATCGAGGTAACGTCTTACTGCGTCATAATGGTATGCAGGAGCACCATCTTGTTGAAACGTTATTTCCAAGTTGCCGAATTCATCTGGATTATCGTCCAGAATTTCAAGTATTAACGGTTCAATTGATTTTTTTGTAACATCTCCAGATGCACTTCACCGGTTAAGTTAGTATTGAGAAAAACAGGCCCAACTATGTGGTTTTCCAAAATACCTGCCCAAACATTTATTTTTTTTTTTGGAAATTGAGTATATCTTTCACGAAAGACGTGAGGATTTGTGGCACTCTAATACCTCACATTGTGTGTGTTAACATTTAAATTGAGAGAAAAAGTAATTTCGTCACTAAAACAAATTGTTTGTATGTAATCGGGCTGTTGGTTAATTTTATTGGACATTTTTTCACAAAATTCTAGTCTTCGGTCGGGGTCATCATCTGAAAGTTGGTGCACAATTTTTAATTTGTATGGATGAAATTTGCTTTCAGCCAATACTCGGTGTTTTGACTGATTCCATAGATAGATGCAACTTGGGCTGTAGAAGAAGTAGGGTTCACTACCATTTCTGAAATTATGTCAATTTTTTTATCACCAATTGTTGGTCGACCAGATCGTTTGACATCTTAAACAATACCTGTTTGTTTAAACTTCCGAAAAAGCTTCCTCAAATAATCTCTCGATGTAGGGCGATCGGGGTCTTCTTCTTCTTCACGTGCCATCTCCGCGACGGAGGTTGGCAATCATCATGGCTATTCTGATTTTAGATGCTGCTGCTCTAAATAGTTCAATTGATGTGCATCCGTACCATTCCCTCAAGTTACGCAACCATGAGATTCTTCTTCTTCCTACACTTCTTTTGCCCTGGATTTTCCCTTGTATAATCAATTGAAGTAGGTTGTATCTCTCATTACGCATAACATGCCCCAGGTATTGCAGCTTTCGTGTCTTGATGGTTTCCAATACTTCCATTCTCGGGGTACCTCTCATTAAAAAGACGTTCCGCCGCATGGAAATTATTTCCACATTCATCAATTATTAACAAAGCTGCGACTTTGTCGGCTACAGTAAGTACCATTCTGCCTTTGTAAAATTTAAACGTCTCGTTAAACAATAATTAAACAAAATATTAACTCAGAACAACTAACTAAAAACAACTATAATAGGCTAAACTTGAATTGACTAAACTAAGCAGAAACAGAAACTAAATATTCAGGTATAAACGCATTTGCAAACTAAAAATAACTAGAGAATTGACTAAACTAAGCAGAAACAGAAACTGAATATTGAGCTATAAACGCTTTTGCAAACTAAAAACAACTAGAGAATTGACAAACGTCAACTTTTTTCACAAATAACCAAAGGCGGACATTAGAAGTTTTATTAATTAAATGTCAAACTAGACTTTTAGTCTTTATTTAATTCATTCGTCAAAATCATGTTAAATCCAAACAAAATTAGTATGATTGGATAGGTATATTAAAATAATTATAGTTTCGCATGTAATTAATAAATATTCTAACGTTCGCCTCTGGTTAATTGTCAAAAAAGTTGACGTTGACGTAAAAACAATTAGAGAATTGAAAATCGTCAACTTTTTGACAAGTAACCAGAGACGGAGGTTTTAATATTTTTTAATTAAATGCGAAACTGCAATTTTAGTATTTATTTAATTTATTCATCAAAATGAGCTTAAACTCAAATAAAATTAGTATGGTTGAATAGGTATTTTCAATACCTTTCAAATGAGGTATTACTTGCCATAAGGTCTTATTTAAAATTATTTGTCACAGTGGCGCTGTAACGTCATCTGTCACTATTACGTCACTTTTTTTTAACGGACTTTTGAGTAGCACTGTATTTTATAATTAATTTAATATTTAGCCTGAATTTGACAGGTATGTCAGAAGTAAACAACATATGCTTTGTTAATACGTTAACAGGTGGCGTTAGGAGTAAACAATAATTTACTGAATCTGTTTAAAATATAAAAAATAAATAAACAATAAAATTACTTTATTTAGTTTTAAAAACACAGAAAATATAGTATGAAGCTTCGCAACGGTCTACAGTACCGCTTACTGCTTTTTTAAGGCTTTTGTGCACTCAAAAGAAAAAAAAAAGAGCAGTCGTAGGAAGTTTTGAAAAATAGTCCATTTACTAATTATCTATAACAATTTTCATATATATAAAAAAAACCTTTCAGGTGGCAGCATGGAAAGGTCTATGAGGCCAAACGACCCCTTGAAATATAACAATTGCATGAGTAATTCATTAATTTTGATCGAATCCTTCCTTCACCTGCGTGTTTTCAACTTGTTTGCTATAAATAACCATACAGCAGCCACAAAACGTATTTCCTTTATTCCACATGTTAGCCGTGAACATATTGCACCATGATACTGTGTAATACATTGACAATAATAATGATCGTCAGGTGACACTGTAGCAGATCCATATTTTTGTGTTTGCGGTCACCTTTTAATTCGTGATCGCAATCGCGGTGACGAATTTTTAATGCGAAACAAACATGTGTCATTAACTTTTACACATAAATGATAATGAAAATCGACTGAGTGATCTGTAGCGATGAATTAAATTTGAACAACCTATTGCGAATTGTTCGATACAATGTACCGCTTCCCATTTTAAGTGAACGGTGCTAAGTCACGCAGTCTGACACGACTGGAAACATACTAAGAATGGGAAAGTATTTTAGTATTGGAAATACAACGAAATTACTTGAATGTTTAACAACGACACAGTTTTACTACCAAACATTTATGTAAAAATCGTTACAACTATAAAACGTAGTAGCGAACACTACATTGTAGCTTAAAAAGTAGAAACGTGGAGGGGATCGAAAACATCGATAAATCTACCTGAAGATATAATACATTAAAAAATGCTGCGAGAATGTACTCTATTTTTGATTAAATATAAAAATAAAATAAAAAACACAAACAGAACGATTATTAAGATGAGGAAAACCTCCAAATCCTTATCGTCGTCATTCAACCTGACTGAACACATTGGCATCTATTATTTAAAAGCTCACTATTATTTAAGCTCACTTTCATTTAGTTTTTTTTTATTATTAACATCTAAGATTTTTTACAATTGTTTGTCTTTACAATATCAGAGAGATGTAATAATAGTATAGGAGCCAGGAGGTGGTTAATACCCTCGATACATTGACGTTATTTGGTGCGCAGAATCGATTTTTCGAAGGTACCAGGATGAAAACGCGTCAGATAATTTGTTAGTAATAATTTAATTGTTTAAATGATTGTATCTCCTAAACTGTTATGGATATTTAATTTTAGCAAAATAAAAATTGTTCCTTTTAAAAAAATTAACAAAATGCGGCTTGGTAAACTTAAATCCTATTGTTGAAACCTGAGTTATAAAAAAATTCGTGAAAAGCAATTGCAGAATAGGGATTGGATGGAGCCGTTTTAAGTATGACTCAGCCTTTATAAGTGCGGTTAACTTCCAAACCCCCCCTCATTTTAAAGGTAATTGTTTCTGCTTTAAATAAAACATTAAAAATTTCCACAAAAAGTTGCGAACTAATATTTTTATGAGAGATATAAACAAAATTAAGCTATAAACCTTGAGAATCTGGCTAATGGAAGTTTGCTGAGGCGGACGGTCAGCTTGCGGTGAATGCGAGAGCGCGTAAACCGCTCACGTAAATCAATTTTTAATATCTCGCCAAAAAATTAACAAAGAAACATTTACCAAAGCTTAAAATGTTCGTTTTTAATTGCTTTATAACTTCCATTAACCTTTTAACGCGCGCATACATAAATTTTATGACGTATGTGTCAATAAGTGTCAATATGTTTATTCCTAAAAACCTCCTAGAGAACATAAAACAGCTGGGTCTAAATGAACATCACTCACTATAAGGACATGCAGAAAGCTGTACTCCTCGCGACGTCCAGATATGTACGAACATTTTTGGGAGATACTCCAACATACCAAGTCACCTAGGGCCCGATAACACGGAAAAAGTCCCACCAGACCTCAATTCTTTTGATACCGTAGGTATCTGGAATGAGTGAATTTTCCCCTTAGAGGGAGTGTGAGCCGTATGGCTAAATCTGGTTGATATTAAATTTTGTTTTTTTCAGATAAACCACGAAAATGTCTAAACATCCTTTGTCAACAGAGGAGATTGCTTATTTAGCTGAGTATTTACGGGATGAAAATGAAAACGAATCAGATCACGCTGTGTCTAGTGATAGTGATTTATCTGAAGAGTATATAGAAGAAGAAGATGTAGACAGTTGTTCTGAAGAGGGATTATCCGATGAAGAATCCGTAACAGCTTCACTTTCTGACTATTATGTAGCAAAAGATAAACCTAGCAAATGGTACAAAATGAGAACGGCAACTTCATTTAAGACAAAAAAAATTAACATTGTAAAAGACCAGCCAGGTGTCACTCATAGAGCCCGAAATATCAATAATGAGGAAGAAGCCGTTTTGAAAATAATAGACACTAACATAATCGACAATATTATAATGCTGCACTAATAGATATATTGCGGAAATAAGATTACGTCAAGTATATTATAGAGAACGAGACTGCAAGGATATAAACAGAAACAAGTTTGTGCAAATAAATGAGTAAAAAAAACAGTTTTTTTTAATTTTTCAATGCTTTCGGCTCAGAAATTAAAAAATCTGCCATGGCCATTTAAAAGAACGAAAAAAAAATACATAAAAAATTACTATTTAAAAGTTAGCCAAAAATTATTAACTTAACCTAAGAAATTATTAAAAAATTTCAATGATTTTTCCTGAGCTCAATTTTCAATATAAACATTTGAAAAAAATCAGGCTATTTTGTATTCAAAAGATACATCTTCATGAATTTTTTCAGATTTTTTAAAGCAAAATTGCGCCCAGAAAAAAATAAAGTCGAAAAAAGCTTCTTTTTTAGATTTAAGAGGTTCTATGGGCTCTGGGAAGCTAAAAATTTGTATGAAGTTATATTTTTAAATGCTTTATTGAAAGCACAAGTCGCGGTGCTGATCGGTGCGGGGGCACTTTTGATCCTCTTATCCCGCTATAGCCTTTGGGCAAGTGACGGAGCAGAAATTGAGATAACAAGGGCTGTTATGAGTTACAAACGATTTTTGTTTGTAACAACTTGCTTGAGATTTGATGATCGCACAACCAGATTTGAGCGCCGTAAAATTGAAAAATTGGCAGCAATCCTTGACTTTTTCAAGGCGTATTTTCACAAATACGGCATCAAAATGTATGATTTATGTGACGCAAAGACATGTTATACTTTAAATTTAGAAATATATTAAGCAAACAGCCCGATTGTCCGTATGTTACATCGAACTCACCAAATGACATTGTAAAGAGACTTGTTTCGTCGATAGAAAATAGCAATCGAAATCTTACCACCGAAAACTGGCTAATTATTTACTGCAAAAAACAATCACTTAACACGTTAAGCCCCAAAGCATAAACGCGCACCTTTCGTCTCGGACCAAAGGATTTTTTTTTACTTCTGACATCAAAGTTATATTAGTTTTTGTGTGTGCATAATAATTTGACGTTCTGACAATTAAAACAAGGAAAAAACAGTGTGGTCATTTTTGGTACACACGGTCTGGGGATAAAATTTTTTGTTCTTGGTTTTACTCCAGACCATGAGCACCAGGTTGTCCCACACAGTTTGTAATGCATGAACAAAATATATTGCAACAAATATACATATTATGATATTCTATTACATTAACTTCTTAACAGTACTTGCATGGGTGTCAAAAAAACACTTAATGCACATAAAAGTAGTTGAGGGGCAGCCTGGACAATATGTATGTACTTTTTTAGCATATTTCATTGTGGATTGTTCTTGGTGTGGTTCGGGAGCACCCCTAGTGTGTAGCAATCACAAAACTATTTTTTCTCGGAAAGAAGTAATAGATATTGTTTTACCCGTAACATATTTGTAAAGCACATGCGCATTGACAACTGCCGTATTAGTCAAAAGTTCGATAGCGACTTAAACAGAGGACTTAGAGAGAGGACATAAACTAAAAATGGCACACAACACAATGGCTGGGCGCTGTTAAAGGCTTCCACTACTGTAGGCACTGTCAAGATCGGTTCTGATCGGTTTCTATTTTAAATTTCTATATTAGCACCTTTAAATCATCTTTTGACTGGTCTCTTGGGGGTTTACTATTTAAATTTGATATGACTTTTTAAAACTTACGTATGTCGGTTAATTATACAGATTCTTATTGCTAAAGGCCTATATTTTATTTCAATTTAACATAAAAATCCCTTAAAAACATCCATTACAAAATGTTTTTACTTCTTTGATATTCGATATGTTATTTCATTTTAAGATTAAAAATATTTGTTGCTTGTGAGGCTTTCTATAATTTATCGTGATCATTATACACTTTCCTGAAACGATCTTGCTACTCAACTACAGTCATCTCTAAATTGAAGTACAACAGCGATTTTGGAGGTGCCAACTGAAGACTGGAATAACTATTTTACCAATTGGTTTGAAGGGCAAAAAAAGCAATAAAGTACTTTAAGTCTATATATTTTTTGTCTTTATGGCGATATCCGTTATGATTTAATTATGTTTATTTTTGATTTGTTGACTATTTTTTAGTATTCTCCTGACAAACTCCGTATGATGAGGTATTGTTTTCGTTGACAGCCTTTTCTGACATTTTAACATTTCGTTTACATAGTTACTTTTAACTTTTCTGGCTTGCTTTTTTATTGATGTATTTTTTTCAATGTATTATATATAAACTTTATTTACCCATTACTTTTTCTACCTTACTTTATTTTGTTCCATTATTCCCCTAATTCGTGTTTCTTGAGTTGAATTCCCTCGCTTACTTTTTTTCCTATTCTTTTCAAATGTACTCTTCAAAACCATTTACACTCCATATTTTATGATTTCCCCTCTTTACTCTCCTCTTATTATTTTTTTGGGTGAGTTTTTTGTATATCGTATCTGGAGCTGTTAGTCATACAAGTGAATTACACAAACTAAACTGAATAAAAATATACATATATATATATATATATATATATATATATATATATATATATATATATATATATATATATATATATACTTATACATACATATATATATATACTTATAGTGATGGTATAAAAATAACAAACATTTAATACGGAATAGAACTTCGGAGCAAACATTTACAGAAAGGAGATCACGCAAGTCCATAGCATAAACCATAAACTAAAAGAAAAAGAACATAATTTATGTACTCCAGAACTAAATAACTTCAACTAATCGTAACAAGCTGGCGTTGTAAGTGTTTTCTAATGACCTGTAACATTATCCAATAGAACATACAATATTATAATGAGTATTAAATAAATAAGCTTCAGATGTTTATTTATTGCTATCTATAATCGATTTAAAGATATTGATATTGTAGCCTTCCATTAATCATTATAGACTACAAGCCCATGGGACATTTTTAAGGGGTCATTTGACCCAGCATGAATCACATATAAATCAATACTACATGTAATAACTTTAGAAACTATGGCGTCAATTTTTATCGGAACACTCCACTGATTCCACTGATAAGGTAAACTTACCACTCAAGAGGAGGGCATTTTGGTCAAAAATATTTTTACTGCATTTATAACTTACGTGGCTAATACAAAAATAATGACCTGCAACCTAATGCCGAACAAAAAATATAGTGCAGAAATAGTGATACCAATAGCAGGGAAAATCTTAGATTTTCGGAAAATTTTGACCCCATTTTAGGCAATTTGATACAGTGCGGCATTTTTTTCAGTGCCGTACATATCGGCCGGTACAGGGGTGTAAAATCTAGGGCGCATGCCTCTATTTTTAAGTAGTACAAGTGAGGTGATTCGAGTCAATATGAAACTCACTGATTTAAATTTAGTTGCATAAAATAATGCCGTACATTTTTCATTCAAAACATTTTTGGACATGCCGTACATTTTTTACAATACATGTGCTTATGTGAGTACACATCACACATTTCACATGTACTGTGAAAAATGTACATGCCGTACATCTTTTATAATGTGCTTATGAGAGTGTACTCTGATAAGTCGGATATTATGATCAAAAGAGTCTGTACATTTTGTTAATATTGACATCAATTATCAACAAAACCAAAAGCAATATTATAGAGGGTTTTTCAAAGAATAATTTTTACTATAAATAATTTCATCAATTTTTCTGTTTTAAAGTCTTCCGAAGTTGAAAGGGTTCTTGATTACTCGTAAGAATACGATAAAAACGAACCATTAGACTTAGTTTTCTACTATATAGTTTTTTATTCATACCATTTTAATTTAATTTATAATTTTCTTAACATTATTCCTGTTATTATTAATTTATTATCGACCCTTTCCGCCACCACAAAATTAATTATTATTAAGTATCTAAGATAAATTTCTTGGCAATGAAAAGAACAAAACAAACTTAGACTTTCTCAAAACCTCTCTTCAATTTAGGCACTTGGCAACATGAAAAATTATAATTTTCATGAGTTTTCCCGCCTCGAAAGTGCGTATTTTCGCATTTTTGAGATTTTAAATTGTTTATAACTTAAAAACTATTAACTTTAAAAAAGAATAACAACATACTTGTTTAGAATGATCCTAAGAAGACCTGAAGATCCTGAAGAAACCTAAGAAAATGTTTCTCAGAACAAAAACCGGTGATTTTTGTAATTTGTTTAAAAAAATTATTTAAAAAGTTTCTGCCCAAAAATTTTGCCAGACACCCGTCAGATTTGTTGAAAGATCATATTTTTGAACAGGAATCCGTAAAGAAACCGAATCAGAAACATTTTTCCTAGGGAAGCAGCCTCGCAACCTGGACGATAATACTTTTAAAGCCATTTAAAACCATTTTTTTTGTACGGCCTTTTGTTTTTGTTGATAATTAATGTCAATATTAAAAAAATAGGTATATTAATGTCGTACAGAATTTTTTGATCGTAACATCCCACTTACCCGAGGGAAATTAATTTTCCTCTCGTAAGCACATGGGCAAAATGTACGGCATGTCCAAAATGTTTTTGTACGAGAAATGTACGGCATTATTTTATGCAACTAAATTTAAATCAGTGACTTTCATACTGGCTCAAATCACCCCCCTTGTACTACTAAAAATAGAGGGGTGCTCCCTAGATTTCTCACCCCTATACCAGCTGATATGTACGACACTGCAAAAAAGTATTCTAAATAACGATCCGAAACTATATGTATAAATGCCGTACTGTATCAAATTGCTGAAAATGGGATCAAAATTTTCCGAAAATCAAAGATTGTCGCTGTTTCTGGTACCAATATTTTTGTACAGTATTAGGTAGTAGGTCATTATTTTTGTACTACCTATCTAAATTAAAACTGCCGTACAAATATGTTTGACCAAAATGCCCCCCTCTTGAGTGGTAAGTTTACCTTACCAGTGTAATCACCTCTAATAATAAAAATTGACGACATAGTTTCTAAAGCTGTTATTACATATATTGTAGAACTGATTTATTTGTGATTGTTTAGTCTATTACCCTCATTTTATTGATGTGTTAAAATTATTCTAACAAAGCAATGAACTCTAGTTATTATTATGACAAACTTACCGTGGGAACACACTGATGACTAGGAGAGATAAAATCCAGTCCTCGTTGACCTTTTCCACTGAAGCAGTGCTTAATATTCTGCATGAATTTACGCCGAATGGACTTGAGAGAATAAACGCATAGCGCAGAGAGTTCAGACGGTTTGTTTGCAATCACCGGCTCACTTTCACTAAACACGGCGAACAGAACATCGTCTTGCGCAGTGATACCTAAATCTGAGGCCAGATCTGATCCTGCTCTCCCTACATATGCAGCTTGGACGAGATTGTACTTTCTCCCTCCTTGAGCTTCGCTGATGCAGTCCATAGGAATCTCCGTGTAAGAGTAATAGTTTTCGTCGTCGTGGCACACCCTTACCAACTTGCTGATGTATTGACTGGAAGTTGTGTGCTTCATTTGCGTTGTCAGGAAATAACTAAAGCCTTCCGAAGCAAACCCGTAAACGTACGTAATTGGATAACGTTCCCTAGCTAATGAATTAACGAACATCCTAGTGCCCGTCGTTACGGCCGTTTGAGCTATTGAAAACATTTTGTCTTTGTCTAACGATCTACTGCTGACCGCAGGCACTTCGGACCGATACGGAGAGCCTAGAGTGAAAGTCACACCGACGTACATTACTTGAGAGACCGGAGGATTAGGAGGCCCGGGAGCAATAAACGCGACGGTCGAGGCAGTCGCGTTGTTTGCTACTACAGCTTCCCTCACTTCTACGCTCTTTTCTGATTTTTCGGATATGTTTTGTAGGGGCCTAACGGAACAAATCCCCTGGAAGAGACTTCCACATGATATCAACCTGGAAGTGGTATAATCAATAACCAGAGCCTTGTTAACATTATCTGTAAGTTTCTTATTAATAGCATTGTTGCATTCTAGTACTGAGCAATCATCAGAGTCTAACTTTGGACCCGTTACCTCCGTTATCACTGAATCCAAGTCGGGAGAAAGCTGGTAAAGACGGTTGACAGCTCCTATGTAAACGCGGCCCGTATTTTTATCTATAACAAGGTGATTGAAGGCTTGAACTTTTGGATCTGAAAAGGTTTTTACTATTTCCTTCGGAGCGGCTGCCGTCTTTGCTATAGCCATCACCGTGGCTAGGAATACGAAGAAAGGATAGGACCGCTTCATGGCGGCACCAAGCTAATGTCCACTTTCACGTCATGGCCCTGAAATAAAAACATCTGTATTAGTTCAAAATTGTCATTTAAAAATGATAATGAAAGTTTATCATTACCATCAAACATTACACACAACCAAACTTATATGGAATCATCTAATATTTCTTATTATTTCAAGCAAATTAAAAAAACAATATAAGAAGTCAAACAATATGTATTTTAAAGCAATTTAATCATCAATACATAAAAATTTACAAAGTTTGGATTTTTGCTTGACTGTAAGTTAATATGAAAAGAAAAATCATGGATGCCTAAATTTTAAAGCGTAATGCTGTCTAATGATGTATCAAACACAGTCTGTTCCCTGTTTAAATGCGTTTTCAAGGAGAAGAACTAAGAGAAACATACTTAAAACGATATAGCTATAATATTAGTAGGCTGGGCCACCAAACCAATTCGTTTGGTAGGTACAATACTGGTACACTTTTACAAGGTAAAAAAAGTATGCACTATTCAGTTAATGTGAACTCAACTTCTCGCAGTTTATTATCAGATTCTTTATTGTATAATTTGGTTATATTCTAGCATTCTAGCACCACCTAGGAAATAAACCTGAACTACCAACTGGCATTTCAATCATACTTTGTTTGTGAAACGATACGTATAATTTATAATACTAATAATATTAATTACATATTAATATAATTAACAATATTGGTTATTTTAACATAAGCCTTAATAAGAAAATTAATTTAAAGCTTTATGTTAGTTTAGATTTAAACTCATAGCGCCACCTAGGAAGGAAATACCCGAATGAACTACCAACTGATATTTCAACCTATAGAGTCAATCATATTTTGTTCTTGAGCGGATACGCCTAATTAATATTACTAATAATATTAATTATATATATTAATACATATTAATTACATACATAATAATACGATTATTTTTGCGCCAAAAATATTGGTTACTGTAATTTTAATGTAAGATTTATTTCGCAAAATAATTTAAAGCATTATGTTTATATTTATTTGGTTTAGATGCAAGAATTTACATACGATGGTTTTTGTACATACTTAGATCGATTTCATAAGACGAGTTCACGCAATAGTTCAGCGATTCTCCCGAAAGTGACTAAATAAAATTAAATAAAACTAAATAAAATTAAACAAAATTAAATAAAATTAAATAATTTTTCGATTTTTTAAAACCATTATAATAAAATATATTGATAATCAAAATGAAGTAATTAAACATAAATACAAGATAATGAAAATGTAAATGATGAATAAATTCTATTTAATATTTAACAAATTTTGAAAATTAATATGAGTTGTCACGGATGAGTACATCAATGATTTGGAGTATTTTTTATTTTCCATGTTTGTTTTATTGTTGCATAATATGATCTGCATTTTACACATGCTGCATCCAAAGTACAACGAACTTGCTCTTATGAGTGGGTTTACTTCGAATTAAGAAATGATTGGGGAATGATATGAGGAATTTATTCCCGTTGACTAGAAAAATTAGAGGGATTCGGAAAAAATTTTGAGGGAGTCAGAAAAAAGTAAGTGGAATGA
Organism: Diabrotica undecimpunctata; assembly: GCF_040954645.1. NCBI lineage: Eukaryota > Metazoa > Arthropoda > Insecta > Coleoptera > Chrysomelidae > Diabrotica > Diabrotica undecimpunctata. The sequence continues at coordinate 21,862,247 of NC_092812.1, forward strand.
CTTTCGATGGCAGTTGATTGCATCCACCATCGCATGGCGACGGGCAAAATCACTAGTTTATATATACAGCAAGGTCTCTTTTATGTGATAAGTTGTGCGGTTTGTATTTTATCCAAAAACTATTATTAACTATTCAAATCCAAATGTCAGTAAAATGATCATAGAACTTTTTTTATTATTTATAGAAGCTGAATCTGACAGTTCCTTACAGTACCAAGATAAAGTTCGGACGAATATGTGCCTTCAGAGTTGGAGTCTGCAAGTGATACTGAAATAGATTCCCAATATGTAAGTCCAGAATAGCTTAAAGACAAGCCAAAATCAAAGAAACGCATACGCTGCGAGAATAACTGGAAGAAAAACAAACATAAGTTTTTACAGGCGAGTGGAAAAGAGTACACAAGCACTAAAGGTAAGATTGTTTCGGCCATAATACATACTCCAGTAAAGTCATGCTGCAAACTAAATTGCCATAAGTTGTTGAAAACCGAAAGTCAAGAGCAGATCAATAAAAAGTTTTATGGTCTTGCCAGTACCGACTTACAAAGTGCATTTATTTTTTCGCAAGTAAAAGTAGTAGGAGTTATACGTCATTATTCAAATAATAAAGTTTTGAGAAAATCCAAGAATTTCAAACGACATTACTATTTACCTAACAATGAAGGAAACGACATCAAAATATGCAAAATATTATTTAAGCAAGTACTGAACGTCGGCGATGGTAAACTTGATCGAACATTGAAGAAAAAACAGAATCTAATTCCACCAACAGACCAACGTGGAAGACATCCGCCTGCTAATAAAAGCCCACCCGAAACTGTTAAAACAGTTTCTGATTTCATTGAAAAAATACCATCATATATTTCTCACTATGCACGACACAAAACAAAAAATAAATATTTATCTCCTGATTTAAACATTCGTATTCTTTTTAATGAATACAAGAAATCAACAAAGGATCCTGTTTCCGAGTTCATATTTCGAAACATTTTCAATACAAAGTTTGATTTACACTTTTATGCTCCGATTGTTGATTCTTGTAGAAAATGCGATTTATTAGAAAGACAAATACAAACCAACGAAAACAACTCATTACTGTTTTTGCCTTTGATTTGATGAAGACACTGCCCACTTCAGTGTTATCGACAGGAATAACGTATTATAAAAGGCAATTGTGGACGTATTGTCTGGCGTCCACAATCTACAGTCTGGAGCAGTTAATATCTATGTATGGAATGAATCCGTTGCGTCTATAGGAGCTCAGGAAGTCGACTCCTGTCTTATCCATTATATTAAAAATTATGTTAGAAGCAAGAAAGTAATCATGTATTCCAATGGCTGCGGTGGTCAAAATAGAAATTTTAAATTGGATTTAGTGTGTACTCATATGGTGCAATTGGATGACTTTCTAGTTGAAGAAATAAAGCATAACTTTTTAGGTAGTTGACATTCCTTTATGTCATTCCTTTATGACTTGAGAAAAATAAAAAATATCACCCCAACATTTTTCATCCTAAAGATTGGATCAATGTAATTTCCACGGCGAGAAGAAGAAATCCTTTTCATGTAATAGAAATGGGGTCCGAAAATTTCTTTTTTAACATCTAATTTGCAAAAAAAAATACTACACATAGGAAAGTCTCGGCGGATGTAACGAAAGTCGAGTGGTTAAAAATTCACAGCATTAGTTTAAAAAAAGATGATCCTTGTATTATTTATTTTAAATATGGTGTAAGTGATCTTCATCAACTTCAAAAATTTAATATTGAAAAAAGGAATATACCAAAGGATCGTTTGAAGGATAAATTACCAATTTTATATCCTGATGGAAATGTTATAACTCCAGCCAAAAAAAAGACCTGTTGCAATTGACCGAGTTTATTCCACGATATATCATGACTTTTATAAAGATCTCAAATGCTCCGATACTGTTCAGGACGAAATTTCACTGCGAGGAGATGATTTGGACTAAATTTATATACTTTTGTATTTTTACGTAAGTAACAATAAAGCTATTCTATAGTTATGTCCATTTTAATAGGACTATTCTACATGTATGGAAGATTTTCTAAATACCAAAGCGGATCAACCCACATTATTTTTGTAAATTACAAAAAAAACACATTTTCTTGGACAATCCGTTACAAAATACCCACTACTGTTGCCAGTGCTTCATACTAAAAAAATTTAACACTTTTATGTAAGCCACAAAAAATTCTTTAAAATACCAGTTTTTGTTATTCTAAGTTTTCTCCATTTAATGTTTCAACAGGATGGTCCGCTCTGCTTCTCATCGCCTCAATTCCTGTAAGTGGTTATTTAATCCAGGAGAAAATTCTTTAGTTTTATGAGTCAAAGGATGGCTAACCGGGTTTATAAGAATAAATGCACTTCATAATATCAAGATTACAAGAGATATTGCAACAGCAGATGAAGCAGCAGCAAACATATTTCCACAGAAGCTAGCGAAAATTATTGAAAAAACTGGGTGGACATAAAGCAAGTAAAGATCGAATAACTTGATTACTTTGTAGCAATGTATCACGAGATCGGATGTTGAAACCGCTCTTAATAAATAAATCTCTTAGACCACGTGCTTTAAAAGGCAAAGATTTAAAACAACTGCCAGTGCATTGGATGGCTAACAAGTAAGCCTGGCCGACAACATCTTTTTTTACAGAATGGTTCAATAATTGCTTCGTGCAGAAGTAGAAGCCTATGTGAAGGAAAAATCTCTCGATTTTAGAGTTTTATTAATTATTGGCAATGCAGCAAGTCATCCACACTTAGAATATCCAAACTTTCAAATAGTATTTCTTCCGCCCAATACAACAAGCCTTATCCAGCCATTAGATCAAGGCATAATTGCAACGCTTAAAAAATATTACATAAAGGCAACTTACAAATCCATCGTGAGTAAACTAGAAAATGAGCCCTTAACAGTAAAAGACGTGTGGAAGCAATTTTCTATTTTTGATTGTTTGATTCATGTTGCAATTACTGTCGCTCCAATAAGACCAAGAACTTTAAATGACTGTTGGAAATAGGTTTGGCCAGCATGTGTGACAAGAAATGCAATTATTCAAACATCGACACTATCAGATGAAATAATTAATTTGGCACATGAAATTGGCGGAGATGGTTTTAATACCTTCGGCCACGATGATTTGCTTGTGGATGATGCGTTAAGTGACCATGATATAATTGATCAAACTTTAATTAAATTTAGATGGCGTCGTGAGTCTAGATGATAATGATGAGGAAGAAAAACCAACCCCCTTCACTGCCAAAATAATTCGAGAAGGTCTTCAACTTTGCAGTAAATTAAAAAATCATTTTCAAACTTGAGCTACAGAACTGCATATCAGGATATCGTGAGATACATAAAAAATTACTAGTATCATCATAGCAAAGTTTAATTACTGATTACTAGACTTCGGCAAATATGCATATTACATATTTTGCATATTGTGCATATTTTATGCAAATATTTCATATTTTGGCATATTTGTATAAAAGTTTGCATAAAGTGCATAAAAGTTCAGATTTTTATACTGTATTTGAAAATTTTTAAACATACCAATTTATTTCAATTCTTGTATAAAATTTTGTAGTCATTTTAATCAAGAAATGATCTAAGTACGTAATCTCTACAGGTACAAAACATTTACAATTTCAAAGAAGATCAATTTAAGTAGCCCTCAACATTCTTAGAAAGTCTCGGTCACTGAGGCATTCAGTTATTGGATAATCGCTAAGGGTTCGCTCATTTGCATTTTATGATCTAATCCCCAAATCTATCTACAATTTATTGCATCTTAACAGCAGGTAAACGGCTAATAGTTTTGTTCCTAATTTAGGGATTTTCCAAAATCTCCCAGTTTATTGAATTAGGTACCTAAACATTTCTAATTTGATGCTCAGATTTGTAAATCATTTTTGTTTTGATATTCAAAGCGTAAACACTCGTTGTGCGTAACAAAAAGGAAGATTGTGATTTTATAATGCCTAAAACAACCAGTGCTTCAACTTGGATTAAACCTTATAAAGAGCTGTCTATGGATATGGGAAAAATCTACTGTTCAGTCTGTGGCAAAATTGTAAGTATCTAATATTTTCTATTAAATATCTAATATTTCATACATACAGGGTGTTTCCAAATGACACTTACAACGTTTGACTGTAGATACTTCTCGAAAAATTGAACAAAACGATATAGTTAATGAGGGGTCAAACTTATTTACTTTTCGAGATACAGGGTGTTAAAATTTAAAAAAATTAAATTCTTTTAGTTAATAACAACAATAACTTTAAAACCAATAAACGTATTTACTTGAAATTTAGTACTCGTAGGTTGTTTTTAAATGAAAAATAGCTTCCTTTAGTGAGAAAAAATTGTCCATGGTACAATACAATGGTGTGTATTTAGAAAAATTTTTCACCTTTACTTTTTTTTATGAAGTCAGCTATTCTAAAACACAATTATTTTTATTGTAATTGAATTAACAAAAAAAAAACTTTTGTTGAATTTTAAAATAAGTTATATGATGTACTAATGGTTAGTAACAAAAACTAATTTGTGGATTAATACTGCATTTAAAACACTTAGCGAGTGTTTTTTTTTCCAAACCAGTTATTTGATTAACCAAAAACACCTTGTATATTTTTATATTTTAAAGGTTGGGTTAAAATAAAGGTTTTTATTTTTATTTATAGATAGCATGTGAGAAGAAATTTCTCAGAGAACTGCTTCACACATTGCAAAAAAAGGAAAAATAGGAGGAAAACATCAAACTTCAATGGCTAAATGTTTCCAATCTACTTCAAAAAAATTAGATGAGCAAGAAACTTTTAATGAAGATTTGTGTCGCGCATTAGTGTCTGCAAACATATCGCTTTCAAAATTAGCAAATGTAAATTTTAGTTCGTTTCTAAAAAAATATTGCAAACTTAATGTTCCAAGTGATCGGTCTCTAAGAAGAAATAATGTGAACGGGCTATACTCGTCGGTGTTAATTAATATTAAGGAAGAAATTGCAGATAATTATTTTTACATATCTGTAGACGAAACCACTGATTCCTCAGGAAAGTATATTGCTCATTTATTGATTGGTGTTCTTAAAGAAGATACCTTACCAAAATCTCATCTTATTTCATGCCAGCAACTTGAGAAAACAAATGCTTTAACAATTTCGCGTTTTATACAAGAAACATTAGCAACTTTTTTTCTTCCGACAACTATTCCTTCTAATAAATTACTGCTTATTTTATCGGATGCTGCTCCTTATATGGTGAAAGCAGGACAAAATTTAAAAATATTTTTCCCAGATTTAATACATGTTACTTGTGTAGCGCATGGATTAAACAGAGTTGCAGAGGAAATACGAAAAAAGTTTCCTCTTGTAAATACCATGATATCCAGTGTCAAAAAAGTATTTCTTAAATCTCCTATAAGAATTCAACTTTATAAAGAAATGCTACCTAACATTCCTCTTCCACCACAACCTATTTTAACGCGATGGGGAACATGGTTAGAAGCAGCTAATTTTTATGCAGATCATTTTGTTAAAATAAAGAACATAATTGACACGTTAACAGATGAAAGTTCCCAATCTCTTTTGGATTCTAAACAAACTTTTCAGAGTAACTTGCTTCAACAAGAACTTTCATTTATAAAATCAAATTTTAGTTTTGTTCAAAAAACAATTACTCAGTTAGAATCACCAAAACTGTCATTGTTCGAAAGTACAGCATTAATAAAAGAATTTGCGTCATGTTGTCGGAACGTTAGAGGTAATATTGGAAAAGATATTTTAAAAAAATTTGAAGCTACTATGGAAAAAAATAAAGGTTACCATATTCTTTCTGAAGTAGTCAGTGTTCTAGCTGGAAATATTTCGGAAACAATTAATTTAGAATCAAATGTTTTGGTTAGTTTGATAAATGCTCCCATTACATCAGTTGATGTTGAACGAAGTTTTTCCATATATAAATATATGCACTCAGACAGAAGCCACAAGTTTTTGTTAGAAAATTTTGAACACCACTTGGTCATTTATTGTTACCATAATTCTAAATAAGTTTATTCATACTTAAAAATGATGTAGTTACTTAAAATAAATGTAAATCTTAATGAATAGTAGGAAATATTTAGGTATGTACACTTTTTTTTTTAAATAAAATTGTTACTATTTTACGATTTTTTTATTTATTTATATGCATATTTTGTAAAATATTTGCATATTTTCGGGTAAACACGTGCATATTTATGCGCATATTTTCTACATTTTTATTTGCATATTTGCCGAAGTCTACTGATTACGTTGTCAGAAAAGGAAGAGCTACACAGAACGAGAATGCAGTTTGTGAAAATCCATCGCCTTTACCGAAAATATCTATTGCAGAGACAGTTTCTTCTAATGATGAAGATGATTTTGAGCCACTTCGCAAACGGTGCAAACCATTATCAGATAACGATAATGATTAAACATGTAAATGTTAAACTATATGTAAGTACCTATTACTTTCCCATAAAATATAGTCCGTCTAGAAAGTATCCGGAATTTTATATTTTTTCTAATTTTAATAGATTTCCTTTTTGTAACATTTTAAGACAAAAGTAATGCATCAAGTAGGTTGTGTCGATAGGTTATGGACAAAATCGCATGACAGCCCCATCTGTCAAATATTGTTGTTTGTAAACAGACTTAAGATTTGTGAAATAATGTCGCAAGTAGAAAAAAGAAAAGTCGTGGAATATTTGTATAGAAAGGGTGTCCGAAACGTTAAAAAATTAGTGCAATTGACTTAACTCGGAAAAACTGCAGTGTATGAGACAATAAAGAGGATAAAAAATGACATAGATATGAGACATAGACCAGTTTCGGGTAGACCGCGTAAGATTCGCGGAAACAATTTAAATGCTTTAGTGACTTTAGGACGACAAAATCCGCGCCTAGAGTTTCGAAAATTAGCGAACAGATTTATAAATCAATGAAGAATAAAAGTGTGTCCAAAAACTGTCCGCATGTCACTGAAAAAGCAAGGCTACATATCAAGGAATCCAAAAAAAAATCCCTACAATGGCACCTCTGCAAAGGCAACGAAGAATAGATTTTTGTCAACGTTTTCGAGAAGATAATTTTAATAATGTCTTTATATCTAATGAAAGTTGTCTCCAGCTTGGTGCAAATCATCTAAAACTCCTATCAAGAGAAAATGTTACCGTTCAAATTTCCAAATTTCCCACTAAAATAATGGTTTGGGGAGCAATATCTCAGCGTGGTGCTACACCTCTCTGTACATATAGTTAATGGTACTGATGATAGTGCGAATTATTGTGACATCCTAAATGGTTTTCTTCTTGAAACGGCTCATGTTTTATATTCAGAGGGGTGGCATTTTCAGCGAGATAATGCAAGATGCCATACTTCTGCTTATACTCAAACTTGGATGTAAGAACACGAATTGGCAACAATTCTGTGGCCAGCAGCATCTCCAGATCTTAGCCCCATTGAAAACATATGGAGACTGATGAAGATTGAAGTGGAACGAGCAGCGCCACGAGATAAAGGTTTGATTTGGTAAATTTTACAGGCCTGGAACACCATTACCTAAAATTATGGCCTTGACCTAGTTTCGGGTGTACCTGGACGTTTAGTTAAGTGTTTAGATTTAAATGGAGGTTGTCTAAGTAAATGAGATGAATTATTTGTTAAAATTTTATATTTCAAGTGATAGAAATAAATACCGTAAAATTATAATTCTGCTTTTTTTTTCCGGATACTTTCTAGGCGGACTATAGAATAGATTAATTTTGAATTTAAGTTTTTTTAAGCTTTTGTATGAATTCCTTTCAGATATTCGAAGTTATTTATCATGCAGCCTATTTCTCCTAATTTTTTGTTTTTGTCTTGGTTTTATGTAAATTTAGAAGGCTACGGAACGATTAAGGTGTCCAGTTTTTTCCAGCAGTGTATTTTACTGGAAAATGTTTTTGATTACTTCAAAAAACCATTTTCGTGTGCTAAATAGGTACTTACTGTAAGTAATATTATGGATTTATTTATTCTGATAGCAAAACCAAAACTATTTCTAATATAGTTTAAGAATTTAAAAATGACTATTATATTAAGTATTTTACGCCAATTTGGCTGCATTCGACATGTGGTTTCTCTTAAATAAACACTTAAAAACATATGGTTGGCATAAGGATGTTATAACAGTATTAACTACTTTATAGGTTAGGTAGAAATGCTAATATCGGGTATCTATTAATTATATGAATATTTCTATTTTTATCTGCATCAGTTGTGGTTTTGACGCGGTTTTATGTGCAGGGTTACATTGACCTTATAGTGAGTAATTTATTGAAATGTTTAGTTGTTACTGTATTGATGTAGGAATCGGAAAACAAAGATATACAAAAATATGATTTTATGAAAACTAAAATCTAGATAAGATCGAAATGAATGTAAGGAAAGTAACGTACAAAAGAGAAAGTAACGTACCGTACGAAAACTATTTTAATATATAGTTTACTATCTGGGTGCCATAATAACAAGAACACGAAGAAATTAAAATGGAAAAACGCGTAACAAATGAAACAATGATAGTCAAGGTTTATAACGACAAAAAATCTATGATGTCAATAATATGCTATGTTAGAAAGTTTACCGGATATTGTAGTTATTTGCAACAATTTTTAAACAAATTAATAACATAAATGTTTTTTTTTTTCACTTCAGAACCACTGTTTTTGATACTTTGGGTAGTTTTAAGACAAAATTAACCAAATTCTTTTGGTTTTTTAGTAAAATGCATAATATATTAGTCGTAAAATGCAAATACAGTTCAAAATGCCGAATTTATCATTTTTAAGGTTATTTTGAATATTGAATAGATCAGACATTGAAAAATAACAACAAAAAACGATGAGAAAGCTTGAGTCATGTTGTATCAAAATATGCAATTGTATTTTGTTTTAGTATAGCAAAGTCTACGAAAAATCCTATAAACAAAGTGATATACCGTTGTGTTTCGGGACTTACTAGACCAGGGATGGGGAACGTCTGTACAAATAACTTGTACCAAACATAGCCATTATTTTTTGAGCGTGGGCAACTATACTCTTGTGTATTGTATCCTAGGTATGGCATTTATAACATTCCAATTTGCTGCTATTAACAAAAAGTTGATTCAAATGGGTGTTGCATTGTATACCTATTAGTTCAAGTTGAAGGTTGGTAGGCATTTCATCGACGTTGACATTAAAACGCATGGAAATAATGTTATAATCTCTTCTCAAATTCCTCATGCAGTTTCTTCAGTTGTTGAGCGAACCTTTGTAAGTTTTCTTGTGGCACAGGTGCCATACTACTCATTTTGGGAAAATGTGTGAGTTCATTTTTCTCTGTACATCTGGAAAATAATTTAAGCTGCAGTGTGAAGGCTTTTAAATGTCCCCAAAGCTCATCTAAGAATTGATTCTTGCCTTGGAACTTCGAATTTAATTTATTTAGGTAGATTGAGAGAAAATCTGTAAAAAATGCGAATTCAGGAAACCAATTTTCGTCAGACATGATCTGAAAGTCGTCCCATTTGCCTTGCTCCGTCAAAAATTCCTGAATCTCCTATCTTAAATTCCATACTCTCTTAAATGCGTTACAGCAGCTTAACCATCTCACTTAAGTATGTTAGTGAAGGTAAGAAAATTCGATTTCGGTGGATTTTAAAAACTCTTGGAATTGTCTACGCATCAAACCTCATGAGCGTATTGTATTTTTAAGTTTAAAAACCACACTTAATACAAGTTGTATGTTAACAGCTGCTTTGCACAACACATCCTGGTGTAATACATTATTATTAGGATTTTCTTTACAAAATATTCCCACAAACCTGCCCATCCGTGGTTATATTACATAATTTTTCTTTAGACAAGTTAAATTCTAGAAGGATTTTTCGTAGATTTTCAGTCTTAGTGGGACGTCCTTCGGAAGCCAAAAAGAGTTTAACGCTTGTGTTGGTGAATCCTTCGTAACATACCGAAGCAGGTTGGTCGTGTAGAAAAGCGAGATGTAGTTTAATGGCTTTCAAGATATCCTGTTCCCTTAATCTTGCTAAAAGATATCGACTGTTCGAGTTATTGGTGAATCTAACTCTTGGCGGGGTCAAAGGATCCAGATTTATCGATGGTTCCCAAGTATCCTTTTCAATGAAGTTAATATAAAAATGGAAAGCATTCTTAGATTTGCAAATTTCGATGGCCTGCTTGTCTGTGACTATTTTTGTATTTTCCACTTCACTTTTGTTGTTGCTTAAAATGGTAATTGGATTTTCAAAGCTAACGAGGCTTCCGATGTTCTTCGGACTCATTTTTGACACAGGTGAAGGCGTTGGTTCGGAATATGAAGATTCTATAGACCATTCAATGTTTACACCAGGTAGCCAAATCTCCTTATTAAATAATAATAAGTCAATGGAGGTTTTAGATTTTATGACTATTTTGAATGAGGAACCACTCGCTGTGTCGGTATCTTGAAGGAGGGCATAATATCTAATATATTCCTTGATACCCAGCTTCTCTTTATTAATAAACTGAACAACTTGTGTAGGGGTGTAAATTGGGGTTAAGTTGGTAATAACTACTTAATGGGATTTATCTTCTGTAATTTTTGGCTATTTCTGTTGATTCGAAATGTTGAGGTACCAGTTTGGATACCTGAGGTGGCATAAAATGTATTTTTCTTCAATACTTCTTTTTTCGTTTTTATAGTAGATAATTTGTTGGTAAGATTAGCCATTCAATTAGATATTTCACTGATGTTTAGAGAGCCTTTCATATAAAAGTTCAAAAACCTTGAATGGATGGATGGAAGCAAAGAAGAGAACGACCAAAAAAGAAAGAGTGGGAAGCATTCAAAGAAAGTATTTTACAGCGATTGTTTTGATATCTGACAGATATTTATAGTCTTATATATGATGAATGATCTAAAATGTATTTGTTTATGCAATTTATTATAACATTTCGCAACAAAAATGTTTTAAAAAGTTTAATCATAGATAAAGCATAATAACACGAATTGTTTAGTAATTAAATCTTGCCATACAAGATAAATAAATTAATATCAACAATCTTTATAATGTGTAAATTTCTTACATCACCACTGGAGAGTTAAAAGAGTAGTAGAAACACGGTGAGTCTAACAGGCGAACAAAAATGAACACAATATCTCAGTTATTGTACTTGACCATGCACCACTCTAAATGAGATAAAAACTAGAAAGATGGAATACTTGGGGCACATTGTGAGAGGTGAAAAGTACGAACTTTTAAGAAATATCATGCAGGGCAAAATTAAGGGCAAAAGAAGTGTGGGAAGAAGAAAAATATCGTGGCTTCGTAATCTACGTGAATGGTTCGGGTGTAGTTCGATTGAACTTTTTAGGCGCGCTGCTAACAAAGTCGCAGTGGCCATGATGATTTCCAATCTCCGCTAGGAGTGGCACGAGAAGAAGAAGAATGCACCACTCAGATACATGTATAAAACAATTTTAACTCTAATACTTACTTACAAATAATAATAAAAAATCACAATAAACTGGACACAAATAAAAAAATACTTTTACAAATACACATGTAGCTTCCACGAGTGCAAACAACTAAGCAATGACTTGATTCCGTTTATCAGCCGGAGCAAATTATCATTATTATACAGTGAAACATTTTGATAACAAAAACTGAAATCGACATTGTTGATTTGCTAGCCTTGGCAGATCCCAAGCAAAAGACAGGCGAAGAAATAAAATAAAACGATTTTGAACATCTGTTCACTGTCACGGATATATTTTTCTAGTTTTATGCATAAATCATTACTAAAAATACTCAAGTACAACCACAAGGACTATGGACTTCTTTTAATTTCTTCTTAAATATGAGTAAGAGTGACGAAAATAAGTTTGGCGTGGCGTGTAATGAACTGTTAATCGCTGATTTACATAAGCATGAATCACAATGTTTCAATATTAGCTATGGAAATGATTTTTCTTGTAAGACAGCTTCTCTTTTTGGTCGTAACTATTAAAATGTCAACTCGACGAGAATTTTAATTCTGCTTGTAGTGCTGTGGGTTGAATTATTCATAGATTTAGAAACATACCAAAGAATCCAGTAAATAAAATACTAGAAACTTTTGTTGTATATAAATTTTTTACACTATTTATTATAAAATTACGACAGCTGTTTCGCACCTTTCTCAAGTAAAACATTTTAACAATTGTACAATTATTTATGAGTGGATGGTTGGGTTTTTTAACATTAAAGAAACTTCGCCGGTGAGAACGCTAGGAATAATTTAGGCAACTTTTCACAATAAAACTTTTATTTCATAAACACAACACAAAACTGATTGTATTCCCAAAAGAAGAGCCACTTATATTTTTACGGAACTTGTATATATATTTTTTACTATATAAGTACAAGTTTATTGGACTGACAAGGATCCATCCTTTCTGTTCAACATTTTATAACAAACCTTTTGTTTAACAATGCGCATGTGTTGGAACTTAAGGTCAAATATAGGACACGCTGTGTCACGGAAAAGACAGATTTTTTGAGTAGTATGGACCTCTGTAACAAGAATCTATGTTTCCTTAAGTCGACTTTTTTGACTTATTAGATATTAACAAATTAAGGTCAAAAAACAATAAATTTTTGCCTTTTTCGTCTATCAGCAAAAAGTGACGCATTTGAAATAAATTTTAGAGTAAGAAACTTGTCATATAAAAACCTTGAAAATGGCGTTTTTAAATGTTTCTATCCTTATTTGTTCGTAAGAAAATTGCAAAAAAGTCAGCAAATTCGGTTTTTTAAAAATGAACTTGACAAAAACAAAAACCATGTGAAACGAGCTAATGGATGTCCAAGATGTAATAATAAATAACATTGCACTTGAGACAGTAGACGAGTATGTATATCGGGGACAATTAATACATAAATCTGGTTCGTTACTCCCAGAAATCAACACAAGAATGAAACTGGCTTGGGCTTCTTTTGGTAAAAATGCAGTTATATTCAAATCGAAGATGCCACTCCAAGCATTCGATCAGTATACATGACATACGGCTGCGAAACTTTGACACTAAAAAAAGAGATAATAGTGAAATTCAAAGTCACTCAAAGGTGAATGGAGCGATGCATGCTAGGTAGGTTGTTCCGTTGAGATTTCCTTCAAGAAATAATGGTCCAATAACGTGATTCCCTAAAATACCAGCCCACACATTTAATTTCTGAGATATTTGTGTATGGGTCTCCATGAATAAATGAGGATTACTGTTACTTCAATAAGGACAATAATTACGTCTATTAACTTTACCATTTAATATAAAAGTATACTCTTCGGAAAAATACGTATTGTTCTTTATGATCTCACTAAATTCTTCACAAAATTGAAGCCTACGATCAGGATCATCTTCGTTTAATTGATGAAGTAATCGTATTTTATAAGGATGAAATTTATGGGATTTTATAATTCGATAAACACAAGATGCTGATACACCAGATGCACGAGGTGGTTGTCTGATAGACTGTCGATTATCCATTTGTAAATGACCCAATACCGCCACTTCAACTGCTTCATTTCGCACTTGACGGTCTACTTCGTGCTTTGTGTTAACGTCACCTGTAGCTTCAAACTTATCAGTTAAATGTTTAAGGTTTAAACATTGTTTTTAATTTCAAACAACTTTTCATAATAACAATTTTCGACATTCTGAAATATATTCTTGATATATCTTGAGCGAAATTTAAATTTTTTGACATACCTCGTATAAGATTGATAAAATTTGATATCTCATGGTTGCATCTCAGGTGTTAGACCCTGTAGAGCTTTTAATAACGAATAACTTTTTTCGTAAAATTAATAAAAAAAGAGTTTATCATATTTTTAATAAATAAAAATGATGTTGGGTATCCGTAATTTAAGAAAAATGTGTAAATTTTTTTTTCAATTAGAAGGATGTAGTTGCATATTAATACAGTTTTTAATTCCAAACAACTTTTCATAATAACAATTGTCGATATTTTCACAAACTCTTCTAAAGGTACTTTACTCTTGAGCGAAATTCATATTTTTTGACATACCTCGTATAAGATTGATAAAATATGATATCTGATGGTTTCGTCTTAGGTGTTAGACCACGCACAACTTTTTATAAAGAATAACTTTTTTTTTCGTAAAATAAATAAAAAAATTTCCCATTGCAAAGAAAAATCACATGTGGGATTAGAACCCTGAGCGTCCGCGTGGACGTACGATATCCTCCCCACTAAACCACCAAGCTACGATAATTCTGTATTGACAAGAGTGTATGTGACGTCTCAAATCATAGTATAAATTATCATAGTATAAATTATTCTTGATAAATAATTTAGTTTTGCATTAAAACATTACTACCAATTAAACTGTTTTTACCTACATTTGCTTTATTGCCTTCCAATCAGTTTTTACTTTATGCGAAATTAAAAAAATGCAAATGTTCGACGGCATACGTATAATATGACTGAACTCATATTAACCCAACTAGCTCATAAGCTAAGGAGGATTTAAGGAGGAACAATAAATGTAAATAAGAAACACAATTTATGAGAAAAAAGTATTTATTTATAAAAACATTGGCATTATGGCATTATTGGAAAATTGAAAAGTATCTTTGTTGATAAAAAACAGTTATAACAAAATATTGCTTATGTCATTTATTGTATATATATATATATATATATATATATATATATATATATATATATATTAAATTTATATATATTAAAACATGAAGTTGGTCCAATTCGTCCGATATTGTCTGAAGAGCAGCACTAGCTCAAAAAAGTTGTTTGGACGCGGTAGATGAACTTAAATTAGTCTTCACGGTGTGTCCCATCTGATTGTGGTAGGGCTAGAAACTGGCCAATTCCGACGACTTTTAAAGTATTCATTGACGATTCTGGCATGGTGGAGACGCGCGTTATCGTCCATAAAAATAAAGCTAGGTCCTATGAATGGCGCAAAAGTCCTTTCTCCTGCCATAGTACCTCCATCCACAAGAACTAAGTCAGTACGGGCATCGAAACTACTTTTTATCGGAAGTACCATTCCAAACCATAACTGAGCCTCCTAGATAGGTTGTTTTGTCGGCAATATTGCTTTGGGTAAATCGTTCTCCTTGTTTTCGCGACCGTCAGGTGACCTCAAGCAAAACTTAGGCACATTCAAGAACAAAAGATTACTCCAGTCTGCGTAATTCCAATTTTTGAGTTTTCTTGCAAAAGCACTGCGGTGTTCCACGGATAGCTGTGGATATAGGGCTGGTCTTTTGGATAATAAATTTGCTTCATGAAGTCGTCGACGAACTGTCCACTTACTTTCATCCACATTTTGGACTCCGTTCAGCCTATTTTTACCAGCCCAATTAAGTTAGATGTCGTAAACACGAAGAAACCAAAAATCGGTCATCGTGTGCGGATGTTGCTCTCCTACATCATGATCATGACCTTCTAGTGCAGCTGTCGTCTTGATTGAACAGCCGAATGGTTCTTTGAATAAAACAAAGACTTACCCCTAGCGTTTGGGCGGCATAATAATGGCTCTTGCAGCATCCGTTGGTGTTAATATCATTTTAATACATTTAAAAATCTGAACTCATAACGTTTTAATACCAAATTGGGTTGTTAAAATCAATAAAATAAGCTAAATAAAATAAATTAATTTCTTGCCGCTTATCGAAGTTTTACCAAAAACATAAATTCCCATTGTTTATAATAAATGCCAGAAAAAAATTTAAAAACGATGTACAGAAATTGAATAATAATTGTACTTATACGAGGGTTTCTCTAAATTTATAATATACACCATAAAAGTAGAACTAAGTTTTAAAACTAGCAATATGTTTTTTTGCACCTACATATTTCCTGTAACTAAATGTTTATTTTAAGAGATTGCAGTTTAGTCATTAGCTGCTTCAGAAGAAAAAAACATTATTTAATCATTTAATCAAATTAGTAAAGCCAAGCTGTCAACGTGCCAAGTGTTAAGTTTACGTGACATTCAAATTTAAAGCCGCAGCTTCTTTGGGCTTTATATTATGCGTTTAAAATATTTGTCTAAATAGCTTAAATATTGTATTTATACGTATATATATATATATATATATATATATATATATATATATATATATATAACTTATTTAGAAAAAATTTAGGCAATGATATTCTCCATACTTGAAAAATATGTGGAATTCTACAGGGTTATTAATAACTACGTGGTATAGCAAACATACAATTTTTTAAATGGGACACCCTATATATTTTTTCAAATTTGTATTCCTCTCATAATTCCTCTTGTTCTTATAATATTAAGCTTTGCATTACTATACAGAGTATTTAACAAGTTATGACCATTTTTATTTCGAAATCCCTGAAATCAACACCATGTATATAAAGAAGTAATGCATAAACAATTATTTATTTTATATAATAAAGTGAACAATATATTGTAGTTTTTAAATTAAGTTTAATTAAAATCATTGACAAAAATTTGTATACAGGGTGAACTACAAACCAAAATTTCGATTTTCTTAATTTTTTTAAATGGATCACCCTACATTTTATTTTTTTGAAATATTGTAATAATGATACTCTTTCATTTTTATATAGCATTCCCTATACCTAAACTCATTACTTTCCGCGATATTTTTAGTTTTCTTCAAATTTCGGAAATACATTCAATTTTTGTAAGTAGAAATAAGTATTGAGTATTAGTGATATAACAAAATTATTTCTATTCAATAAGTAACTAACAAAAAATATAAACCATAATAATATGCAATGAATGTATCAATAAATGTGATATTATGGAAATATCATATTTCCCTAATGAAATATAAGATTTCTAAAATTCCTACAATATAATGTTTTGTATAATAATATAACAACATTATTTTTATTCAATAAATAACTCACACAAGACAGAAAGCAAAACAATATACAATTGATGTAACAATTTTTAGATTGTTACATCAATTTTTAATAATAATAATTTTTAATAAAACATTCTAAAGTGCCGATTGTGACGCGCAGTCATTAATAAGTAAAAGGCCATTTGTGTCAGATACAAAGGTAAAATAGTAGGCTTTGAAAAAATGACTGTTTTCATATTATTACCTTTTTAATCGGTCTGTGTGGCTTTTCTTTATTGTTGCAAATGAATTTTTCTGTAGAAGAGTTAATAGATATGATCACGGTATTAGGAGAAAGTTCGAGAAGTTGCTTACTTGCACCCAGAGCGATATCCTGATCGGAGGAAGCCAAACGCAAGAGCTTTTGAAAAATTTTTGGATCGTTTTTTTCGCACTGGGTCAGTTGTATATGAAAAAAATGAGAGAACCAAAACTGTTCTAGGCGAAGATCCAAAGAACCAAAAACAATGATGGAACTTTGTCTGATCTCCACCAATTGTTGGGGGAAAGCTTATTAAATTACTTTCCCCTATGGGTACAGTACCAGATATTTAAGGACCATGGACTGTTACAGAGTTTCCATCGATATATGTAAGCGGACTTCACGGCCATGATTCCTGATGTGTTCGGTTTGGTAGGGTTGAAAAATAAAGCGTAATCAATCGATACTACACATTTAATAACTAGAGAATATTTACAAAATCACTATTACTTATTAAAAAGAATTTGCTTTAACACATTGTTTATGTTTATACCGGCGTTTTAGTGGAGCGCGAACATAGCGGAAACTAAAATGCACTTTTCACCGCATTTTTAGGAGTAAGAGATTGCGTTAGCGTACTGAGTCCAGCACACAGCCGATACCTTCGGCTGTTAACTTGCGACACAAAGGAATATGATGTACTGATAGCTACTACTGAAGATCCCCACATCAGCACATCTTTGACTAATGTCAACATGACATTAGTCAAACTTCGGTGGCAAAAATCCTTCGTAAACATAAACTGCATCCTTACCGCATACAGTTACATCAAGAACTGACAGTCGATGATTATCAACGCAGATTAGCTTTTTGTCAATGGTCTCAACAGCAAGTGCAGAGACCGATTTTTTTTTGATTATGTACTTTTTGGAGATGATGCTACATTTCACAAAAATGGAATTGTGAATCGGCATAATTTTCATTACTATGTATCAAGCAATTTCTATTTTGTTAACACTCATAGTCTAGTTCACCACACTGTTCCTATTCACAATCATCTAAATAATATCTCTTCTGATATGTGGATAGGCAGAGAAGAACCAACTGTTTGGCAACCACGATCACCGGAATTCTCAAAAATTTATTTTTTCATGTGGGGCTATATAAAAGACCTTGTATACCAGAAGCCCCCAACAACTCCAGATGATATGAAAAATAGAATAAGAGAAGCTTTTAATAAAATTCACTTAGAAATGTTAAGAAGTGTGGCTCGGTCATTTGAGTATCGGTTACAAACTTGTATAGAAGTTGAAGGTGTTTATTTTGAACATTTTAGACTTATTTCCTTATCACATTAATTGTTACATTAATTACATAATATTATGGTTTATATTTTTGGTTAGTTCTTCTTCTTCTAGTGCCGTCTCCACTAATGAAGGTTGGCTATAACCATTACAAATTCGTCTCTATCTTCTGCTTTTCTTAAGAGCGTCTGTGTGTTTAACCCGGTCCAGTCGCGAGTGTTTTTCATCCAGGATATTTGTCGTCTACCAGGACCCCCTTTTCCTTCGAGTTTACCCTTCATAATCAGCTGCAACAACTCGTACTTATCATTTCTAAGTATGTGCCCCAAATATGCTGTCTTTCGCCTTTTAATGATGGTCAAAAGTTCTCTGTCTCTTCCCATTGTGTGCAACACCATTTCGTTCGTAATATGATCGGTCCATGGTATCTTCAAAATTCTCCTAAAAAGCCACATCTCAAAAGCTTCCAGTTTTCTCATTAAGTCAACATTAACAGTCCAGGCTTCGACACCATAAAGAAGAAATTCTTTTGTTAGTTACTTATTGAATAAAAATAATTTAGAATTGTAGAACCCTGTAGAATTACACATATTACCAAGTATGGAGAATATAATTGCCTAAATTTTAGTCTAAATCAGTTTTTTGGATATAATATCTTGTACCACAATGGAATTATCGACCGATGTTGCACTAAAACTCACCCTATATATATATATATATATATATATATATATATATATATATATATATATATATATATATATATATATATATATATATATATATATATATATATATATATATATATATATATATATATATATATAATATATTCTGGCTTTTCAATATAATAAATTTGCAGATTGTATGTACAAAAATAGAAATTTAAAAATACAGTTTGTATTTTTTTATAAAATCGTTATCTGCATTATTTTATATAAGTCGAAGACCAAGAATAACGGTAAATCGTTATTGCATTGATTTCATAAAGATTGTTAAAGGTCCTTACCTTCAATGTCGTCCCTCATTGTAGACTAAGCAGCCTGGCGATGTGTACAATATTGCAGGGGCGATTGCAACCCTCAGCCCTACTGTTCACACCCAATAGAACACGACATCAAGGAAGCACTCTCTCTACCTGCACGACATAATTTTATGATTTCCTGATATTGTTCGCAATAGTGTTGTATTGTATGTTAGATACAAAAAGTCGTGGAGAAATAATTTCTTTTATCATTATGAAGTTGATTTTTCTTGGTGGTATACGACGAGCTACTATCTATATATCGGAAAGTATTTACACGATATTTATGAAAACTTTTGCACATAAAGAATGGGTAACATTCTTTCATAAATTTACATCGAAATCGAATTTCTAAATACACGATGTTCACAAATGATACTCCAATTCTTTTAATTTCAAACCGTAATATGTAAGTCAATAATTTTAAATGAAATACCTATGATACCTTACACAAATCGTACCTAGAGTCTTACGCAGAATCCAAAAATGTAATAATATACAGGGTATTAAATGGAAAATAAGAAAGTTGTTGTCCACTTCCGGTATAACCGAAAGTGGCATGTATGCCAAAATATTTTTCTTTAAGTTTGCCATAACTTGTAATCCCCACAAACCAATTTTAATAAATATCGCGTAAGTAGTTTCTGATATATAGACAGTGTAAACTCATTGTGAAACACCCTGTACATGTTAAGTCATTTCAAGCTATAATCTGTACAGTTATTGTAAAATTGAGAATTACTTGTGCATTTGTTATAACAAATATCCAAATCTACTACTATTTGGTATTGGAAGAGGGAAGGGGTTAGAAACTCTAATTATATATGCAAAACGCTTACAAGGTGGACAAAAGATTTGAATAAGTTTTTATGAACATGTACATTCAAATTCCACCCAAGCTTTCTTTTTTGCCTACCTCAATCTGTTCCGAATAGAAATGGGTTTCTACATTTATTGTTATTGGCAGATATAGCTGTGCCTTTGGGCCAGATTAAGAATTTGTAATATATACATATATACAAGTTATATGCTCATGAAAAAGCTGAAACTGTCTTCACTTGAGGATCCTTTTAGTGTGGGGGATCATCCCATTCTGGGTTTGGTTTTACAGTTTCTGGTGTGACTTCGCTGTTTCCACTACTTTTCTCCATTCTCTCTCTTTGATTGTCCTTTCTATATTTCTAATTTCCATACTCCGTAAGTCTTCTTCCACTTGTTGTCTTTATCTCAGTTTAGGTCTGCCTCTGGTTCTTTTACCTGGTGGTATCAATTCCGTTATAACTCTTAAAGGATTGCTCTTCTCTCTTCTCATTATGTGTCCAGTATCCATACCATATAATTCTTTGTGATTTTATTGCTCTAACCAGGTTCTCTTGACCCATCCATTCTTGTATTTCGTGATTCATCCATTTTCTTGCACCCTCTTCGTTTTCCCTGTTTGGTCCCAGTAATTTTTGGATAATCTTTCTCTCAAAAACTTTTAATTTCTTCTCTTGCTGTTAATGTAACTGTTTCTGCAGCATATACTACTATTGGTCTTATGGTCGCTTTGTAGATTTTCATTTTTTTTGTTTCGGCTTATCTTTTTATCTCTAAACCTTTTTTTATTTTTATAAAATGCTGTATTTCCCGCTTGAATTCTTCTTTTCATATCTACACTTTCATTTCTTCTGTTGACTAGTACTCCCAAATATTTGAATGTTTCAACCTCTTCGAAACTGTGTGCATCTATTGTCAGTTCTGTCATTTGTGTCTTCTTTTTCTTGCTTACGTTCATGTATTTTGTTTTATTTTCATTTATTTCCAGTCCTCTCAGTTTGACTTCGTTTTCTATTTCTTGGAAGGTTTTCTTTATTGCCTTTGTATATGTTGCTACTATGGTTATAATATCCGCATATCCTATTATTTATACTGCATTCTTGTTTATAGTTCGTGCGTTTGACAGCTTTTTTATTATTTTGACTAGGATATAATAAATAGTACCATTGAGAGCGCATCTTCTTGTCTTACTCCATTTTTTATTTTTATTATTTCTGTTCTTTCTCTTCCGGTGGCTATTATTGCTTGGGAGTCTCGCATTGTCATTTCTATCATTCTTACAATTTTATTTGGTATATTACTCTCTTGTAAGTCTTGGTCTCATTTTCTTCTGTTTAGTTTATCAAACGCCGGTTTCAAGTCTAGCAAAAGTATATTTGTTTCTCGGTCATACTCGTATGTTTTCTGTATCACTTGTTTTAGCGTATGTATAGCCGTACCAAGATTTGTAATATCAAATAAAAATAATAGTTGAAGAGTATCAGCACATACTCGTCTCTTGCCGATAAGTTTTTGGAGTACTTTTATGTTTGATATTTTGTCTATCCACGATATTTTAAGAATTCTTCTGTAAGTCCACATCTAGAATGCTTCCAACCTCTTTATTATTGCCTCAGTCAAGGTTTAGCCAATTCAAGTCCTAAATTAAAGTTAGTCAATGACAAAAATTTAATGAGATATGGTGAAATCGACATTTAAATACCAAAAAGGCAAAGAATTTAAAATAATGCAAAGACTACCGAAAAATTCATCTGCTAAAAATTATCTTAATGATCATGCATACCAGAATAAACTCTAAACTAGCTGATCGTAATATTTAGAGCTAGCCATGCTCTGGGATATATTCCCAAAGCTTGAAGAGCGAGGGTGGCGTTTATTCCCGAATCAGGAAAACAGATTATACCTTAGCAAAATCGTACAGGTCTATAAGTCTCATTCATATTAAAAACCATGACCAACCAACGGAGGTATCAAGCAGGGAAATCAGATGAGGACGTGTACGAATTCATCACTTTATAGCCCCCATAAAATTATTAGACCCTCCGAGATATAGCAAAGTGATCACCGGCATCCTTTGGAGATCGGTAAACTCATCACCTGCATTTTTGCCCCAAGGCGCTGGTTTCTAATGCGGAAAATTGTCTGTTACCTGTTACGTTTCTTGTTTACTTGGTAATCTATTAAATTTAAATTCAGAAAGTATTTTAAGCGAATTGCTTTAAAATTTAAATATATTTATATAGGGTGTCTCACGGTGAGTAGCCTATTAGCCAATCTAAATTGATTTCAAATCTGAAAATTCAGCTGCAGAGGTTTTTAATAGTGAATGTCCAGTAATATTTGAAATAGTACTTAAATTCGTTATTTTATTTGCATTCGGACTTGGATTATTCTTTCAAATTATCAAACCTTAGGGTGTGCAACCATTTAACTGCCACGTGGTGCAGGTAGGCCAGTGATCAGTTTGCAAATCTCTCCGGGTCTATTTTAAAAACCCTGATTTTATTGCGGTTATGTGTTTGTATTGTCTACGAGGGCGATGAAGCACAATCTGGAATCGGAACTCGAAAGCAGTTTGCACCACAAAGAAATTGCCCTTGTTGCATTTTTAGACATAGATAATACCACACTAGTGAGGAATAAAATCAACAACACAACCTGTAAGTAGATTAAGCAGATGCTTACGAGCAGAATAATATCCACAGATACGTCTGAAGGTGCAATAAACCTGAAGTCAACTAAGGGATGCTCTCAAGGGGGTGTATTGAACATTACAGAATATAGTCGTTGATCACCTAATTTTCGCAGACGACTTTGTAATAGTGACTAGAGGAAAAATTCCCAGTACTGTTGCAGATCAAATGCGATATGGACTTCAGTACATAGAGATTTCTCTGACCCATGACCCAGCATGAATCACATATAAAACAATATTACAATATGTAATAACAACTTTAGAAACTATGCCGTCAATTCTTATGGATACAGGTGAGTCACAGGTAAGATAAACTTACCACTCAAGGTATTTATGACTTATTCTCCGTTCATAAATTGTTAAGAGCACGAAATGTGCCTCAAACTCATAAAACGGTCGTAAACCATAGGCGTTCCTGAGGTGTTTATTCATTAAATAATAATATAATATTTTTTAATACTGTTATATATATATATATATATATATATATATATATATATATATATATATATAATATTAATAATATTTTAATACTAATATATTTAGCAAAAAAACAATTAAAACTTTCACGGCTAATGTTATGTAATTATATTATATTAATAAAAATAAGAATTTAACCATTAACAATTTTGTAAATAAGAATACCTTATCTCTTTGGATATTTCAATACTAATCTTCGCGTTTAATCACTTTACTAGAAAACCTGGAATTCATATCCGAAGGTACTATTCGTTGCAAGATAATTAGGATGGAATTCCCCAGATTTTTAATAATATAATGGGTATGCTTTGGCCACGTGCCTCGTTTGTTCAGTTTATATTCGAAACTTAACTTAAAAGGGTGAAGTTATTACGAACAAAAAAAAATTTTTTGTTTAGTACGTTTTTGATCGCATGTAATTTACGGATCGTCGGTTTATCAGCGTCTACGGCAGTAATTAGCGTCTAGAATATTTCTTTTGCGAATTATATGCAGTGCGTGAGTGATTTTTTATTCCATATACCTACGAACATATACGTACCTTTCGCTCGTGCTCGTTTTGTTGGATTGTTTGTGATGGCTTCATCATCAACATCATCAAGTTTTACACCGGTACTGTTGCGTACAGTCAGTAAGTCTGTCTATTCACCAAGAGAGAAGACTATTGTCCTGAATGTTCACGATGCTCTGGTTTCTCAGAATCCCACAAACACTGTTCGCAACATAGTCGAAAGTTGTGCCAACATGACTGGCGTAGGAGAGTCAACTATATATAGGTTCCTATCAGAAAGAAAAAAACACGGTATAGCTAACCCAAAAACAAACGAACACTTAAAGAGAGGGAAAAAGCCTATTGAAATTGATGAATTTGACAAAAATGGTATTCGAAGGAAAATTCATGGATTTTTTTTTTCAAAAAAGAAATACCAAACCTAAACAAAATTTTACAAGCAGTTAGAGACGACCCGGATTTGCCTCATATCGGACGAACTAAATTGTGGCATGTTTTAAAAGAATTAAATTTCCGGTGGGAGAAATCAGACCGAAAATCACTTTTGATTGACCGGGAGGAGATAATATGTTGGAGAAGAAATTATCTAAGATCCATACGAAAATTCCGGGCTGAAGGAAGGCCCATCTTCTACCAGGATGAAACGTGGGTAAACTCAGGTCATACTCTAAAAAAAATTTGGCCAGATAAAAACATATTAAGCTCCAGGCAAGTCTACTGGTATCTCCCCACCTTCTGGTAAAGGCAGTAGATTAATAATTTCTCACATTGGCAGTGAAAAAGGATTTGTTAAGCATGGTTTGTTGGAATTTCAGTCCAAAAGCACAAAAGACTATCACGAGGAGATGACAGCTGATGTTTTCGAAGAGTATTTTGAGCAGATGATTGAACACATACCACCAAATTCAATTATAGTATTAGATAATGCACCTTATCATTCACGACTAGTAGAAAGACTTCCAACGACTGCGTGGAAGAAACAGGATATTCTTGACTGGCTGCGGAATAAGTATCTGCCTTACGAAGATGGAATGGTAAAAGCAGAACTTCTAAAAATTGCCCGGCAACACAAATCTAAGTTCAAGGAATACGTAGTTGACACAATGGCGGAAAGGCGAAACATGACAGTCCTTAGACTTCCACCCTACCACTGCGAAATAAATCCAATTGAACTCATTTGGGCACAAATGAAAAGTTATGTGGCTAGAAAAAATACGTTATATAAAATACAAGCTGTACGTGAATTGTTATACAAGTCTTTACAACATATTACAGAACAAAACTGGAAAGATGCAGTAAGGCATGTAATAGAAGAAGAACAAAAAATGTGGGATCAAATCCTGAGAAAACTAAACAGCATTTTTGAAAAATTTAAAGGCAGAATGAAATATTTTTTAGAATAAATAAAAAGTTTCTTTTGCATGCAATATTTTCAATTAAAAATTATACTATATTTTCTCTTTTATTTTCACCCCTGTTACATAACATATTAAAATAAACATTGTAGAAGTTTTCAGGGACTTTCTGCCCTGAGTAATAATGTAATCTTTCATTCTGCGTTTAAATTTTTCAAAAATATTTATTAGTTTTCTCCGGATTCGAAAATAATGGATACATTTAAAACACATTGGAAATTTTGCCAGGCGACATTTGGCGCCTTTTTCCTTAATTAAATAAATGTATCTTTTACATATACTCTACGATACTGGTGTAAAACATCTGTAACCATTCGAAATACCCTCGTAATAGGATTATAAGGTATTGTATTCCTTCAGATACAAAGTGGGTTAGTCGAAAACATCTTAAACCGTCAGTTTCAGGTTGGTTTTTACTATTATATCGTATTACCTATCCTCTCTGTATTTCAGCTCTCTAATTAGGGTTAAACTTGTAGTGAGCTATCGACAAATTGTGAACCGTGTACAGGTAGGTAATACAAAAGTGATACACATACAGTCATACACAAACTTTCGGATACATAGATTAGTTTTTTTGCAACGCCGCACATTTCGACTGAAACAGCGGAAAGGCGCAACTTAATTTGAACCCTTATGCTGTGAGTACCGATAAGAATTGGCGGCATAGTTTCTAATTTGTTATTACAATATATTGTAGTATTGATTTATATGTAATTCATGTTTTAGACTATTTTATTTAGCCATTTTAGAAGCATTGCAATATGTTGCTCAGTCCTACCTACACATATAACTTAATTGTGGCTATTTTCCATTTAATTAAAATGATTCCTTATCGAAATAGTATATATTTCACATAATTTCCTTATCGTATCAATCGTATTCCATCAAACAGAAACCAAATAATCTAGAATTTGAAACAGTAAACAAACAAACTAATGCAACAGTTCCTGAGTTAAACTTTTAACATCAATTGCTAAACAACTTTACTCTATGTAGGACTTATAATGCTTAATATAATTAATGCACTTTTAGTCCTTCGTAATTATTTGCTGTTATTTAACAAAATTTGATCAGGGAACTATACTCGAACCAAACTGTATTTAGCGTGACCGCCAGGAAAGTTATGTCAATATGACTGTTTTAATTCAAATAATTTTAATGTCTGAATTAAGCTTATTATTATTAGTACGTTTTGAGTTCTCTAAAGTTTGTTAACGATGTATAAACTCCATTTTGTCGGCTTACGGCTTTAATCCGTTAATTCCCTGTTTTAAAAGTTTACAAAATGCAAATAAGCAACTAGAAGCTTTGCTACCGGTATTCCTTTGTACATACAAACTATGTTTCCAAGGTTATAAGTAATTATATAATGTTTACATATACAAAAACAAAACAAAAATGTTTCAACAAACTTCGAGAAAGCTTATGTTCAAAAGTGGACAACCATAGGAAGTACATATAGATGTTAGTAGGAGTAACGGACATGAGTAAAGGTTCCATGAATAATAATAGGTTTTAATTTGAAAATGTTTTACTGTAGGCCAAAACTGTCGTTACTATCCAACAGATCAATAATTAATTGTACACTGTTTGAAGTTAATTATCCTACTCTTCTGTATTAATTTTCTACATTAACTACATCGTTTACTGCTGTTTTTCTAAAGTATTTCTATTAGTTTCTTAAACTTTCAAATCAAAATCTAACACTCTCTAAAATGCGAATTTTGGTTAAAATTTCATTTTTCAAAATGTGTCCACGTAGACGTTTCGCGGCAAGCAGCAAGATTTTTATCACAAAATGCCTATAAGAGTCCAACGTGGCATCACACCTTGACTTGTCTATTCCTGTTGATAACGTGTCGGCAAGTCTAACAAGTGAATATTTTTCCTCCGAATTCGTTTTTTACTTGTCCCCAAATAAGTTCTATGAGATTGAAAATGCAAAAATAAGGTGGTAACCTCAAAACAGTATGGCCATGTTCTGTTGCAAACGTCTCCAGTATATATTGTTTGTCATATAAATTTAAGTACTTCGAGTAATTGTTTCTTAATATACACTGCCGAGCATAAAATTGGGGTCACCCTGTAATTCGAATTTATTTTAGAAATTGTTATTCTTTTTTAATTATTTGCGGTTGTAACATAGTTTACTAATGGATTGCTTGAAAAAAATCGTTGTTGTTGCTGTTTCGATAAGCGTTTGAGATAAAAAGGGCTCCTTACCCAAATTCCTAAAACCCATTATCAGCATAGTTTTTGGTCTTGTGGTTTTAAAGTCAATTGTGAATTAAACGTAACGTGTAACGTTAAAGTGAATTGTTTGTGTAGTGTTGTCACTATCACTGTATTGCAATGAGTGTAAGTTCTGTCGTAGTGGCAATAATTGTAGCAGCGTTAGAAGATGGCCACGGTCAGCCTGAAACTGTGAGAAACGTTAGTGTAAGTCTTTCGAGTGTGCAACGAGTATGGCGATAGTACGAAGAGATCTGTCTGCTTACTCGAAGACCTGGTAGAATTACCACAGCTAGATATGACCGCTTTGTCGTTTCTAGTGCTTTGAGAACCGAACAATCACGACAGTTTCTCAGTGAATGGACAGTTACGGGGCGACTTCATGCTGCTGGTTTATCTTCTCGACCTAGAGTAACTAGACCGCCCCTTTTCCGTGACCACCGAATTACCAGATTGAATTTTGCACGAGACTTTAACAATACAGGACTGGAGTCACCAAAGTCACTACAGCAGAGCCAAAAATATGAAGAAGGAATATCTGAACTGCGATATGACAATGACAGGACTGTATACAGGACAGGACTTTGATAAGACGATCATTAAAACACAGACAGCAAATGACGCTAATAATATAGATCAAGAAAAAGAGTTAACTACTTTATTAAATTTACACATAGCTCATGATAATGCAATGCAAACTTTGCTAAAAACTGAAAAAACGAATGTATTACAAACAATTTAAAATTAGTAATTTCGTTTGACTTACAGCAAAGCATGCCTCTGCCAAAATGAACCACTGGTCCTGCATTTTACTGTAGAAAAATTTGGCTTTATACCTTATTGATTCACAACTGTGCCAATGACAAGGGATACATGTACCCAGGGACCGAAGATCAAGCTAAGCGCGGAGCGGATGAGGTTACTTCTGTTGTGACGAAATTTTTAGAGAATAAGTCATGTTCTGAAGAGCTCATTGCTTTTACCGATAACTATCCAGGTCAGAACAAGAACTGGCAATTAATGGCTTTTTGGTTGCAGTTAGTCAAGGAACAGAAATTTAAACAAATAACACTATACACATTATATTATTCCATCAGACTGGGATTTTGCTCAAATTGAGAAACGCCAGAGAGACCGTGCACCAGCTATTTATTCGCCAGAAGGTTGGGCAGATATTATTATCAAAGCAAATAAAAAGAATCCTTTTGTTGTTACGCATATGACACTGATTTTTACAGTTTTGAACCTCTTCCAAATTATATTAATAAAGACGCACGTTTTCCTGACAAGCAGAGTTTAGATTTTGCTGGAACATACAGCTTTCGATTTAAATCGCAAAATATTGGATCATTTTTTGTCTCAAACATAGTGTCAATGGAGTATATCAAGAAGTTAAGGTCATAAGAAAAGGCAGACCTGTACCAATAGAGTTGTCAAACATTCAAAAAAATACAAAGAGCCTCTGAAAATTGCAAAAGATAAAATAAAAAAAAAATTAAAAAGTTTATTACCTTATATTCCGCCAGTCTACAATACTTTTTATAATCAGCTAAAAGAAGCTACTGACAATGATAATGAAGAAGTGGAAATTGTAGATATATAATTTTATTATTTTTTTCCATTATAGAATTACGATTTTTTAAATCGAAGAACATGTTAAACCACACTTATTATATTAGATATATATATATATATATATATATATATATATATATATATATATATATATATATATATATATATATATATATATATATATATATATATATATATATATATATATATATATATATATATATATATATATATATATATATATATATATATATTACGCGAAGAACCAAACTCTCAATCGATGGTAATGTTTCCTGTAATGCCATATTTATATAAAACGATATAAAAGGATGCAGTAATCGCCTGATTAGTAATTTCTACACTCGGTTTCTAGAAAATCTAGTCGTGTTTTGGATCTAACTGTATAGAGTTATG
Organism: Diabrotica undecimpunctata; assembly: GCF_040954645.1. Classification (NCBI taxonomy): domain Eukaryota; kingdom Metazoa; phylum Arthropoda; class Insecta; order Coleoptera; family Chrysomelidae; genus Diabrotica; species Diabrotica undecimpunctata. The sequence goes on from NC_092812.1 coordinate 21,891,927, forward strand.
CAGAGGTCATAAAGTTCTTAAGCGCGACATAGCAGATACAAGATGAAAGTAAATACCACGGAATGTATGAAATTGCATCAGCATAGCTACATGAACCAATTAGTAATTAACCATTTCTATGAGTAATCGAAATAGTATATAAACAAAATTTTAAAGTTTAAATCTTATACAATCTGAATTTAATTAAATGGGCAAGGTCATTTATGTCGAATGAGGTAATTCGGCAAATTTGCCGCCAGGTGGTGTAACGCCTATTAAGACTTATTCGGTTCCCACAGACTGGATCGAACATCGAACAAAAGAAGACGTGACGTACTCCGAACAAATGAACAGTGGGCAAAACAGAATCGCCTACATTCCTACGGTCGCAAGCTACATTCCGTGTTGCCAGCTCGTCTGTTTACTTTTTCGGAAACAATCTGAATGTGACCTAAGCTATTTGCATACAAAAAAGTACATTATTGTAATTGATATGTTGAAGTGTGCTACGAAATAAATGCTGTATGATAAAACAAATATCCATTATTTATGTTTATGCACAATTTAACACACAATTAAAACCAACTGTTTAACGGTATCAACAAACAATTTCACTTTTATGGATACACTGCGAAAAATTTATTTGAATCTACACACATAGTTTTGAAGGCAATCTTTATGATTTTTTTGAAAACATTTACAATAATCATAAAAAAGGTCCTAAAATTCGGTACAAAAAGTATGTTTTAAAAAACAATCACCTACAAAAAAGACCACATAAAATGCAGAGGATTATATATTATGTGGTAGAGCTCAAATGGTTCTAAATAGTAAAAACGTGCCCCTTCGTTTAAATTGGTTTGAATAAAAGTAACATTTATCATTTATAAATAATATTTTTCACTGTCCAATTCTTTACACCATTCAGAAGAATATTAAGTATGTAACATTTTACTATTCGTGTTTTTAGTTCTAAAATCGGCTGGTTAATATTATTTTCATATTCATTAAGCCTGCTTCTTGCTTGCTCAATCCTTGTGATTGTGATTTTTTTGAGCAGTCACTATTTTCACTCAAACATGTTCTAGACCAGGGAACTAACGATTTTCCCATGACACTCGTTGATACAGGTATTTAACAACTGCTTTTGATAATTTTGGTCATTTTTACTTAAAAAAAAATATACAATGCGGTCCATATGTATGGAATAAATTCATTTTTAGCGTTATTATGTACTACGTGAAAAAAACAGGTCGATTTTTATTCTTAAATTGACAATTTTCAGTATGAAAATATTATCCCCTCCAGCACCCTCTTTGAATTAAAAGCACCCCCTCGAAAATTTTAAATAACAAAAGGGGTCGTATGGCACCTTGTTAGAAAGGAATTTTAGACGTCGGTTCAGCAATATAAAGTATTTTGAGTTTGTGCAATCATAACTGAGAAAATTGATTTTTAAGATGTAAAATTTTGATAATGTCTCTCTATCACAAAACTTTAGGTTAAATGAAGATAATAATGTCACATAATATTTAGAATGTTATGTGACATAGGTAAATTATATTTTGTTGTTTGACAATGTCACATGTATTCAGCTATAAAAATTTCAAGAAGTTCCACTTAATAGTTATTACAAAATTGAAATTGTTTATCCCTAAAAGCTTTTATCTACAACGGCATTATGCGTAAACTATTGGGGGGCTACATGAATTCTGAAAGCCCCAAATTGAAGAAAAGGGCATATTTTATCTAATTAAATCATTTAACGATTAAAAAGTTTATGTTAAATATTGTACATAGTATTGTAAATAGGTTTGCACAAGTACTGTGATTTTAAGCGTATAAACAATTAAAATAACTCAGGCGCAATAACATGTAGGAAGTTTTTTTTTATTAGCTATGTTGGCACATAATTCAAAAAAATAACACAATGTATTACGACCCTTAAAACCAGAGTTTGTCCTTTTTTCAAACATTCACCAGAGCTTTGTTTATAAACAGTAAGCAATTTAAAAAAGAACCATTTAAAAGATAAGAGTTCAAGTTTAGACAAAAACTAAAAACGATTCCTTTAAAAATGAGCCGTCTAAAAGTCGCAATATCTCTAGTTCTAATCAACTAACATTAATACTTTTGTTTAATTTTTGGTACCTAGTGACATAGATCATAAAAATCAATTTATTTAATTTATGAATTGTTTATTTAACCGAATAATTTGTTGTAAGAATTTTAAAAAATACATTTATTTTGCAAAATTTTACTTTTTTCTTATTATTAGTACTAGAAAAGGTTATGAAAAGATAACCAACTTAAATATTTATGTATCATAATTTCTAAATGATATCTGTTAACAAACAATTTTACAAAAAATTAATTTTATATTTGATAATCAACTCTATACGTGTTAATATTTTCTTGATTATGATTATTACTTTTACAATTACAATTACTTTTTCTCAAAAACATTACAAATATATTTTACACAAATTAATTGTTATAAACTTAATTAATCTGTAATCCTATAATTAACATATTACAATTAACATACCTGCTTAATTTTATTTTTTTTTATTTATAATTATACAAAGTTTATAACAATTAATTTTTTTAAAATATATTTGTAATGTTTTTCAGTAAAGAAAAGTAATTGAAAAAATAATAGCATAATTCAAAAAATATAACACGTATAGATTTAATTTTCAAATAAAAAATTATTTTTTTGTAAAACTTATTTTTAAAACATTGTTTATAACTATAACAAATAAATATTTAAATTACCTATTATTTCATAACCTTTCCTACTAATAATAATAAGAGAAAGGTAAAATTTTGCAAAATAAATATTTATTTTAAATTGTTTAAACAAATACAACATAACAAAATTTAATATTATTTTAATTATTATATTACGCTGTCTATATTGTACGCTTTATATGTATTTTATTGTTTGAAACATTTTTAATGTATTGTTCCATTTTTTGTAATGTTTTATATTTATAATTTGTACTTTTGACTTGAATAAACCTTGTGTAACTTATAGTCAAATAAACTATCTATCTATGTATATAGTTTACCGGTATTCACGTTTCCTACATTGTTTATATATTGTTTATAGTATTTAAATAAAAAATGACGTTTAATATTTTGCATATTTTGTTTGTTATATATACAAACTATACGCTCCCGAAAAATCTGAAGCTGGTTTCACTTAAAAATTCTTTTTGTGTGTGGGATTATCCCATTCTCTGTTTGGTTTTACAGTTTCTGGTGTTATTTTGCTATTTCCACTTCTCTATTCTTCTCTCTCTTTGATTGTCTTTCTTATATTTCTAATTTCCATACTCCCTAAGTCTTCTTCCACTTGTTGTCTTCATCTCAGTTTAGGTCTGCTTCTGGCTATTTTACCTGGTGTTATCTATTCCGTTATAATTCTTAACGGATTGCTCTTTTCTCTTCTCATTATGTGTTCATACCACTTAATTCTCTGTGCTTTTATTGCTCTATGTTCTCTTGACCTATCCATTCTTGTATTTCGTGATTCATCCATCGTCTTGCATCCTCTTCGTTTTCCCTCTGGTCCCAGTATTTTTTAGTATTTTTCTCATTATCTTCCTCTCAACAGCTTTCAGTTGCTCTTCTTCTCTTGCTGTTAATGTAAATGTCTTTGCAGCATATAACTATATTGGTCTTATGGTCGTTTTGTAGATTTTCATTTTTGTGTGTCGGCTTATCTTCTTATCTGTAAACATTTTTTTATTTCTATAAAACGCTGTATTTCCCGCTTAAATTCTTCTTTTCATATCTACATTTTCACTTATTCTGTTGACTAGTACTCCCAAAAGAATAGAAAAAGCCAGATCCATATTCACTAAAATGAAGAGAGTGTTCTGCGGAAGAGATTTGAGCCTTGAAATGAAACTTCGCCTGATGAGATGTTACGTACTTTCTGTGCTGTTCTACGGAATGGAGTCATGGACGTTGAAAAAGATTGATACCAAAAAATTAGAGGCATTTGAACTGTGGATGTATCGCAGAATCCTGAGAATATCATGGACCGAGAGAGTCACAAATGTCGAGGTCTTGAGAAGAATGAATAAAGAAAAGGAAGTCATATTTACGATCAAAAAACGAAAACTGCAATACTTGGGACACATTACAAGAGGCGAAAGATATGAACTGCTTCGAATAATTATGCAAGGGAAAATAGCAGGAAAAAGGTCCATAGGAAGAAGACGAAACTCCTGGCTAAAGAATCTACGGGAATGGTATAGCTGTAGCAGCAACGAATTGTTTCGGTCAGCAGTTTCGAAAATACGTATAGCCCTGATGATCGCCAACCTTCGGAACGAAGATGGCACTTGAAGAAGAAGTACTCCCAAATATTTGAATAATTCAACCTCTTCGAAACTGTGTGCATCTATTGTCAGTTCTGTCAATTGTGTCTTCTTTTTCTTGCTTACGTTCATGTATTTTGTTTGCCCCCACCGTATTTTATAAGTTCTGCACATTTAATCTTTCACTTCTATATAGGTAAATTCTTCTTTTTCTTAATCTTGTTCCGTGTTCATTATTGTTTCTCTTTCTTCTTCTTTATCCATGCCTTGATATATTTCTTCTAAATACTTCTGCCTTTTTTTTTCTACTTCTATAGCTATTATCGCCAATTGCTCAATTCCGGCTTTACGATTGGTCAAATTGCATCCATAATTGCAGCCAATGGTATTGCTCGAAATTGAGTATTGGCTGTTGTGCAAGCTCCAATGGCAGAGCGCCATGGGGCAGTTGACCTAATTAATTTCGTATAAATATAGGTGCACAACTGCCAAAAATTCGTTCTGGTCTGGACAGGGATCCGTAGAACCAGTCTTCTTGGCATTAGAGACCTTCTGGTTGATTTAGTTCTCCGAAACTCTACTTTTACTTTATTACCTAACCGCTGTCATTTTTATTGCAGGATTTTTCTAAGTTCCCTAGCTGGACTTTATATTTACTTAATTGTATTTATTTCAGGCATTTTCGACTTTATTTCTGTTTTTCTAGGTAAAATATTTATTTCCGATTTAATTCATCTTTTTAACTTAGAATAATTTTGACAAATTATTTCTTTTCAGGTATCTAAGATCCCAAGCGGACTTATAATTTTTTAGGTATAAAATAACTTGAAATAATTTTTCTAATATTTTATTTCTTTAGGGACTTTGAAAAATTTTTAGGTATAAAATAACTCGGGAATAATAATAATAGTCTCCCGTTTTATACCGCTCGCGGCTTTGGGAGTATAGCAGGGTAGTCTGCTATATCTAGGGCCTACGGTATACAAGGAAGGTAGCATGGCCAGTGCTACGCTTCAACCGCCTATTATTACCCCTGGTTTTACCCAAGGTACTCATTTTATTCAGGCTGAGTCGACCTGGGGCCTATAGACATTTTTAAAAATGTCTAGTTGTTCTTGCCGGCGGTAGGATTCGAACTCCGGACCACCGGCATGCGAGGCAAGCATCCTACCGCTTGCGCTACGCAGGCCCTTAGGAATATTTTTTACATTTTTCATAGGTCTCATCGACTTGCTTTGTGTCGATATTTCGCATTATGTGATTGTTGTTTATTCCCGAAGTTCCCACGACAAACACATCTATGCACGATATTTTTAGCAAAATCGACTTAGTAGAAATTTTCACTTTTTTTGAAATTTCAGGGCCTCCAGTAAGTTGTCGTTCCATCACTTTCGTGGTCTTCCTTTTGGGGCAAAGAGCAGAAACGCTTCGTGAGCGCATTACCAAATTCGAATACAGCATAACTGCCTATATTTTTACGTGTTATTTACACCAAATACCGAAGAATTGTGTTCACTGATTACAATGCAAGAAACTACAACTGGCAAAGACTTGTACGATGAACTAAAGTCTGTGTTAGAAAATTTTTATTAGAAAAGATTATTTGTATATCGGCAGATTGAGCACGATCAATGTCAAGCATGGAGGTAGGAGTATCTGGAAGGCTACTTTAAGGGAAATATTCGTTAACCGTTGCATAATTCACCAGGAAAATTTGTGTGCAAAAAGATTGAGTTTTCCACATGTAACAGTACCAGTAACTAACCTAATCAATGTTATAAAGTCGCGTGCGTTCAATCACCGTGAATTTAAAGAATTAGAAACTGAATATGGCGACGTGGTTGCCATAACAGTTGCCGTGAACTTAGGACAGTTTATTCACAAATGGTAAGAAAAAATTCAGGACTTTGAGCGCAAATTAAAATTATGGAAACAGCATATTTTGCACAATTATGTGTCTCACTTTCTACATTTAGAAAAACAAAATGTTACTACAATGTTTTCCTCGCCATTTAATATCGATGTGGATACAGTTCCCGAAGACTTTCAAATTGAACTGATGGACATGCAGAATAATACCGATTTAAAAATGTATTTTCCTTAGTAAACATCGAAAATTTTTATAAATCTTATGTGAGCCATGAATATTTCCGAAATTAATCAAAAACGACCACCGATCAAGACTGAGTGATGCACGATTAGAAAGCTGCCTACGTGTAGTTACCTCATCAATTCCGGATGATAGTGATCAGCTTGTATCGAAAAAACAATGCCAAATATCTCATTAAAAATTTCAAGTAAATGTTTTTGTGTTCTTTTCTTGTTTGTTTTTCTTTTTCATTAAAATTTGTATATGAAATCTTTACTTTTTTTATGTTTTTATTGTACTTAAATAAAGTTTTGTAAATAATTATTGCGTCCAGAGAATAAATTTTAAAATTTAAATTGACCCGTTGATTAAAAAGGTTGCTGACCTCTGATATAAATACTATGTATATATGGGAATAAGCCACAATTAATTGATTGTAATGACAATTACATTTTACCTAAAAAATTTAACGTTTCAATTTCCACTCCGGAAATCATTTTCAAAAAAGACTATTAAATAATTTAGTTGAAAAACGGTGTGTATAACCGCTAAGATTGTTGAAAATGTTATGTCATGTCAACAAAATTGGAGGTTGATTTACTTTGGCCCTCGGTGTTATAGGCAATAGCCACATTTGGCTAAAAAGATGTGAGGGTGGATGTTTTGCCCCATGGAAAATTCAAACTTAGTAAATAATTTAAAAATTATAAAAAGATATAGAAAATTTAATAGGCAAGTTCAAGCGCCAGCTACAAATTTACTAGGTAGGTACTTATACTCTGAGTTAGTGCGAGGGAGACACAACATATAGTTGTGGTTACAGTATGCGGCGAGTGTACAATGTTAACCATGAAAAAAACGATTTTGTAATAAAATAATTTTGAAAAAAACATCAGAATCTTTTCCATGGATATTTAAACTTTGCTAGAAGTACATTCTAACATCCAAAATACCACTGGATGCATGGATACGAAACTGGATACTAGTGGAAAATTGTATACGAAAAGGAATATGTGATTTGTAAGTTTACCATATAATGTAGAATTTTTTAAAGCAGTTATGTTGTTTTCAAAATACTAATATTAATTCAAATATTAATAGACTTTATTTTAATTTTTGTTTTAAGAATCGAGTCAAATATGATTAAGAGAATGAAACCATCGGTTTCGCAGTCAGTATCCCAACCACACACAACTTGAAAAATGATTTTTTACTGAGCTTCAGATCTTTGAAAATGACCGATTTCGACAACGAGACCTTTTTTGTTTAAAATCGCTCAAAAACCTTTGTCCCGAGCGAAAAAGTTAATTTTTGAAAGTTGTATGAAAAAATTGTTTGACAAAATCTCGACCAAGCTGGTCCGTGGTTTTTTTGTGGATTTAATATTATGGACTAATTTTTGATAACCTTGTGCAATGAAACAGAGTCCGAATAACTTTGTTAACTTTTAATCGGCTACTACTCTAGGAGCTAGGAAGGTTGAATATGCACTTTCGTGTCCCGTCGGTACCTTGACTTTTTTATGTTTCTTGGTACCTAGATTCGATTTTTCTGGGGTACCAGTCTAAAAACCAGTCAGATAATTTATTATTAACAATTTAACTGTTTAAATGATTGTATCTCCTAAACTATTAGAGACATTTAATTTCACCAAAATGACAATTGTTCCTTCGGAAAAAATGAAGAAAATGGTGTTTGGCTACCTTTTAACCAATAAACCAATTGCAAAATAGGCATGCAATGGGGCTTTTCCAAATATATCCCAGCTTTCATACAATTTTCATTTTGGTAAAATTAAATACCTCTAATACACTAGTTAGGAGAATTGTTAATAACAAATTATCTGATGGATTTTCAGCTTGGTACCACATAAAAATTGTTTCTACGCACCAAAAAAACATAAAAAAACGTCAAGGTTAAACGGACATAAAAGTGCATACTCAACCCCCTAGACTATACGACTCGCCACAACTTGATCATGTCTGGACTTGACAAATAACCCCGCACCTTGGGTAGAGATTTTAAGAAATTTATAAATAAACCAGCACGCTGCATTTTGTTTAATATTTTTATCCATTTCTACCACTCATCACTACGTTTCTCACGACAGCATTCAAGCGCAGCTAATTTATGCCTTGTCTTGTCATTTTTGGGGCTTGGTCAATGGACCAATCAATGGCAATTAATTAGCAATAACATATGCCGCCACGATGGCTCTGTAGCCTTATTCAGTGCCGACATATACCTATTGCTATGCTAGCTTTACAGTAAAGTTAGCCTAATCATTGTTTCGGGGAAACGGTTGCAGCTATAAATTGTTTCTTGGCGTAAAATTTCGAAAAGAAATTAACAATCAATTGCGGTTCGCTTTTTGGCCTATATCTCGGTTTTTCAGGGGATGTGTTTTAAGTTAGGGGATCATGGGGTAGTTTTTGGGGATTGGTTAATATACCAATCAACAGCAATTAAGTCATTAACAATAAAATATGCCACTAAGATGCCACTCTGTTCTACACAGAAGATTGACAGACGAGAATATGCCTATATAACCATTGTAAGGACAGGGTGCCAAAACCTATCAGAGAAAACTTTGGAAATGCCATATATCGTATGTTATTTTAAAGTATAAAGGCCCAATAAAACAGAATAGCTGCTAGTATACATACATATATAAGGTGTACACTGCCTAGAAGAGGTTCGATCCATTCTTAGATTTATTTTCTTTTTAAAATGAAGAATTCAGGGAAAAAACCAGATATGTCACTTTTTATTGAAAATCTCGGTAGAGGCGCCATTAAATTCTTCAACTGACGACCGATATTTTAGAATACTAAAACTACGAAAAAACTACCGCAGTATGGCGTAAAACAATGTCTAAAATATAGCGTACCGAATAAAAACCAGCTTAGTACAAACGTCCAGAGGAAAAAACCAGCGATGTCATGTAAACAAACCGCAAAAGTGTAAGTTCTTGTTTGTTTGTGTGATTATTAATAAACGATTATGGCTGATAGTGATTCGGAGGGGTCCCTTGAGAACAAAATTATGCCTTCAAAAAAAGGAAGACTGCAGGCCGGATTTCAGAGGTCTCTAAAATGATATCGACTCATGAAGCTGGACAGCCTTGTAACTGCTTAAGGTTAAAGTGCTTTGAGATAATTAATGAGGGGCAAAGAAAATAAATAGTGAGAAATTGTAATGCTCTGTGCTCTCAACATGAGCAAAATTATTATTTGGCTGATTTAATTACGGTCTTACCTGTCCAGCATAGTAGGCCCCGTCGAAACGAGAATACTGCCAGTTTCCATGATGCAAGTTATACGTATCGAGTTCGAGTTCGCGATTTCTATTTCGATGTATGCCAAAGCTTTTTGTTCCGTTCATGGGATTACAAAAAATAAAATGAATTATATAAAGGAAAGCCTCAAACGAAGTGGTGCAGCTCCTAAGGACAGACGTGGAAAGCATAGTGCAACACATAGGAAGCTGGACGACTTAACAAAAGGTTTGGTATGTGACCACATCAAAAGTTTTAAGGGTCGTAAAAACACTATAGTCTGAAAGATACAAAAAAGACATATTTACCAGAAGAGCTCACAATAAAAAAATGTTTAACTTTAAGGAAAAGCATCTAAATGCTAAAGTTTCATATTAAACGTACAGAACAATTTTTAATAAGGAATTTAATATTGCTTTTGGATACACCAGAAGTGACACATGCGTAACGTGTGATGAATTTCAAATTAAGCTGATGAACTTAGACAATTAACTGTTAGGAACGATTTGCATAAAAGAAAGGATGAAGCGTTCTATTCAAGGAAAAGACAAGCCAAAAAATCTGCAAAAAAATCAACAAAAAGAAGGCCATCTGCATTGATTTTTCAAAAAATGTTTTAACTCCGATAACTGCCACAATGATGTGTACTATAAACGCCAATTGTCCATGTATGCCTTTAATGTACATATTCTCACTTCTGGTCAGTCTATTTTTTATACCTATCATGAGGGAATGGCTAAAAAATGATCAAACGAAGTTGCATCTTTTCTTCTCCATTTTATCAATAATTACTTACAAGACAATGTTAAAGAATTGCAAATCTTCTTTGACTCATCCGGAGGACAAAATAAAAACTTTACTATTTTTCGATTTATCCATTTTGTAGTATAAAACAAAACTCATAATCTGGAAGAAGTAAATATCACATTCCCTGTAAGAGAACATTCCTATTTGGAGTGTGACAAAAAGGATTGTGGGATTTGAAGAGCCGTTTTGAGGTCCCTGAAGAGTTTGAAGAATTCATAGGCATTCCCGTTCCAAACCAATATATTTACAAAAATGCCCATTTAAAACTCAAGAGTTTGAAGGAAATAGTGGCATCATCTGATCATAGCCGCCTTTTCTACTACCGTTCAACATACAATGGACCAGTAGTATCTGGATTAATACGAAAACGCTTTGACCACAACTCCGCTTTAACATGTGGAGAATTTTTGCTAACTATTCCGGTATACGATGGTAAATTATAACAAACTTTTAAATAAAAATGAGATTTATTCATTTTTTTTTTAATTTCTGCTACATATATCTCTTACAAATTCTAAAGACGAAGTTTAACGACCTAATGAGTCTTAAGGCCGGTTTTCACGCTACGTCTTATTGTACGTTTTGTTGGATAGGACAAAAATCCTATACAATAAAACGTGACATGTAAACAGCAAAACGTACGTCTTGTCGAATCGAAATGAAATCCAAGGTCAGATCGTAGAAATGATGGAGAAGCATAGTTTTGCGAGAACTGATAGGATAAAACGTTACGTGAAAATACATGTTCAGACAAGTCGTCCGATCTTGACTTATTTGACGACTAGTTCCACTGCAGTTCGTTTCATTTTTCCCAAAAAAAGCCTAATAATGTCAGATTTGCGGCAATGCATCCACGATTTTCTCGGGGAATTTATTGAATTGTATAAAAGTTTTTAAGTAGTTCTGTTTTAAAACCAAGTAGATTGCATTACAGGTTTCAGGAATTATTTGGCTTAACACTGGTTTGGATATTATGGTTGTGAACTCCAAGTCCTTGACGCTGCGTCCTGTTGTAAGATATCTGAGAGTTGCTGTAAAGTCTTTCATGAGGTGTAATGGCTTTTCTTATGAGGTGTCTTATTTCAATATGTATGATGTTACCAACTCTAGCAATTGACAATAGGCTGAGGTGTCTATTCGCAAATAATTGCGCCAGTCATCTGGTTCGCCTCTCAGTTCTTTTAGTAACGAGACGTGGGAATACTGGCTTCTTTTTAGAAGCCCACTCTCCTGACCATCTTGTCTTTTCCCTCCTCATCCCCTTTTTCCTCAGTCATAGTATCGTTATGGTTGAAAAAATAGAAGAAAGCAGCCGTGTTTCATCCATAATAAAAAAAATCACTAAACAAACTTCACACAACTCAAGACTCTGAATTAGAAATGAGGTAGAAAAGGGAAGGAAAAACGTAGTGTGTATACACTGGACAAAACGTACATTTTGTCGTACGTTTTATATGACCCACAAAACGTACAATAAGACGTAGTGTGAAAACGGGCCTTTAGCGGTTTTGCAGTCCAAAAGCAGTGACATTTTTCCAGACCCTGGCTCATCTCTAACAGTAAGTTTAAATTATTTATATGTTGATAAATAAGTAAATAAACATTAAAAAATACATTAAGTAATATTCTTTTTTCGTCAAAAAAACTGCTGGTTTTTGACTGTTTTGCTGCTTTTGTTCCTGCAAAACCGTGAGTGCTGCAGATTTTTTTGCAATAAAGCCGACTTTAGTTTTTGTAAACCAAACAAATGTAGTTATAATACTTTATAATAATGTTAATTATAGTGTGTTATGTAGTAACATTTTCTATCTTGATTTTTTTTAAATCCACTTCTACTTGCCCCTTAAATGTTAGCTTCCTTGTATTTATTCTGTTAACGCTCTTACGAAGTTTAATGCTTTATACATTTTTTTTTCATCCATATATTTACACTCAGGTGCAAAAAAATCGATCCAATCCTTATTTCTTATTTATTTGAAGTTGTATAATTTTAGAGACATTAAATTACGTATGTAAATTTAGGTGTACCCTCGTATACGAGAAATAAAATAATATTTTTAATATTGCTTTTTATATTTCTTAAAACAATTGGTATTTCAGGTTTTTGTCAAAAAGGGTCTGAAGCAAGTAGATATTTATTGAATGTTGTTTTTAATTCAACAACCATACTATAGTGTAGTGATTTTATTTTCAAAGCGTGTTATATTTTTATTTAATTATCCTTCCTAAATGTCTCTAACTCCGATAGATGCTGCAATGGCGGTGACTTTAGTTCAAGATGGTCGTAGCCAATATTATGCAGCTGAAATGTTGGGTGTTAGTCGATCTTCGGTTCAAAGAGCAGTTCGGCGTTTTAGCGACACCGGTAACTGCACAAGAACAGGATCAGGTCGTAGAAGGGTATCATTCGAAAGAGATGATCGATTTCTGGTCTCATCATGTTTGAGAAATCGGCATCTAACTTCAGTTAAACTGGCAAATCGTCTGAGCGAAGTGAGAAATGTGGATGTAAGCAGATGGATAGTTCGTCGACGACTTGTAGAAGGTAATTTATTATCCAGAAGGCCAGCCCTATCTCCAATACTATCCATAGAACATCGCAGAGCTCGCCTTGCTTTTGCTAGAGAACATGAAAACTGGAGTAATGCAGATTGGAGCAATGTATTGTTCTCAGATGAGTCCAGATTTTGTCTAAGGTCACCAGACGGCCGAGAAAGGGTTTGGAGAAGACACGGAGAGCGATATTTTCAATGTAATATTGCGGAAAGAATAAGTTATCGGGGGGCTCCGTTATGGTTTGGGCTGGTATCAGTTCAGAAGCCCATACTGATTTAGTTATTGTAGATAGAGGTTCTATGACTGCTGCAAGATACATAACAAGTATTTTAGATCAGCATGTGGTACCTTCTGCTCCTTTCATTGGACCTAATTTTATTTTTATGGACGACAACGCGCGTCCTCACCGTGCTAGAATCGTCGTCCAATATAGAGAGGAGGTGGGCATTGACCGTATGAACTCGCCAGCTTGCAGTCCCGATCTTAATCCCATAGAACATCTATGAGATATGATGGGAAGACGTCTTCGAGCACGAGTACCCCGTCCAAACAACTTGGCTGAACTTACAGCGGCTCTTGAAGAAATATAGGACCAATTGGATATCCAGAGGTTAATTACCTCAATGCCTAGACGTGTACAGGCTGTTATAAGGGCCCGAGGGGAAACACTAGATATTGATTAATTATCAATGTTTTTCTTAATTTCAGAAATTTTTGAATATTCTTGTATTTTTGAGTTTTGGCGTATAATAAATGAGTTTTTTTGGATAATCTGTAAAAATTATTTTATTCTAACATAAACTTTTACATATATACCTGATTTAAAACTAATATCTTCAAACGTTTTCTTTTTTCAGCAAATAATACCCATGGATCGATTTTTTTGCACCTGAGTATATTTTATGATTCATCTAAGGCCTTGTTTAATTTCAACAGGTCAAAAAACGTTTGGCGTTCGGTGTATCTACATTACAAGGACTGTTTCCCGCTTGAATTCGCCTCTTCGGCTGTATATCCGAAAATTTAAACGTTTCCACTTCGTCAAACTTTATACCTATTGATTCTAAATTCTGACAATAATTAAGTTTTTTTTGTCTACCGCCGTACAGGTATTTTATTTTTGCTTTATTTACTGATGGTCCCTCCCAATTTGGCTTCGCATTCCACCCTTGAAATGCTTTTTTAATGCTCTAAAAGTTCATATTTTAAACTAAATTTAGATGTTTAAAGTGTGAATAGAATGTCACTAACGACGATAGTGGGCAATTGGAAAGGAATAGATAAGTGTATTGCTAACAAACGTAAGCTATATTTAAAAGTTCCGTAGCGAAAGTGTTAAAATAACACAATGAGAGAAATTTTACAGCCGTAAGAAGACCTTTACAAGATAGGTATCACATCTGTTATAATTCATAAAAAATATATCTTCAAATTGGACTAACAAAAAAGATTGCCATTGTGATGATAATCACATTTTTAAATAACTTATGTTTGATGTTGAGACTTCCAATTGCGGCTTAATCCTGTAAAAACATGATATCTAACTGAGACATGCTACAAGCAAGTAGTTTCAGAACCTTGCTAAAAGATATAATAAATGTTTAGAATTTAAGAATTGTGTTTACATGGAACACTTGACAAGTTTATTCATGTTTCTAAACAAATACAACAACAGGAAGTCATAAAAGATGTGTAAAGTATTACATTGTGTAAACATATTAGTCAGCGATTCCTATTAATACAATCATAGTTTTAACAAAAGAATAGTAAATACGAACAAATTAAATGGCAAAAATACAGAGACCAACTCTTAATACTTCAACTTGAATCGAATGGAATTAATACATATTCAACACAAATAAAAAAAATACAAAAAAATTGGCATGTGCTTAACACAAGACGATTTAGAAAGTAAAATTGTATTATTTATTATTCAAACTGAAGAATACATGACAGGAAAACGTAAAAGTATATTTGGAAAACAATAAAGAAATTCCAAGAAGCAAGAAAATGCCCAACCATATTTCTTTTGTAACCAGATGTTAAGAATCCAAAAGAAGTTTATTGTATATAGGAAGATGTAAGACATAAATGGCATAAAATATATAAACCCAGTTGAAACAATTACTTACCAAATATTTTGTACACACTTTTTTACATTTTGGGTATCTTAAACATTAACTGTACACTGACACAAACACAAACACCACATTATGACAGAAACATGTTCACAACAACGCACAGAAACAACATACCTACTTTCAAATGTATTGTTCACTGAATCTTAACCGTTTCGTTTAGAATCTTTTGGGTAACTGAGAATGCGAATTCACGTTCTAGTGAGGTCGACCGGTATGTTTATGACCTACGTTCTCCAAACTCCCGGAGCGACATGGAAGAGAACAGCAGACAAGTGGACTAGTCATTGCGCACGCAGTGTTGCCGGTGATCGGGATATTTCGTGGGTTTGCACTCGAGCCGAAAACACTCTCCATATTTTAATTGGATCGGGATTTTTTTGTACTAGTAAATGCATTAGAGGCTAGCATTCGCTGAAAACAAAATAGTTAAGTTCTTATTTTGTTTAAAAGGTAAGTGATTTAACCACAAGCCATTAGTTGTTCCTTCGTACTGAATGGTTTTACCAGTTTAAAATTGCATTGCACTACCACTAAAGGGTCATATTGATTGTTTTTGTTTTTAAAAACTTTCTAAATCTAACAGTCTAATCATTAGAGGCTTGCCGTTTCAGTTTTCAGCCTGCCGTAATCAATTATAATTAGATACAAATATCATTTTTTTCAACCCCTGGTGGGCTATTTAACAACTGTTTATCCTGATACTGGTTTATATTGATACATATCAAGTATAAACCTGACAGAACGCTTTTTTGTCTAGCTTGTCTTGAATTGCAAGTTCCATACCTATTGTCACCATTTTGACTACTCAAATATTAATGTTTTAAGACAAGAAAGTAGTTACAAAAAATATTTTTTACCAAAAGATGTTTTACCAAAACATCTATATGTGTAAACTGATATGGTTTACCAAAAGATGTGTATTTAATTGAGATCCAGCCCATATTCTCGACCTATATCTGATATGCGCGACATTATTGCTTGTAAACCATCTAGGGTATCTGCAAAAACTATCATCTACCATATATCTAATGTTGTTTAGACGCATTCCGTTAACTAAGACGCCTTCCTGTAGTTGTCCCAGTGCTTGCTCGAAGATACGCTCCGAGTACATGTTAAATAGCATTTAATGCAAATAGCATTGCAATTAACAACTTCAAGTATGGTTTAATCCACCGAAACCCAACCCCTGTTGTTATTTTGCAAGTACTACAAAGTTCACTGAAGATGGACTATTAGTCCAAAAATGTTTTGAACTTGATGCTTTAAATTGTGTGTTCCAGTCCAGTTCCAGTGTGTTCCAACGAAAATTTGACCCACAAGAAACTCAGAACCAAGAGTTGCTTTAAGATTTAAAAAAACAGGTCAATTCGTATTGGGAGGCAGACGAATTTTTATTCAAAATTCATGCCCTCAAATGTATCCCCCTACTGGCCAGCATCAACACCCAGTTATTTTTAAATATCAGGTGTGGTCAAGTGGCACATCATTTGAAAGGTATTTTTTTCTCTTTACCACACTGTATTTTTTTTAATTTACTTAATAACTTTGAAGATAATTTTGGGTTTAACTAATTTATGAACATCAGTCATAACAAAAAACAAAAAAATTTAATCAAATTAACCAATTTTTTTTAACCTATTAAATGTTCGAAATGACCTCATGTGACCTCCATACAATAATACAGTCTATTTTTAAACCCTGTTCGTACATTTGCAAGTACCTCCGGTGTCAATAATCGGCATTCTGTCACAATTCTTCATTCTGTCGCAACTCTGCAGGCGGGGTGGTGTATATTTTTGATTTTAGGTATCGGTACAAAAAAATCCAAAGGCGAAAGATCCGGTGATCTGGCCGGCCACTCTATTGGACCCTTTCTGCCAATCCAACGCCTTGGAAAACGTTGATTCAAAAATTGTCTTAAGCGTATATCATAATGTGGGGTTGCCCCGTCCTGTTGGAAACACAACACAATTTAAATATCTAATTTCTGAGGTGTTTGTGTATGTGTGTGTCTCTATGAATAAATGAGGATTACAGTTACTCCAATAACTACAATAATTATGTCTATTACCTTCACCATTTAGCATAAAAGTAAACTCGTCGGAAAAACACGTATTGTACAATCGATGTTGATTGTTGTATGATTTCACTAAATTCTTCACAAAATTGAAGCCAACAATCGGGATAATCTTTTTTTAATTGATGAAGTAATCGTGTTTTATAAGGGTAAAATTTATGGGATTTTATAATTCGATAAACACGAGATGCTGATACACCAGATGCACGAGATAGTTGTCTGATAGACTGTCGATTATGCATTTGTAAATGACCCAATACCGTCACTTCAACTGTTTTATTTCGCACTCGACGCTACGGTCTACGTCGTGTTTTTTGTTGTTAATATCACCTATAGCTTCAAACTTATAAGTTAAATTTTTAGCGTATTGGTGACTTCGTTTTTTTCTTTTTGGTTCGTATTAAAGATAGTTGCCGTAGCCTTATGACACTGATTATTTCCATATTATAGATTAACTAATTCTATTCTTTCTTCACTAGAATATACCATTTTTGTAAGCCTCTACAAAAATATCTCTGATTATCAGTCGTTGACAAATCTCAAATCAAAGATAACCTGGTATAAACTAAAGAAGATAATTAGGATTTATTATCTTTAAAAAAAATTCATATGAAAAAGTGATATTTTTACTAAAAGAAAAAAAAGTTCTTCAACACAGTGGCGTGTTGATATAGATTTGCAGGTTGATTGAATTATTGCATCGGAAGTCACTAAAAACATTTAATTGGTTCATCATCATATCAAAAGTGGTTCGACAATCCGTTGTGGATCTTGGCCTGTTCACAAAGAAGTCGACACTCCTGTCGCTTCCTGGCAACTTCCCTCCATTTTCTGACCCTTAGGATCTATAGGTCTTATTTATTTATTTATTGACGGGCCAAACCCTTTTTCAGTTTTTGTACAATATGTATAAAATACAGTAAGATACCTAAGCTAGCTAGCTGAGTTGAATGAAATGTCTGCTAGCGGTAAGACGTGTGTTGCTTGATCTGACAATTTTATAGTGAATGCAAAATTTATAATTTGTGATTTTTGTAATAAATGTTATCACCTTCATTGTGCTAAAGTAAAGGAACAACTTTTTAAGATTAAACGAGATTGTGATAACTGTAAATGGTTTTGTAATGACTGTCTGCCGAAGTTTAATGATATTATCAACAAAAAAGCGGATAGAAATAATGCATTAATTAAGTTAATTGATCTTCTTCCACATCATCAATCCATCTCCTTCGTGGTCGTCCTTTGCTTCTTGTGCCCTCTGGTTTTGAAAATGTTAATCTCTTCGTGTATTCGTGAGCTGACATCCTAGCACTGTGTCCTCCCATCCAATGTGAAGTGAGGCAAGATTGTATTTTGTCTCCTATAATCTTCAATCTCTACTCTGAAAGAATATGTATCGAAGCTTTGCACGAAACTGAAAAAGGTATTCTACTAAATGGTTACCGGCTAAAAAACATCAGATATGCAGATGACACCATAGTATTTGCGGACAACTTAGAAGACCTACAAGTTCTTATGAACAAAATCACGTTTTACAGTCAACAATATGGACTCAATATAAACGTTAAGAAGACAAAGCTTATGATAATTAGCAAGAAAAGGATAACAGAAGGTCAACTCTACGTCAACCAATCCCCTGTAGAAAGAGTGACGCACTACAACTACCTCGGCACCATAATAAATGAAGAATGGACCAACAACCAGGAGATTAGAGCACGCATCCGAAAAGCTAGATCCACCTTCAATCGGATGGGGGCCTTCTTCAAGAGTCACAACCTCTCTCTTGATACAAAAGTAAGAATGCTGCATTGCTACGTCTCCTCTGTCCTTTTTTATTGTCTGTCCTGTGTTGAATCGTGGACCTTAAACGAAGAATGTGTAGAAAACTGGAAGCATTTGAGATGTGCCTATATCGGAGAATGCTTAAGATCCCGTGGACTGACCAAGTCACAAATGAGGAGGTCCTCAGAAGAATGAATAAGAACCGAGAGGTACTGACCCCCATCAAATCTCGAAAGTTACAGTTCTTCGGACATATGCGAAATAAATCCAGATATGCTTTCCTTCAAGCCATCCTGCAAGAAAAAATATTTGGAAAATGAGGTCCAGGAAGAAGAAGAACATCTTGAAGATAAAGAACCTCAGAATCTGGTTCAATACAACATCTGTGCAGCTTTTCCGCGCTGCTGCAGATAAGATAAAGATTGCCATGATGATCGCCAACATTCGTAACGGATAGGCACATCAAGAAGAAGAAGATCATGAAAGCATTTTTTGCACTTGTTTAGTATTATTGTTTAGAACATGTGCAATCTTTGGCCACCAGAACAGTATTACTTGTCAAAAATAGCTTAAAACTTGGACTTCTTGATATTAGGCTCCACCTCCGATGTGCAGTGCACAGCAACAAATTTCCATCATTCTTAGTTCGTGATTGTTGAAAGCGAGGTTCTTCTACAGTCAGCGACAAAAATATTGTTTTTTCTATTAGATGTGTTAAACGAGCTGTTATTGTGATTGATTTGAGTTTTTAAATTATTAACGTGGATTTTTAATCAAAATTGAAAGGCAAAGTCTTGTCTAGACAAACGAAAGAGGCCTGTACAAAATCAGCCTGTTAAAGATTTTAAAAAGTACAGGAACAACGGGAGTAAGTTTAAGCATTCTAAAACGGATCTCGCGTGAAATGAAAAATATACAAGATGGTGCTTCTACATTATTTTCTACGCCTGACGACAAAAAAATGAGATCTATAAAAAAATCAAATTTGGACGATATAGTGGCACATACAGATGTGGTAAAAAATATGCAATTTTGAATACTTATTTATAATCTACACGTTAAATTAAGAAATAATTAACTTATACATAGAGAAGATAAAAATTTAAATACCACCGAAGGTTTGCACAAGTCAGTATCCAAAGGGCAGAGACTATAAAAATGCATGTTTAAAATTTAAATCTGGTATTAAGTCGCGAGATTATCACAGCGAAATGAGCTATTATAATTATAAAAAATTGATTCATGAAAAACTTATTCCTCATATACCAGACCAATACATTACATATTAGTTATAGACATTACACAATATTACAATGTTTAAGTTTAAAAATTTCCCGCTATGGGGTGTAGAAAAGACGAAACGAAAGAATGGTTACAACAGTTGAACATTCTCTTTTTAGAAGAAACGATAAAGGAATTATATAGCATAATAAAAATTCTCAAACCAGATATAAAACATATGCGTTATTTTATGTAAAAAAAACAGCTCTAGATTTAATTGTAGATGAATTATAATACATTTTTAGGAAGATAATGACAGTGATATCGTGGATTCTCAGGAAAATGGCAGTTCGGAGACAGAAGACCTTTTAAACTTTAATTTTAATCTCGTCTTGCCATTTTTTATTTAAATAATTTCATTATCTTAAAGATTTTTATTTTAATCATTTTATAACCTGTCTTATTTTTTTAAATCAATTTATTTTATTTAAAATCATTTCATTATCTTTCGCATCTTTTTTTTTAATCATTTTATTACATTTCTTATCTCTATTTAAATCAATTCGGACTTAGGATGGCTCTTAAAAAAGGAATTCTTTTCAGGTGTTCCGTACGAGACACCGGCATCCACTTAAGAGTCCTAGGCCCCCTTCTTCTTCTTCTTGATGTGCCTATCCGTTACGAATGTTAGCGATCATCATGGCAATCTTTATCTTATCTGCAGCAGCGCGAAAAAGCTGCACATATGTTGTATTAAACTAGATTCTGAGGTTCTTTAACCAAAACGTTTTTCTTCTTCGTGGACCTCGTTTTCCAAATATTTTTCCTTGCAGGATGGCTTGAAGGAGAGCATATCTGGATTAACTTCCCATAATATGTCCGAAGAACTGTAACTTTCGAGATTTGATGGTGGTTAGTACCTCTCGGTTCTTATTCATTCTTCTGAGGACCTCTGAGGACCCCCTTAGTAACAGATAAAGGCATACAATTGGTAGTAATAATATAAAATATCTATAATCTCTAAAAAGGCTAAGCAGTATCGCCACGTGTTTGGATGATTATTTATTTGCATATTAGAAGGACGTATACAATAATAAGCGGTGTCATTTATGAGTTTTCTTTCCGCGTGTGGATTTATCCAGCGGGCTACACTTTTATTTTTGCGGTTGACCCCAAAATTTCTTGCTATGTTAAAGCGACGAAATGAATCTTTTCAATTTAGAGATTAATATGGACAAACTTGCACACTAGTGCATTTAAATATATGTGTTTGGCTACATAAGGTATAATAAATGTATTGTCATATATATTTTTATTTGAAAATATCATATATGTTAAAAGAAATAAGGTGAGCTCATTTTAGCCTATCTTTAGCTAATTTAGATTTAAATAATAAGTATATTTTAATTAAGGGTGAATTTCTTGTTGCCTGGAAACATTCTTCAGATTGTTTAATAATAATATAATATAATAGTTAATTTTGTTACCGAAAAATATAATAAATTTCATTGTATGTGTGGTAGTATATATATTTTTGGTATTATTATTAAGGTTACCACATAGATTCTTTAAAAATTCGGGTTACCCAAAACTTATTTTTTTTATCTCGAAATTCCGTTGTTTTAAAAATATATTTATTACATGTTATCCTCTGGTCGATATCTTTTCTAAATAATCCCCCATATCTATTCTTATTCCTCAGAAATACCGAGATTATCTTGACTTCGTTGTATTCAGAGGATTCTCGAACAATTACCCGAATATCGAACCTAATAATGATATTGCCTCAGATCGTACACCAGTAATAGCTACGATTCATACAAATATTCAAGAAAAACCATAACCTCTGATACTCCACAATCAAACTACCAATTGGAATCTACTTATAGAAATATCAGAGAATGAAGTAAACCTCAACATATCTTTAAAAACACACCAAGAATTGGAAAACCAAGTACAAAAAATTGCAGAATTTTTACAGTATGCCTCGTGGGAATCAACTCCACCATTGGTCAAAACCCAAAACAGTCACACAAACAAGTCACTGCTCTCCTAGTATAAGAGAGAAGATTAAAGAAAAACGCCACCTAAGAAAGATCTAACAAAATAAAACAAACTATAACAGGGTAGCCTATCGATTAAAATACTACCTATCAAGCATTAAAAACGAGAGATTCCAAAACTGTGTCGAAAACCTAACGTCAACAGAGGATACAAATTAAAGCAACTAAACAATTAAAGCAACCCAAAGAACATAACCCACCTATAAGGAAATCTGATGGAAGTTGGGCAAAAACAAATAAAGAGAAAGCAGAAATTTTCGCTTCACACTTTGAAACAGTTTTTAAACTTCTCTCAACTAGACCCTAAAAAAGCTCCAGGACACGACTTAATCACTGGAAAATTATGAAAGAACTACCGCGAAAAGGGATGCTTATATGTTAACCTACCTTACATGCAGGCCTACTTTAAAAGATATAAAAACAATTACCATTGCCACTCAGCTCCAAACTATGAAAGCAGGTGTTACACGAGGAAGCGTACTAGGACCTATTTTATTCTTAATGTTCACTGCAGACCTCCCATCCAGCAGTAACACAGAAGTTGCTATTGTTGCAGATGACACCGCAATACTGGCCATGGACTCTAGTCCCACAAAAGCATCAGAAAACTTCTACAGAAAAAATCTAAATAAAATAGAAACTTGATTAAAAAATGGCGAATTAGAGTAAATGAGACCAAGTCAACATATGCAACCTTCTCAATTAAACGAGGTGAATACCTTCCAGTCACACTCATTGGCAAGCAATTAAGTAATGCAAACGATACAAAATACTTAGGTATCCATCTTGAAAAATGAGTAACCTGGCAGAAGCACATCTTTACCAAAAGAAAACAACTGGGCATTAAATTTAGACATAAACTGGTTGCTTGGTCGAAACTCCAAATTAACATTGGATAACAAACTGCTTATATACAAGACGATCTTCAAGCCCATATGGACATATGGTATTCAGCTGAGGGGCACCGCTAGCAATTCTAATCTAGCAATCCTCCAAAGCTTCCAGAATAAAGTGTTAATGTCTATAGTAAATGCTCCATGGTATATTACATCCTCTTTTCTATAGAAAAATATTTTGTAATCTTCGGTAAAAGAAGTTGTAACAAGTTACACTTTCAAATATGGTAAACGGATAAAAGTGCATCTGCATAACAGATTTAAACCAACTGCAATTATGTGAGCAATTTTAAATTCTACCTTAATTAGGTGATATGTAGTTGTGATTGTGTTTTATTATTATTTTATTGCTTTTAACTTTATGCCTCATAAAAATGACGTTGCAGGGTTCAAAAGCCGCAGTTAGAGTAGATGGAGAACTGTCTCCCCTGTTTGACATCAACATGGGGATGAGACAGGAAGACGCACTTTCAACCATGCTGGCTATATAAACACCAAAACAGTACAAATTACTGCATATGCAGACGATGTCGCCATTATTAGTAGAAGCAAGACACGACTAATGGAAACGTTCAAGGAAATTGATCCTGAAGCACAAAAAAGAGGGCTTAAAGTAAACGAAACAAAAAATAAGTACATGACCATCAAAAGAACACCTGAGAATGAAAATAATATAGCAATAGACAACTATACTATTGAACGTGTGGATGCCTTCATATATCTGGGCACAGATATCAATCAGGAGAATTCCGTAAGTAGCGAAATTAATGCACGTATTTCCAGTGCAAATCGTACATACTATGCCAATAAAAGATTGATGACATCCAAATTATTAGACAAAAGAACCAAAATGACTACAGAACTTTGATTAGACCCGTAGGAACCTATGGTTGTGAAACTTGGGTAATGACGAAAAAAGAGGAAGCTCAACTCAGGACATTCGAGAGAAAGATACTGAGAAAAGTATATGGCCCAGTGCAAGAGGAATACGGCACATAGAGAATCAGGAGAAACGACGAGGTTAATGAACTGAATGAAGGGTATGACATTGTAAGATTTGTAAAAAGACAAAGACTGTCATGGCTGGGACATGTTCAGCGATAAGAAGACACGAAAACGACAAAGAAGATGTTACAGTGGAAGCCGGTAAGAAGGCGGAAAAAAAGAAGGCCCAGGACGAGATGGTTGGATGACGTGGAAGACGACCTAAAAAACATGAATATAAGACAATGGAGGAGAAGGGCCCAAGAGAGACCTGAATGAAAGGACATAGCCAGACAAGTAAAGACTCATTCACGGTTATGATGCCAAAAGAAGAAGATTGCTTTTAACTTACACACGTTTTAATTAAACTCATCATCATCATCATCATCCAGCCTCAAGAGTCCACTGCTGAACATAGGCCTCTTCCTCATGTTTCCAACCCCGTCTATCTTGCGCCGCTCTTATCCAGTTTTTATCGAGTCTTCTTAAATCGTCAGTCCATCTTGTAGGTGGTCGACCGACGCTTCTCTTGTCTTCCCTTGGCCTCCATTCCAATAACCTCTTTGTCCATCGCCCATCTGTCATTCTGGCTATGTGTCCTGCCCATCTCCATTTTAGTCTGGCTATCTTCTCGATGATGTCAGTCACTCCGGTTCTTCTCCTGATGTCTTCGTTGGTTATTCTGTCTCGCAGAGTTATTCCTAACATGGACCGCCCCATTCTTCTCTTCGTGACTCTCAGTTTGGTAGCTGCTGCTTTTGTTAAGGTAAGTGTTTCTGCTCCGTACGTCAAGACTGGGAGGACGCACTGATCAAATACCTTTCTCTTTAGGCATGTGGGCAGCTCACTTTTAAAGTTACTCTCAGTTTTCCAAATGCTCCCCACCCAAGGCCGATTCTTCTCTTCAGTTCATGAGTCTGGTTATCCCTGCCAATCATAATTTCATGTCCCAGGTATCACCCAAACCTATCAAATTCAATTAAACTATTCATAATAAATTAATAACATTTACAGTTGCTAAATAAAGAAAAGGAACTCTCCACTGAAAGTTTATACGCTATGTAAACAAACAAATTACTTTTATTACATAATTATTATATACAATTATTCTTTATTTTTGGATATATTTAAATTTTAATTAGAGTTAATGTTTGATTCGCAAATCCAATACTGGACAAGAAATTTCAAGACGGACTAAGCTACGAAATGTGGCACATAGAATGGCCTGGATCTATGAAAGCTAGTAGATAACAAAAGTTCTTGCCGATTAGTAATCAGCGTCGTGAAATTGACCATAAAATGCACTTTTTATACTAAAATTGAATTCTAAGATATTTCTAAATTTAGCTATTGACTTGACGAAACTATAAAAATAATGCTAAACAGCATTTAAGCGAAAATGCAGTGAAAATACTCAATAAAATTTTTTTTATGATATGTTATATGCTGATATTTTTAGTTCTAAATAATCGTTAAGTAAATGTCTTTACTAAACAAGGAATCCTTCTTTGTAAGAAAATCATTGCTCAAGCGAATAAAACGTTCATTTAAATTTAGGAATGAAGTATCTAAACATAATTAAGTTTCTGAATAATTCAGTAATGCCGCACATTAATTTCACACTCTGTATCTTAGTATGTATTAGTATTTAAATCTCCAGCTATTACGCAAAAAAATGTACCGCATCTAAGAATGAAACTCTTTAAAATTATTTATTTATAAATAAAGCTGCCAAAATGTTTTTTTTTCTATAAAGAGTATATAAATGTCATCATATCCGTTCTAAAGTTTTCTTTGAACATAGCGACTCTGTTAGAAAATATTCTCCGGCTGCATTAGCGGCCCTGCCCAGATTTCCTCGAGTCGATCTGGCAACAGCGATGCGCACGCACGCCATCCAGCTCCCAGATGCATTTAAACGTTTCGGCACCTGAGCAAATTTGATAGGTTTGGGTGAAATATTAAACCCCTAAGATGGGAATGTCAATTTAAAATTTAAATGCCATTCATGGTGTACACAAATGCAGCCAGAAATAGTGCACTGTTTGATTGAATCGCAATCGGGAGCCCAGGTATGGCCGACTCGGTATAGGACGTCACGAACCTCGTGCAGCCGTGCATGGTATTGTGTTAACATAAGCGTGTCACTTATAATGCGTTGGCTCTTATTTGGTTAAGCCTTTCATGTGATCAAAAATTGTTAATCGAGAAAATTATACTTTTTTTTGTTATTGCATGTTTGCGTCAACCGCAGTGTCGTTACAAATAAAACTCGTATTCTCATGACTACTCTGGACATAAGACTCTCAATTAGAGGAAATATGAAATATACGATGTGCAACCGAAATACATCTCACGTCACCACTTTATAAGCTACATACGCAAATATACAGAGTGTCCGTAAAGTATGGAATAAATTCGATATTTCCTAAATGAAAAGCCTTTTTAAAAAATCTAAAACACGTCGATTTTTAAATTTAATGTTCTACATTAAACATTTCATTATACAAGGTGATACACATTACAGTGATGACGTCATCGGCTCTTTTTTTAAATGTAACACCCTGTAGGACATTTTTAGATCGATAAAAATGAGCTGATTCCAAAAAAAGTATAATACTGGAGGTCTAACGGATATAATTTGAAAGATATGCGCTTAGAAAATTAATTTTTATTGATTTATAATATTAATAAATTATAAATAAATTATAATAAATAACTTGAAAGTAATCCAGTAATTAATACATGACTTGATCTTAAATGTTCGAATTGTAGCCCTTGTTCTATTTGACAGTAACCCAAACGTTTTTGCGGGTATTGTGTATGATGTTCCCGCATTAAGTTGGAGTTTTCTTTTGCCCAGTATCTACAATTCTGACGGTTGACCTCGCGATTTAATTTGAATGTAGCCTCATCAGAAAAAATAATATTTTGAACCAAGAGAGGGTTTCGGTGGCTGTTATCCATCATTATTTCGCAAAATTGTATTCTTTTATCTGGATCAACCTCGTTTAATTCCTGTACAACTGTGCATTTTACTTACTTTACTTACTTTTACGTACTTTGTGTACCGTTGTTTTGCAAACATTGAGATCACTACTAGCCTTACGAACAGAAGTGTGCGCATCTTCTTCAAAAGCAAGACGCATCTAATGTTAGTCTTGCTATAAGAATTTTTGAAAAATGAGCTTATTTCTAAGACTGGTCCTGATAATTTGACTGAATGGATCATAATAAGTTGGGGCTCATTTTCTTCGTTTAGACGTATACTAATAACCTACGCAAAAAAAGGCTAAAAAAATACATTTATGTTACACAAAATCATTTAATAATAAATACCACTTTTTAAGTCTATAAACATTTACAATAACTCAGAATTTGGTTAAAATTAAATGGCAACAAAATATTTGGAAAGCTGATTAAAAAATACAACTTAAAAAAGAGCTCCTACGACCCTTAGGAGCCAAGATAGCCCCTTTTTTAAATCACTGTTACGTTAATTAACAAGATTATGGGCTAAAATTAACCAATCTTTTATAAGAACGGCTTTCTTTATTTTTTAATATCAGGTGTCTCGTCTAATCGACAAGACGAATCCCCAAGCTGTGGGCTGCGTCTCAATAGATCGCAGCGTGGAAACTGCTCTACCAGGTACAGCACCCTGCCAGGTACGTAAGTCGTCTACAGACAGTTCCGAGTTCCAGCATCGAAAAGATTATAGTACCTACCTATGTTCGTCCGTCCAAAGATCTGGTCTACTGGCAAGGATCGATCCCACCCTAAACCGATAATCTCGACGAAAATAAGGGCTCGTGCGACAATCGTAGCGAACTATGATTGCCTAGTAAAGCCACATTGTTTTGAGCCTTTCGACTCTCGGAACTCCAAGCGTTCAGGCATAATCCCACGGATGGTAGCTTCGCACCATTACCCGCTCGAGTAATGTCTGAACCTGCGGTTCCTCTCGTACTGAGCAGGATTACTATCGCAATGACGAGTCATCATTAGGGTAAAACTAGCCTGTCTCACTACGGTCTAAACTCAGCTCACGCTCCCTGTCTATGATTGAACAATCCAACGCTTGGCGAATTGTGCTTCGCAATGATAGGAAGAGCCGACATCGAAGGATCAAAAAGCGACGTCGCTATGAACGCTTGGCCGCCACAAGCCAGTTATCCCTGTGGTAACTTTTCTGACACCTCTCGCTGAAAACTCTTCAAGCCAAAAAGGTCGATAGGCCGTACTTTCGCAGTCCCTATGCATACTGAACATCAGGATCAAGCCAGTTTTTGCTCTACGCGAGGTTTCTGTCTTCGCCGAGCTGGCCTTAGGACACCTGCGTTATTCTTTGACAGATGTACCGCCCCAGTCAAACTCCCCGCCTGGCAGTGTGCTCGAATCGAATTAGGCTGGAGGTAAGTTGACACTCGAAACGAAGCACATGAACGCTAGCTGGGTATCCGAAAGGTAAGCCTTATCGAAACCGATAAACGGAACGGCACAACGCAAAGAAACGTCACTCCGTGCCCTTGGCTCAAGAATACCGTGACAGTCACCGCCTCGTGAGCGAACGTCGCACGTGTTTCGCCTTATCGAGTAAGTAAAGAAACGATGAAAGTTTTTAACAACACTATTAGCAAACAAAATTATTGAAGAGTATTTTGCGTTCCACTAGAGTAAAATAAGTGAGTGTAGCTGACTAAAAGGGCCAGTCGCGCTCTCCAAGAAATCCAACACGGTTTTAAAACAGACCGCTTAGAAAAAATTACATATCTTGGGTTCTACTGGACTAAATTGGCTCTTTCTTTTTTTAAACTGGGGTATAATGTAAAAACAATAACAAACCTAACCTAACCTAACAAACACTAATTGAATTTGCTTCGCATATTTATTATAGTCCAGGTAGTCTAACTTTCTAGGATCTAGATTCTAAATGATTTCTATTATTTTTAAAACATAGAATTTGGCTACAACCGTTTTGGTTTTTGATTTATTGAATGTTCTTACAAAGGAACTTTAGGTAGTCACAGTAAAATGGTAAGAAAAAAGTTAAAAACTGAAATATGTTGAGTTGTCACTAGAGACTGATGCTAACACAAAAAGAAATACAAAATTACATTATTTTTCATAATACATATAAAAGCAGCTCCTTCCTTGAACATACAAATATGTATCTTATATTTTTGGAGCATTTTTCCATCTTGCATCTATTAGCATATTTATTGTTATCAAAAATAGGCAAATGCATATATCCATCATACCTAGTCTCTGTGGAAGGATTTGATTCACGTCAGGTTTTAGCAGATTGATCACTACATTCATTTTCGTTTGAGAGTCGCCCTTGTTTTGGTGGTTCTCTATTATCATCTGCATTCTGGCTTTACAAACCTACGTCGTTCCTAGCCTTCTCAAGAATTACTACTCTCCAGTCGTCCCTATCCATCGCCTTTCTCCGCCAAGCACGTGGTTCTCTATGCTGTATCAAATATTCTGCAACAGTTTGTCTCAGAGATCACTCCGAAACATTCGAGACATTCATATTGGGCTGTATATTCTAACCAGGAATTAGCCAGTGCCATGTCAATGGCATGTCTAAATCATACGGAGAGTCCATTTTCTAGAGCGAATGTACGATTTATATATACTAAGCAAAATATCAAGCTTCTCAGCTCCTCCCATGTTTTGGTTATACTACCTAACAGCCTTAGATTGGAC
Source organism: Diabrotica undecimpunctata (assembly GCF_040954645.1). NCBI lineage: Eukaryota > Metazoa > Arthropoda > Insecta > Coleoptera > Chrysomelidae > Diabrotica > Diabrotica undecimpunctata. The sequence goes on from NC_092812.1 coordinate 21,921,848, forward strand.
TACATCAATATGTTTATTATTTTTGTACTATCTTTGGCAAATACAGTTGTCCTATGCCAACAAAGTTAGATGCAACAATCACTGGTTTATTATCAAACAATATCGTGATGACCGCTTTACTTACAACTGTATCACAAGTACCTCTTCCCTCTTTTTCATGCCTTTGTCGGTTTTCAGTGGAGGTTTAGCAACTGCGTTGATTCTTACAGTTCCACCAAAAAAAGTATTTTTTGAATTGAGGAACTAAAATAGGTATCTAAACCTTCCTCTTCAGTAAGCACCTTCTTACTTTTGACATGTCTAACAGCTCCTTAATTTTTTAAAAATAGTCGAATATGAAACAAGTCTAGATGATGATGACAAAGTAAATTAGAAATAAATTAAAACTGGAATAAACTAAAATCGAACAATTTTACTCTAACAATTTGTGTCATGAAGTACGTTTGTCCTTCCTGGGACGTCGATGTTTACAAAATATACAAAGTTTGCAAGAACGCTAAGTGTATATTTAAATAAAAAGCATAAATTATTAAGCTTCTAGTTATAATCAAACCAATTGTATATATATATATATATATATATATATATATATATATATATATATATATTTCAGCTTTTAATTCTACGCGTAAATCAGTCAAAAATTTAAACGTGTTTGGAGGTTATGACAGTTCGCGCGAAACTGACGTAATCAACTTTATATCATTGGTACTACGGAATACGAAGTATCAAACTACATTACTCGACTTCAAGAGTATGTAAAGAGTCACCTCGCCTCGATTAACTTCACTTCGACACTTCTTCCGAAGAACTTCGATCGAGAATGTAGACGGCGTTTTAGGTAGCACAATCATTCATAAATGAGTAAATACACTGTACTTCTACAGGGAACATGTTACTTCGTAAGGTTAAATACCACTATTCGGCTATGTGATGCTTATTAAGTTTGTGTTCTCGTGGGAGGATCATCATTATCAGTAGCTCGACAACCCTTTCTGGGTCCTCGCTTGTTCTAGGATTTTTGGCCATTCTGTTCTGTTCCTTGCTTTGTTTTTCCAGTTGGTAATCTTAAGTGTTTTCAGATCTTGTTCCACTTGTTCCATGTATCTAAGTTTAGGTCTTCCCTTTGACCTTCTCCCTACTGGTGTTTGCCTCATTATATGTTTTGGTGTTTCAGTCTCCAACATCCGTTCAACATGGCCCATCCAGCGCAGCGCTTTATGGATGTTATGACCTCGGGTTCATTGTATGCTGTGTATAGTTCATAATTATATCTTCTGCGCCATATGTCATTTTCTTTCAGCCCCTTATATAATATGTGTCTAAGAATTTTTCGTTCAAACGTACCTAATAGGTTCTCATCGCTTTTCGACAGTATCCATGTCTCTGATCCATATACTAGGACCGGTTTAATCAGGGTCTTGTATATTTTGCATTTGGTTTTTCTTGTGATGTTGTTAGATCTTAGATGTTTAATTAGTCCATTATATGTTTTATTAGCGGTATTCTTCTCTTAACTTCTTCACTAACATTGTTATCTGCTGTAACTAGTGAACCTAGATATGTAAAATTTTTCACACTTTCGATGTTATAGTCTCCTATTGTCAGATTCTGTAGGTTTCTTTGGCCTGTCGATTTGCTGGCCTTCATGTATTTGGTTTTTATTTCGTTAATGTTTAGGCCACTGTTTTGTGCCGCTCTTTCTATCGCATTAAATGCTTCTATCATCTTTCTTTCGCTTCTAGCTATGATATCAACATCACCTGCAAATGCCAATATTTGTACACTTTTTGTTATTATTGTTCCTCTGGTGTTGACTTTTGACTCTCTAATTATTTTCTCTAATGTGATGTTGAATAGAATACAGGATAGGGCATCTCCCTGTCGTAGGCCCGTTCATTTACTGCAGAGCTGTTATATCTATGTCATATCTATCCAGTGCACCGAGCAGATTTTGGAGGGCTCCCGATCTGTATAGGGATCGGATGTTCCATGTCGCCATTCTTAAATCATGTACCTTTTTCTCGCGCATAGGGTTGTTATCCGTATGCCAAACCCCCTTGTTAGGAGGACCATTTCTCCCTTCCTCGTCGGCCTTGACCCTACTTTCCACTGGGGTTGGTTACCCAATCTCCGGTAGGGTTGCTCAAGTTTGCCAGGGTCCACCCGTGTGATTAAATCACACTTCTTGGAGGTAAGGATGGGAATTGAGTAGTAGTGGCTAGAGGTGTTATCAGTAAGCAACATCTTATATTCCGCATCACTACTCCTTTGAAACCCCCTCGTGGGAGGATGCTGTGACTGAAAGGGTTACTTGGCTCCTAAGGGTCGTAGGACCTTTTTTTTAAGTTGTGTGTTTTAATCAGCTTTCCGAATATTTTTTTGTCATTTAAGTTAAACTAAATTCTACGGAGTTCATGTAAATGTTTATAAGCATAAAAAAGGGTATCTATTAATAAATCAGTGTACATAACTGTAATTGTTTTAAATTTTTATCGAGTTAATATAATAAATAATGACATAACCTATCATTTTTATCGTAAAAATTGATTTCTTGTTAATAATCATGCCCTAGAACCACACTATTCATACACTAACCATTGGGGAATAAAGTCATTAGCCTATCAAAAACAAGCAAACCCTATAACCCCATACAAGTATATATTATTTATTAGAGTAATATTGGCCGATACAATCTACAAACAAAATAAACCTCAACCTTTGTTATATTCTCGTTGATTTTCAAATCCCATTCTTGGTCGACCTAAAAGCAACTTTTTAGGGGATTACTATCTTAATATCGTACACTGAATAAATGTGGAAATTTTAAGTAAATAATAAAATACTTTCAATGTTCTACGGAATTAAATATCCGAATACAGCTACTCATGTATTCGGATTTTCACACTTTCTCGCTAACAACTAACTTTATTCTGTTAGTAAGTTACATTGTTCTATATTGAGAGCCGTTATTTTTTAAGCTGACCCAAGTTACTACATTCCACAGTAGTTAACATCCATTAGCAAGGTTTTACTAATACTGAAAAGTATCAAACACATGATTCTCAAATTTAAATCATTTTGCACTTACAAGTATTGTTATTAAATTACGTGTAAAATGAGAGTTTTAATTAATTTTGTAATATGTTTCACAAATTTTCCATTTTCGTGAGCAAACTCATTTTGGGTAGTTTATTGCCGAAAATCCATGCAAACTTGGTGAAAGTTTCTATGGACCTGTATGTTATCTGTAAAAAAGAACACAGAAGTTAACAAATTTTATAGTATGTACTTTGAGTAAGTTGATTTACGTGGAGGACTTCCAAAACTACCAAAGAAAATATCGAGAAGATACATAATCCCGTCCTAGACGTTCGACTGTTATAATATGAAACCATAAAACGTAACCTCAAAGTTGATCACATGTGTTTGTTATGCTTGCGATTAATTTCCCCAATTAAACTAAAGTATGTGATTAAAAATAACTATTTTTATACTAGTGAAGATTGATAAAGATCTTTGAGAAGATTCTCAAAAATCAAAATTTTTGAGGTTATTTTGTTAAAATGAAATCTTGTAATAAATGCTCAAAACCCATCAATGACGAATAAATGGAGAAAGCTCCTAGATGTGACAGCTGCCGTGTGGTTTTCCATTTGGAGGAGAAATGCTCAGGTCTTTGTGCAAGTGAGCAGAGAGCCATTGTCGTTTAAAAACGGATAATTTTGTTCTTCTGCGGAGACTGTGTGCTTTCCTTCAAAAAAACACCTGTTTTAACTAACAAATTCATTCAGCTAGAGGAGCAAATCAAGTCTTTAAAGGAAGAGCTAGACGCAGTTAAGCAACAACAGCAGCAGTGCGTTGGTGGTACAACTAATGTGGAAACATTATTGCACGAGTTTGAGGATCGTGCTGAACGTGCTAATACTCTGATGGTGTATGGCATCCCTGAATCAACAAGTAATAATATTCAAGAAAGAATAAATAATGCTGATAACAGCGTACTTACTCCCATTTTCAACAACATTGGTCTTGCTCAGAACGATGTGGTGAAGATATTACGTGTGGGGCAGACATCTGATGGCAAAAACAGGCCAATAAAGGTGGTAACCAAACACCGACATTTAGTCATAAACGCAAATAACAAGCGCAATCGCATTGAGGATGGCATAAAAATAGGCTACGATAAAACGAAACTTCAACAGGAACAGTTTAAAACTGTTTTGACAGAGCTACGTGCTCGAGAACAGAAGGAAGAATCTGACTTGACTATTAAATTTACAAAGGGGCTTCCGACAGTTGTTAAAAAAACTTCAAAAAACCAATCGCAATAAACACTATGTCTGTATATTATCAGAATCTTGGAGCAATACGTACTCGACTCAATGAACTTCGAACCTCCATTTTTCAATGCAACTATGATGTCATCATTCTGGTAAAAACTCGGCTTAATCAAGATTATTCAGATAATGAATTGTTAAAGTCTGGCTACCACATTTTCAGATTGGATCGTAACTTAAGAACTAGCACTAAGCAGCGTGGAGGAGGAGTTTTAATTTTGTTACGAATCCATTTTAAAGCTAAACAAATCAAATCTGACATTAATAATGTTAAGCATCTGTTTGTTCAAGTGGATTATGAATGTGCATCAGTTATCTTGGGTGGAGTATACATTACTTTAAACTCATCAGAAGATATTTACCTTAGTCTTTGCTCGGCAGTTGAAACTATTAAAAACAATAGGTCAGATGTACCTGTATATTTATTTGGCGACTATAATTTACCACTAGCTTCTTGGGATTACTAAAATGAAGAGGGTTTGCTCGTTGACTGCCCACAAAACTATCCAGAAAAGCTGATATGCGAATGCTTCTCTTACCTGAATCTGAGGCAATCAAATATTATACCGAATCAACGTGGAGTATTTTTGGATCTCATTTTACAAAGTATTGAAGACTATCAGAAACTGTCATTGTATGAGGCAGAGGACACTTTGCTTCCCAATAACTTTCATCATGTGGCAAATTACTTGTGATCTTAGTTTTAATGGTAATGTTAAACAATTAGATTATAATACTACATATTTTGTCTATCGTAATGCAAATTTTGTAGGTCCAAATAATTATTTTTCTTCAGTTGACTGGAATATTGTTTTTGATGATTCAAATATTAATATCTCAGTAAATAATTTTTATGAAGTTCTTTCTGAAGCAATATCACCCTTTGTTCCGAAAAAAAAACATATAAACCTTCAAAATTTCCTCGTTGGTTTTCTCCAGATAAAAAAACTGCTCAGGCTAGATTCAAACATACTCAGTTAGCAACTGATTATACCTTATTTTCAGATCTTAGAACACAATGCAAAACTTTAACAGATCAATGCTACAGATCTTATACCTCCAACATTGAGGAATCTATTCACTCAGACTCAAAACAATTTTGGAACCATATAAACTCTTTGAATAAAAGCCACGGAATTCCAAATGTCATGCATTTTAATGACTTGTTAGCTGAATCAAGTGAGGAAATAGCAAACTTGTTTGCGCCATTTCTCTAGTGTCTATCGCTCAGACAAAGTTAATTTAAGTAACTTCAATTTTAAAGTAAAAAATTCTGTTGACATTCCATTTATCCAATTTTCACTTTCTGAAGTCTTTGAGTCTATAAATGGTCTAAAGGATAAACTGAGCTATGGCCCTGATAATATTCCTACATATTTCTTAAAAAGATGTGTCTACAGTCTATCCAAAACTTTACATGTATTATTTAATTTATCTTTTAAACTACACACCTTTCCTAGTAAGTGGCGTGACAATATAAAAAATTATAGGTCTGTTGTTATGTTATTTGCCATCGCTAAACTTTTTGAACTAATGCTAAACAAATATCTTACTTGGCATTGTAGGAATCTCTTCATTAATGAGCAACATGGATTTAGGCAGGGTAAATCTACATCTACAAATCTTGTTTTGTATCATGATTACATTATCAGAGCTTTCGTGGGTGGGTACCAAGTGGACTCCATCTATACTGATTTCTCGAAGGCCTTTGACACAGTAATCAATTCTTTACTCATTTTAAATTAAGATGTATTGGCTTTCCTGAGTGGTTTCTTTCATGGTTAAGTAGTTATCTTGATGAAAGAATTCAGTTTGTTTTTATAAAGGGTTCACTTTCAATTCCTATCTTTGCCAGCTCAGGGACCCCACAAGGTTCACATGTGGGCCCTCTTCTCTTTAATTTGTTTATTAATGATATTTCTGAGGTAATAAAGGTTTGTCAGTTTTTGCTATTTGCTGATGACCTAAGTTATATTTTAAAGTTTCAAATCTATCTGATTGTCTAAGGATCCCGAAAGACCTTACTTCCCTGTATAATTGGTCTCTTTCTAATGGTCTTCAGTTAAATAAAGATAAGTATTTTGTTATATCCTTTAGTAAATCTAAAAATAATGTTGTGTTTGACTATCACATTAATACAAGCCTTCTATCAAGAGTGAGTGAAATAAAAGCTTTGGGAGTGTTATTTGACAGTTCCTTGTCATTTATCCCCCACATCAACAATTTGTCAAATAAAGTTTACCGAAATCTAGGTTTTATCACAAGAAACTCTCGAGATCTTTCAGTGCCCACATATAGAATTTTTTATCTTACTTTCGTCCGTAGCATCCTGTCTTATGCTTCTATAGTATGGTCACCATACTATTTTAACCATATTCACACCCTTGAAAAAATTCAAAATAAGTTTCTCCGGATTTGTGCTTATAGATTAAACTTAAGGAACATGTCTTCGGTAGAACTAAGGTCAGCTTCATTCAAAGATTTAATCTTTTACACATTTCACATAGCCCAGAGAACATTAAACGATATTATTATATCTTTTTCGTTCAAGGGCGCCAAAGCAGGTGGCGCCTCTGTACGCTAACCACTGCGGTGGTGAAGCTTTAGGAGACATTCGTTGGATTTTCCGAGTTTGAATTTGTATCAGCCAAGTGTCTGATGAGGCTGGGATAGGCCGAAATGATTCATAACACTTTATTGATACCGATTCGATCAGGGGAAGTTTAACGAATATATATTTGGCCATTATATATATATATATATATATATATATATATATATATATATATATATATATATATATATATATATATATATATATATATATATATATATATATATATGGAGAAGAGAGAGATTTATTGCGATATTATTATTTATATTTTTCAAATAATTCCACTTTCAATAAGCAATACTGTGAGTGGACCCTTAATCTAACAACATACTCCCCTATTCGATATTTGTTTCTGTTCCCTTAATTGATTCCGGAAGGCGTACCCACAATAGCTTCCCAACTCATCACACCCTTGCACATCCCTGTTGGTCAGTGTAATATTATGTCCTCTATTCCAAATCGAGATTATTCAAGAGTTAACACAGCTCGATTATCGTGATAATAATGCATAAATGATAAAAATCTTATTTCCTCAAATCAACATAGTATTTAGTTTGAAAATACGTACTATATTTGTGTGAGCACATGTAAACAAAATATTTTTTAATGGCATAGGCATTAGCCATACGGCCAGTTGGAAAAGATTCTTTACTCAGACAAATACATAATGGTATCCCTAATAAGATATTGACCGATAAATAGAAGAAAAGATAAAAATGATATTTCATTTCACCTCTGGCAATGTATTGTACAATTTTAACTTGTATATAATATATTCCTATACACACATAATACCGGTCTTTTAAATTTACCACTAAATGAATCCCATCCTGAAAACATAATACAACAAACAGAATTCCACAAAAGTGGAGATCAAGCATCCTAATACATCTCTTTAAAAACGGAGACAAATCGGACCCGGAGAATTACAGAGGAATTAATTTATTAAACACAACACTAAAATTAACAACCAAAGTGATAACAAATAAATTAAATAAAATTATCAACACTAGCAGAAGAATAACAAGGTTTTAGGTCGAGAAGATCTTGCACCGACGCTACATTTATAATGAGACAAGTGCAAAAGAAATCATTAGAATACAACAAACCGGCATATCTATATTTCGTGGACCTTAAGAAGGCATTTGACCGGGTCAAATTAAAGGACGTTATCCACTTATTATAAGCAAGAGAGATACGTTTAGGAATAATCAAAACGATCGAAAATATTTACCAAAACAATACAATAAAAGTAAAAGTACAAGAAGAACTAACTGACCCTATTGAAGCTGGCAATGGGATAAGGCATGGAGATTCCCAGAGTCGTCTATTGGTCAACCTTATTATGGATGAAATAATAAAAAAGTAAGAACTAAAAAAGGATACCAAATGGAAGAAAAACAACTTAAAATAATCTGCTATGAAGACGACGCAATACTACTCTCTCAAAGTGAAGATGATTTACAACGTATGCTGCACCAATTTAATATAACCGCCATTATACAATATTGGTTATAACAGCAAAGTGTCTACACGGGTTAGTACAAGTAAAAAGGTTATAAGTAAGTACAATTAAACCTAGAGCTAAGATTAATACTATTACAAGAATTAAAATTAAATAACAGTCTTCCGAGTTAAACCACGTCGATTATTATTGCGCCTAGCTTTCGACATCCTCTCTGATGTCTTATTCGGGGCTTCCGAGGTCTCAGTTTTCTCCAGACACCACTACACTGATCACTTACCAATACATTACTCACATATGGTTCAGAAACCTGGACAGTCTCTAAAAGTGAGGAAAGATTATTAGCCACCTTTATAAGAAAAATCTGGTGATACATGTACAAAGGCACAAAAGAAAATGGAATTTGGGGAAGAAGCTACAACTTTGAACTATACAAAATTTACCAGCATCCAAATGTCGTAAGATTCATTAAAATAAAACGGCTATGTTGGATGGGACATGTGAAAACAATGGAATAAGTAAACAAGTGCCAGTAGGAAAATGAACAAGAGGAAGACCGAATCTGAGAAACATAGAACAAAGAGAACATTATATAACAACCATAAAAATAAAAAATTGGGGAGAAAAAGCACGAAACAGATCAGAATGAAGAAAAATTCTGGAATCCTGGAAGAACCTTTTTTATCTTTTTTGCACTGGTACCAAAAGCGGAGTTGACAGTACAGATAAATTGTATGCATCAGTCATTGTATTGTAGGTAACATGCAGTAAAGATATGATTCGGTACGATATAACTTCTGGGAGAGAAACGTAAAAAAATTTTTCTACTCTCTTACTAGTAAATTGTATATTACCTACTATTTGGATGCTAAGTAATTACATCAAAACAGATACTTACACGTAATGACTAGCACGTAATAAAAAAAATTACGCTGAAGTTCTATAAAAATGTGTAATATCACATAAACCTTGTAAGTCAGTTGGTCGAGTTACGATGGAAACTAATTAACAGACGTTATTTTGACAGATAAAAAATTATTAATCTGTCAGTGTAAATATAGTGGTAATTTAAATACAGATAAATAAAATGAGTTCATCGAATAGTGAAGATGAATTTAGTAGCACACCACCCAATATTATGCAGTTAGCTGAGAACACTACCGAGAACCTATTACCAGAAAAATCTAGAGGAAGATATGAAAAAAAATAATGTTAATATTGAAAATTACCCGAAATTGCGAGCTTATCTAAGAAGGCAATCAGAAGGTTTTAAAAACAAAAAATCTAAAATTTTACATCCTGATGAAATAAAACTTTTTTAAATGGAGCTCCTAATGTACAAGTACTTGTTAACAAAGGTATGTTATTTAAAAGTATAACATAAAAGTTATTGCAATTATTGGAATATGTGGAGCTTGTAGGAAACAAGAGTTAAAAAATCTTAAAATTTGTGACATTGATGATTTAAGTACCATGTTCTTGGTTAAAATTCCTGATACGAAAACCAAAATATGTAGATCTTTCGTTATTTCCGGAAATTTCTATAAAATCTACAAACAATATATAGGAATTCGACTACAGATTAGCGATCTGCAAATAAATCAATTTTTTCTTAATTATCAAAGAGGTAAATGTACGAAACAGGTGGTAGGATTAAACAAAATAGGCGGTGTTCCTAAACAAATAGAATATTTAAAGTTACCAGATCCCAAAATGTACACAGGTCACTGTTTAAGACCAACTTCTGCCACTATTTTGGTAGATGCCGGTGGTGATTTAATGGCTCTTAAACGACATGGCGGATGGAAATCTTTAACAACGGCCGAAGGATATGTCGATGAGTCAATAAATAATAAGACGTCAACAGCCAATAGAATTATAAATTTAATTGAAAGTAATTTACAGACCTTTACATACACTGAAAATACCAATGTTCAAAAAGAACACACCGTACAGTTTACGTCATCTCATCATTCACCACGTATTATTGAACAACCGCCAAACTCAGATAAGGGTATAGTTATAAATAATTGCCAAAATTTTACAATTAATTATTATAAATAAATGTTTAATTTAAATTGTTCTCGAATTTTGTTAAATAAATAAAAGTTACTTGTTATACTTTTTATTTTTATAAATGAAAATAATCGTAGAAAAAGTATAGTACACAACTTGAGTTCTAAGCTTATTACATGCTTGTAAAATTATTTTTTTACTCGCATGTAATAAGCTTCTTACAACTCTCGTTATGTAATATACTAATATAATTTTAGATATAATTCAGTAATGTGGTTTATTCTGAGAAAAATATAGTAGTTAACCTCAAATAAGTCGTTTGCATAAAAATAACACTTTAATGTATCGTTTTTGTGTTATTTTCAAAACAATTTTTTGGAAAAATCTTAAAAAAGAACGAAATTTACATGAAGATTTGATTTATTTTTTTTTTATTAATAACAATAGTTATTTTGCTAGAAGTGAACATTTTAGAAAAGATAAATTAATATAACTAGAAAAACAATTTTTAAATCAATCATACGCCCAGTCAAGAGATGTTGATGTTCAAACCGGACTAGAAAAATTTATTTCAAGAAAAATAAAGTTTAACTCAGAGCCCATTAAATCAAGGAAAATAAAATCCGAAACCTAATCCATTATAATTAAAAAGGGTTCATGAATATTTTAGAGCTTTTCCTGATATATTTATTATCAATTTTATAGTTCCATCACGTAATTGCAGTTTTAAATGTATTTTTTATCACTTTTGCGGAAGTATTTTCAAAGTAATTAATCATATAGTAAACTGAGCTTGATAATCGATTAAAAAGAGACGTTCAAGATTACCACAGTAGTATTGTCAATGAACTCATATTAGCTTTTTTAATTACTAAATAGTTATATTTTAACAACCTTTAGAGTTCCAGAATATTTTACATTAAATACTTACTAGTCTATCTGGAAAAAATCATTAGTTTTTTGATAATAACTTTGATTTTTTGCATAATGACATGTAATATAACTACTCAAAATTATGGCAATTAATGAGCTATTAAAGTGTGCTTAATTTCAAATAGATCGACCAAATAATTTGTAAGTTATTCAATTTGTTCATTCCGGAGAGCGATTATTTATTCAACTGTACTTGCCCAGACAGTCACTATAGAGCTATTCTGTAAATCGAAATCGATTCTATAAGAGATCATTTTTAAGGTATATTAAAAAACAGTTTGAAAAAGGGCTGATTTTTTAGCTTATAAACATTAATAATAACTTTGACATTTTTTTATGTCGCACGCTTGTAAGTAGGCTTGATGAAAAGCTGGTGAAAAAACACACTTTCCAAAAAAAACAATACCTATCCTATGACCAATAATAAATAAGATAGAACTTTTTTTCTTAAAATCATATTGCCATTGTTTATTACCATTAAGAGCTGAAACTTATACAGTTTGTAACTGAATATCTACATTTTATGATCCAACTTATAGATGGCATACACAATGAATAAGTGAAATGTTATCTTTAAGTGATAGTACTCGTAAAATACCGCCACGGAAAAGTAGAGGGGAGAACTGTCCGCTGCAATATCTCGGCTTGTTTCCTATTACTGGTCATATAAGGTTCTTTTTTTTTAACTGTATTTTTTCACCAGATTTTCAGTGAGCCTACTTACAACCGTGTGACCAAAAAAAGTCTAAGTTATTATAAATGTTTAGAAGCTAAAAAGTCGGCCGTGTTTTTAAATATACCTTACAAATTAAGCCTTACAGGATCGATTGTGATTTACAAAATACATCCAGACTGACTGTTCAGGTAAATACAGTTGTTTAAATGATAGCTCTTCGGGATAGACAAATTGAATAAATAACTTAACTATTTGGTCGATCTGTTTGAAATTTGGCACACTTTCATAATTGCCACAATTTGTGGTAGTTATATTAATGTCATTATGCAAAAAAACAGAGTTAAAAATATTTATAAATTACTACAAAAATAGGGTTTTTTCAATTATCTCGGTCAATTATTTATATATTTTAATTTGAAAACTCTCAAAATAAAGAACTTTTTATGAGCTATAACTTTTATTTGAACCATTTTTCTCGAGAATATACATATAAGAAACGTAATATGATCATGTATGCTTATTGTTAGTTATGTTATATTATTCTTACGGTATCAAAAATTGTTTTGTTTTAAAAATTATTTATAAACAAATTTTAAAAACCACATTACGGTGGAGATATGTACAACTCGTTCCTAAAAAAACTGATACGACTCTTAAAGCATATTTTGTAGAAAATTGAGCAGTGTATTTTGAACCATAATTACTTATTATTTATATACTGTCACTGTCACTGACAAATCTTAAAAATTTTCAGATAACTTATTGTGTTCAACCTCAAAAAATGGCTCCACATGCTAGCAAAAAACTATAAGCAAGAGTTGTAACGTAATTAGAAGACGGTTGGTCACTATCTGCAGTAGCGAACCATTTTAACGTAAGCAGAACAACATTTTTTAATATCAATAAAATATGGAGAGAATAAGAACCAAAAATATCTACCGCTCATGAAGATTAGAAGAGAATCTTTTGAAAATGCGAAAACTGCAAGAATTATGTCACAGTTTCCAGGAAGAAAGACAACAGCTTGGCGCAGAATTAAAGTCTTAGATACCGAACTGCAGTAAAAAACAGGCTCTTACACCACACCAAAAGCAATCAAGACTTATTTGCTTTACACCATCAGCTACAAAATCAAGATTTTTGGGACCGGGTAATATTTACAAATGAGAACATTTTTCAATCTTCTAAAAAAGGCAAAATTACGGTGTATAGACCAGATAATAATAGATTTAATCCTCTATATGTTGATAGATATCGAGCAGCTGGTCATTGTATGGTCCATGTATGGGGATGGATTTCATCTAGAGGAATGGGAATGGTATGGCGTATTGATGGCAGTTTTGTTGGGCAGACTTCTCTGAATATTCTAGAAAACATCAGGTTTCCCAGTGTAGAACAGTTGTATCCAGAAAATAATTTTATCCTCCGACAAGATAATTGCCCTGCTCACACTGCAAATATAATAAACCAGTGGCTCCAGAATTACAATGTTTGATTGTTTGATTATACAAAATTAAGAAAAAAAGAAATACATCAAAAAGTGATTCAATAAGTCAACTCAAATCTAACAGAAGTAGGAGAGGAAATCTTAACATCAGAAGATGTGAATGAAAAGTGGAACAGTATTCAAAAGGCATTACTAAAGGTTGCAGAAGAAAATTTAAAGCCTGAGAAGACAAATAAAAAACAGAAGTGGATGACTTCAGAAATTCTAGCATTAATGGAAGAGAGGAGAAAAGCCAAAGGGAGAAAAGAGTCAAAATATCAAGAGCTACAAAGTAGAAGTAAAGAAGAGTTAAAAAAAACCAAGGAAAAGTGATTAACAGATCAATGCATATAAATAGAAGAGTAGGACAGAAAATACGACAGCTTTAATATGCATAAAAAAATAAAAGAACTAACAAATACCAAAAAGCGAGCACACTATGGGATACTCAAAGATGATAATGGTAAACTCATTGCAGACATCAAAGATAAAATAAGATTTTGGCAAGAATACATAATGAAACTATTCGACGATGATAGAATGATACAAGAAGAACCACAGGAACAAACAGGACCGAAAATAATAATGCGCGAATTAAAAAAGGCAATTAGAAATGCAAAGACCGCAACATCAGTAGGTCCAGATCAGATACTCACTGAGCTAATTAAATGCATTGACGAAGAAACACTGTATATACTTTTAGATCTGTTCAACAAAGTACTCGTATATACAACAGGAGTAATACCCGAACATTGGTTGCTGTCCACGTTTGAAACACTACCAAAGTCAGTACATGCGAGAGAATGCTCCCAGTGCAGAACAATTTCCTTAATAAGCCACACACTTAAGATATTTCTCAAAATAATACATGGCCGACTATACAAGAAAATAGAAGATATAGATGACACCCAGTTTGGAGACGACTTGACAAAGATGACTGGATATAAACCAGGTTCTCTATATCTGCTTTATAGATTATCAAAAGGCTTTTGATAGAGTACAACATCTAAAACTGTTCCAAGAAAAGAATGTGGATAGTCAAGATATACGGGTTATTGTCAATCTGTACTGGAATCAAAAAGCAAAGGTTAGAATCGAAAATGTCGATACAGAAACTATAAAAATCAAAACAGGTGTTAGACAGGGTTGCGTGCTGTCCCCATTGCTATTCAATCTGTACAGAGAAGCTATTTTTAAGGAAGCAATATCAGAGGAACAACAGGGTATATCAATAAACGGAAAAATCTTGAACAACATAAGATTCGCAGACGACACCGCTGTTTTTGCAGACAGTCTAGAAGCACTGCAACGCTTAGTAAATAGATTACATCAAGTCAGTATAAGATATGGACTACAAATGAACGTTAAGAAAACCAAGTGCATATGAAAACAATGTTTGTTAATCGAGACCTTCCTCTGGACCTTCGTAGAGCATTAAGATGCTACGTGTTCTCGACTTTATTGTATGGAATGGAAAGCTGGACATCTGGCTAAGAAACCTAAGAGAGTGGTATAGTTGCAGCTCAGTAGATCTTTTCAGAGCAGCTGCCAATAAGGTACGGATAGCTGTGATGATAGCCAACCTCTGATAGGAGAAAGAACTACAAGAAGAAGAGTCCAGAACAACAACATCGAAACCTTACCCTGGCCCAGCTACAGTCCAAAATTAAACCCAATCGAGAAGATGTGGAGGCTTATTATAAAACGGTTGTATCGGCGTAATTTATACCTCAAAATTCTGACGAGCTGTGGCACGGTATACAACAGGTTTGGGAAGAGCTCTCTGAAGAAGAGAATTTCATAGTTCATTTCACGCAGATGGACCGAAGACTACAAGCTGTTATCAATGCTGATGGAGATATTACAAAATATTAATTTTATTTTTACTTACCTAAATTTAGTATAGTTTTGATCTTCCAGACCCTCGCTTTCTTTCGAGAGTTTCTTGTTCCCTCCATTTTTTATTAATAGAAAAACTGTGGTAGTGCCTCTGATAGTGCCCAGTTATCTTTTAATTTGGTTACAATTCTTGCTTTAATATATTGTTGAGTTAAGTCGTTTGTTTTATTCCCTAATAATAATAAAAATAATAACAACCCTATTTTATGTAAAAACTATCGTTTATATACTCTTTATAAAATGCAGGATAATGCAATTCAAAATAATATCAAAATTTAGACCTTAATAATTATTACAATTTATGAATTAACATATGTAATCAATTGTTTGTTGTTTGTTTATTTTATATTTGTCTGTCATAATAAAGATAATATAATGTCAGACCAACCAAATACACTGCTCAAAATGATCAAATCTTACTAAGAGTCGTATCAGTTTTTTAGGAATCAGCTGTAGATGATCAGTTCTCGATACGTCCTCATGGGTTAGACTTATTGGACAAATTCTTGAATTGAATGGTCCATGTCATTATCTAATGCTACTTGCCCTGAACTGCTATGGGGATTATTTTGAAAGGCTACCAGAACCTCTAGTTGTTTGTTTTCAGATATTGCGTTTTCTACTACCTTTAGGGAGGTCTTTGACATGATCCGTTTCTCTGAATTTCTTCTCAATTTTGCTTACAGTGGATTGTGAAATTGGTTCTAGATTGGGGTATTTATTATTAAATAACGTACATAGTTCTTTGCGTACGTGTTTTATCTCACAACCAATCATTATTATATAATATACTTTTGTTTATGTTATCTTCTTGACTATGTCTCTCCATTTTTTCCTGTCTCTAGTTTTCCCCTTCATTCTCTTGGAGGTCTTCTTCAACTTCTTACAGCCACTTTGATCTTGGTCTTCCCCTTCTCTTTCTTCCTCCTGGATTCCATTCTATCAGTGCGTATGTCACTGCTTCATTTCCTGCTCGCCAAATGTGACCTAACCATCTAACTCTGCATTGCTTTATTTTAGTCACAATGTCTTCCTTAAGTTCTTCCTTAATCTCTGCATTTGTTCTGCTTCTATATTCGTTTTGCTCTGTTCTGATTGGTACCAGTATGGTTCTCATAATCTTTCTCTCCGCTATTCTTAAGTCTTCTTCATCTTTTTTGACCATCGTCATTGTTTCTCCTGCATATAATAATATTGGCCTAATTATGGTGTTATAAATGTTCATCTTAGTTTTCTTAGTCAGTCAGTAAACTTTTGTTTGCAAAATAAGCTTTATTCGCTACTAATATTTTTTCTTTTATTTCGGACTTCCTTTCTCCGGTTTTGCTTATTGTAACTAGTAGTATTTGAAGTATTCTACTTCTTCAAACTCAGAACTTCCTGTTTTACGTCTACTACAATAATACTATTAAACACTTGACAGAAAGTTAATTAAGCTTAAATGTCCAAGTATTAATGTTGATGTTAATAAGGTAACTTTATTTTTAAAAAAGGTAAAAAGTAGATACATAAGACATTTCATTACCAGTGACGACCTTTACGAAATTTATTTTTATTTATTTAAGAGTGTCAATAAATACATCATACCAATACCTAATATATTTTATTAAGAAATCTGTGGAAATTTCATCAATGATATTGGTGACAATACGTAAATCAATTACAGTACATATTGATATGGTTGAATAGGTATTTAACCGACCTTTCATATAATGTATTACAACACCTACATTTCCATTTAAAAATTTTAGCAATGACGTCATCACCCTCACATAGATGACATCAAAAATAAAAAGGTATCCTTACGAATAGGCTGTTTAAAAATTAAACTCAACCGGTTTCAGGATTTTTCCTTAAAATTCATTCTTTCATTTGCACTATACCTTATAATTATTACCTACTCGTTAATAATTATTGTTGTGTTGATTAATATTTTTCCTTAATTTTCTCAAACACATCTGTTAAAAATATGGTGACTAGGCTATTACCCAAACGTATAAATATGAGATTACATGGCCTATCTTAATTAAGATTGTTTTTTTTTCGACGTTTCTATATATATTTATATAGGTTATTCATACTTTTTTGAGAACTATGTCCATATTGAAAATCGAAACATCAAAAATATGTAATGCTAATTATTATTACAAAATTACCATGGATTATATTCCCAAAAAATACAGTAAGTAGTCAATGTAAAATAAAGTAAATGGTTTCGAATTTCGATTCAAAACTTTTCCAAAATTCAAAAATTATGTTGAAGATGAATCAACGAAACAGACATATCAGCACCGTGGGATCATCTACTCATCCAAAGGAGATTTACTCGCTGGAATTGCACTGCTCGTTGGTGTACACGGAAAATGCAGGGAAACTTATACGGGTAATTCAGCTGCTTTTGATGTTTGGGCTTCTAAAATAAAACACGATACGCTTGAAATGTCGATGTCGAAGATCTACTTGTAAAAAAGTTAAACTTTATTTGGTATTGAGAGAAAGGGAGTAAGTTATAAATTACCGCCAAGTGGCCATTCCTTGAGCGTCCCTGTTGATAGAAGTACGGTTCATTATATTAATTCTTTACGACTAATATTGACTATTAACTACAGAACTCGATAAAAGTGCTAAAAAAAAAACAAACTGGTCGTAATTTCTGCAAAATCACCTACAAATACTGTACAAATATTTGAAGAATAAGATACTTTATTTGGTATGGAACTCATAGTTGTATTATTATTAAAACCATCACATGAGAAACTAGGCTATTGATAGGCGAAGGATAGAGTTGTTAAAAGTTGATGGGAGAAGAGGTAGAGGAAAACCGAGGAGGAGATGGAAGGATTGTGTGGCAAATCATAGAGGACAGAAATAAGTGGCGTCGAAGGGTGAGGAAGACAGACCCTTAAAAGAGAAAAGCTGAAGAAGAAGTTGATTTGGATTCCGATTTCCAACCAATATCTTTTTGGTTTTTCGGTATTCTTAAGCCCAATAGATCTACTTCAGCTGATATTTTGTTAAAATAACCACGGCAACCCCTGCAAACTGTCTGCAATTATAATTATGTCAGCGTAATTATTATAAATATTCCATTCACTTTTATGGCATCTTCTGCGCCTTTGAGTGCGTTTTGGAATATGGAAAAACATGGCGCTCAGTACACCCAGTTGTAATCATCATCATCATCATCAATGTATGCGTCCACTGCTGGACATAGGTCTCCCTTAGCTCTTTCCATCTGTCTTGTGCGGCTTGCATTCACTTATTGCTAACATACTTCAGGTCGTCAGTCCATTTAGTTGGTGGGCGTCTTCTGCTCCGTATTGCTTCTTGCCTTGGTCTCCACTCTAAAATACGTTTTTTCCATCGGTTGTCTGATAATCTGGCGACGTGTCCTGCCCAATTCCATTCTAAAGACGCGATTTTTTAGGTAGCGTCTGTTGTTTTTATTCTACGATGGATTTCTTCGTTTGGAATTCGGTCTCTCAGAGAGACACCTAAGATCTGGCGCTCCATAGCCATCTGAGTCACGCGAATCTTACTAACGACCTTTTGTGAAAGTGTTAATGTTTCCGCTCCATAAGTGAGTACAGATAACATACATTGGTCAAAGGTTTTCCTTTTGAGGCATATGGGTAGATCCGTTTTAAATACATAGTTTAATTTACCAAACGCTGTCCAGCTAATCGTATGTGACGTGGGAGCTCACATGTCTGGTTATCTCTGTCTAACCGAATTTCATGTCCTAAGTACTTCTACGATGTAGTCTGCACAATATTCCTTCCATCAACAGCAATATTTCGATTTAGCACCAGATTAGTCATTATTTGCGTCTTGTTCATATTAATCTTTAGTCCGACCTCCAAGGAAGCGTGATATAATTTTTCAAATATTATTATTGCATCGGACAAGATGAAATAGATTAAGTTCAGGATTATATATATACATATATACAAGTGTTGACAATGTGTTGACAATGTATACATATAGACAAATGTTGCATATAAGATTAATGGATAAAAAGAGAAACGAGTGGATATGAGAGAAAACAAAAGTGAGGGATGTTAGACAAGAAGTTGCAAAATTAAAATGGAGATTTGCCGGACACAATATAAGATAAAAAGAAGACCGATGGAACAAAATTCTTAAAAGTTAAAGACCGTGGATATAAACGAAGCAGAGGAAGGCCCCAAATGAGATGGGCAGATGATATCAAGAAGCACGTGGGCTCTAGGTGGATGACTGTAGCGACAGACAGAGAAGAATGGAAAAGGATCTATGTCCAAAGATGGACCGAAGAAGGCTAATTAGATAGATATTATTGCATCATCCATACGATCGGCTATAAGGACGATGTCATTTGCAAATCTCAAATGACTAAGCTTCTCTCTATTTATGTTGATACCATGCTCGTTCAGATGTGCCTTCTTACAAGTATGTTCTAAAAGCGTCGTGAATAGCTTTGGAGAGACGGTGTCTCCTTGCCGTACTCCTCGCTGTATACAGAATTTATTTGTTTCTTGTTCAGTTAGTCTTACGCTTCTTCTTCTTCTTTAGGTACCGTCTCCTCTAAGGGAAGTTGGTAATCATCACAGCTATTTTCACTTTTGAGATTGCAGCTCTGAACAAGTCGACGGAACTGCAATTATACCACTTTCTCAGATTGTTGAGCCAGGAGATCTTCTTCCAATACTTTGTTTTCGCTGTATTTTTCCCTGTATTATGGTTTGTAACAACACATATTTATACCCTCTAGAGATATTGTAACTTTCTTATCTTAATCGTATTTATGATTTCCATTTCCTTTGTCATCTTTCTGAGGACCTCAACATTTGTTATTCGGTCTACCCAACTTATTTTTAATATTCTTCGGTAGGTCCACATCTCGAATACTTCAAGTCGATCGCTCACCTCTTTCTTTAAGGTCCAGGCCTCCACCCCATACAGCAGCACCGAAAACACATATGCATATGAACGTAATATTCTTATTTTGAGTTGCAATCTAAGGTCTCTACAGCATAATACTTTTCTCATCTTATTAAATGTTGCTCTACCTTGTCCAATTCTCATTTTTATTTCTTCTGTATACTCGTTATTTTCATTAATACTGGTACCAAGATATCTGTATTTTTTTACTTTTTCTACTGGAACCCCTCTTTTTTCTGATGGCTTATGGTATCGAATGCTTTCTCGTAGTCGACAAATATCACTGCCACTGGTTTGTTGTATTCTGCAGACTTCTTTATCACTAGTAAGGTATCACGTTCAGTCTTTTTTTGACAATTTTTGTGAAAACTTTATATATGTGTGAAAGCAAACTGATAGGACGGTAGTTTTTTACATCTGCTATGTCTCCTTCTTGTCTAATTAAGGACTGCATTATTCCATTGAGAAGGAGTTTTTCCTTGGTAGATGTTTTCGGTGAAAAGCTTGGCCAAAGTCTAGATAACTTTAGTTCCACCTAGTTTGATCGCTTCGATCACTACTCTGTCACATTTCATTTTTCTTTTTCTTTTTATTTCCCAGATGTAATACTCAGCTATTAATACCTTCGACCTTG
Organism: Diabrotica undecimpunctata; assembly: GCF_040954645.1. Classification (NCBI taxonomy): domain Eukaryota; kingdom Metazoa; phylum Arthropoda; class Insecta; order Coleoptera; family Chrysomelidae; genus Diabrotica; species Diabrotica undecimpunctata. Next base: position 21,942,834 of record NC_092812.1, read on the forward strand.
AATGTGTCTGTCTAGAAGTGTCTTCCCAGCTATTCTACGAAGTTTTTTAATTTCCAGTAGTCTCTTGGATCTTAATCTTGTTGGTCTAGTTTCTGCATTATAGGTCATGCTATACATTATAGCTTGTCGATTCTTGATTTGGTATCAGTGCTAATGTTTTTGTTTTGAATTATTGTATCCTTTAGACATTCTGCTATTTTGCTTTTATTGTTTGTTGTTGTTCCGCCTCAATCTCTCCCAAACCAGATATTTCTATATAAATATTTAAATTCCTTACCCCATTCATCCACTTTAAGCTCGCATCTCAGAGGTATCTTTGATGTTATGCATTTTGAAAAAGGAAAGGAAAATAACTTGAATTTAGAAGGCGAACAACAAGCATTTTGTAAGAAATAGGCAAACTAGTATTTATCGCATCAAAGTAAGTAAATAATCAGCATAACAACCATAATACTAAAATTAGAACACCGTCTTTAGTTCTTTGTTTTATTTTTGAGACCTCTGTTTCGTATTGTTTTAATAGAATCGGCAAAGGAAACAGAAAATAAACCAAAATTACATTTCTCGACCGAACATTACAATAAAATAAATTAAAATACACCTACGAACAGCAAAATGTTTCGAAATATATCAAATATATCTAAAACTTCCGGAGAATATTCCTCGGATGCTAAATTTAACATTCATAGAGACCGTGAATCAAATGTGCGCCAAATAAACTGTAAATTACGGAATTCAACACTTACGTGAAACACAAAGGAACAGAAGCTCATAAAATTGAAAATAACGTATGGGTCATAACCTTTTAAAAAATATATGAGGTTTGTTCAACATACAAATAACGAAGTTGTATTAAAACTTTAATACTATACTTTATTTAAAAAGTATAAAGACATTTTTAAAAGCATGATTTACATCCAAAACAGGGTGGAAATCATTTACATCCTTAAAAGCATAAGGCTTAGATTCAATAAATAATAAAAATAGCGTATTGTTGTTCCATTTTTTAATCTGAATCCTTCTTGAAATCTTGTCATTGCCTATCCGTCTGTTTATCTGCCTGTCTATATGATAATCTTAAAGGAAAGTCCTAGAGTCTTCAAACTTGGTAAACTATTTTCCACCTAAGAAGACCGCTTTGCAATTAAATGATGGTAACTTTATTAATAGCGGACCACGAACAATTTACTGCTCTGTTGTTTCAATCAGCACTGCTCAACAAGTTATCGTTTATTGGTTTTAATATTTTATTGCAATAGTATGAGTACGGAATATTTATTTAAACAATGAATTTATTACATGTTAATTTTTTTTTAATTTCTTTTGACGTATCGTATAATGTAGGTTTACCCAATAATCAAAGTTATGCCTTTACAAGAACATATTATTTAAAAAATAAGGAGTACCATATGTCATAATAATTGTAATCTCCTTTATACACACTTTAAAAATTTGTTTAGTAATGTATTTCTTAAATTCACACAATCATTGAAAAATGATTCATGCTGTTTAAAAATATCTTTCTGTTAACGACACTGTCATCGACAAAATAGATCAAATTCAAACGCCATCATAGTTCTCTTCTGGTTATCGTTAAAAATTAATTGATGGTCGTGGGTTGTATTGGTGTTATTTAATAATTTAACAAAAAACATAATCAGCAAAAATCTTATTTAAAACATGCGAACGATTTTTGCAATCACAATAAATGCAGTGTTTATGCTTGTTTAGCATTAGCTTAAATAATTTGTGTTCGATTGTTTCGTCTGTTGTACAACCCTCGTCCTTTTTAGGGTGTAGTAGTTGTATATACGTACCTATTTTTTATAGTAGTGTAGTGAAGCGGTACTTTAAAGTAAAATGAGTAATTTGGAAGAAAATAAAATACAATCGAAACGTAGAGTGTTATCTCCAGAAGAACGGCGTTTAGTTCTAAAAGTCAAAACTTATTTCAATTTGGAAAAAAATAATATGGGTCCATGACATCTGTTATGGCAGTTTAGAAACGCACATGCGATGCTTGCTCCTCTCTTGCCTTCAATCTTTCCCTGGATGATTAGTTGAGGGATTGCGTATTGTTTTCCTCTCAGAATATGGCCGAGGTATCCAATTTTTCGTACCTTGATCAAATTGAGTAGTTCTCTCTCAGTATTTGCCTTTCTTAAGACTTCCTCGTTTCTCACCCTATCTGTCCATGGTATGCGGAACATTCTTCGCAACGTCCACATTTCGAAGGCCTCCAACTTATTAATGGAAGGTACTCTTAACGTCCATGTTTCCATGCCTTATAACAATATGGACCATACATAGCATTTAACCATCCTGTAGCGGAGATTGAAGGAAAGATTGCGGTTACATAGTAGCGGTTTAAATTTGATAAAAGCTTGTCTTACTTGTTCGGTACGGCATTTTATTTCTTGTTGAGGATCCCATTGGTCATTCATCATCATTCCCAAGTATTTAAATGTTTTCACATGATCGATTGGGGCATTATCTACTTGCAGTTGTATTCTTAAAAGTGCGTTTTTTCTTATTGCCATGCATTTAGTTTTTCCAGCATTTATCTTCAAGCCATATATTTCCTAGGGTGTTTATTTTATTTAACATCAACTGCATATCATGTTCGTTGTCTGTTATTATCGCGGTGTCGTCGGCGTAACGAACGTTATTTATCGGGAACCCGTTTACCTTTATTCCACACTCAGAGCCTTCCAGTTCCTCTGCAAAAATGTTCTCCACATAGAGATTGAAGAGCATAGGAGACAAAATACGTCCCCTGTCGCACCCTTCTTAAAATTTCAAATTCTTCTGTGTTGGTTGATTTGTTCAGTCTCACTCGTGCTTTTTGATTTCAATAGAGATTCTGGATAACTTATATATTTCTCGTCAATGTTAGCGTTGTGTAGCATTTTTATCATTGCGTCATGTTTTAAGGTGTCAAACGCTTTTTCATAGTCAAGGAATGTTGATGAATGATATGACTATATCCTTTCGTTGATCCATGCAGTTTTGTAGAAGCGTATTCAAGCAGAAAGCTACTTCACGTGTACCAAGTCCGCTCTTGAAACCAAATTGTGTCTCACCGCTTAGATCTTCCAGCTTTCTGAACATTCTTGTGTGAAGGATGCGAAGAAATACCTTAAGCAAATGGCTCATTAAAGTTATTAGTCTGTGGTCTTTGCATTTTGTCGCTCTTTGTAATTTAGGGATCATTATAACCACTACCATTGCCACTATAATGCAATTGAGTTAGTTTGGGGTATGCCAAAAATTTTTATGATAAACATGCATCCAAAACAACAGATGACGCTAGCGTTCTTAGTTTATGGAAAGAATTGCTAGAACAAATAAAGGTAGAACAATGGCAAAATTGTATTAGACATACGGAAGACATAATCGTTCAGTCTTTTCCAACCGAGCGAGTTATAGATGAGGTCCGGCCTTTAATTATTCGGATAGTGATAGTTCGAGACAATTCCGATATTGACGACTCTGATAGTGAAATATCAGACAGTGAATAAGACAAATCGTTTGCTAAAAAGAAGTAACAAAAAAGTGTTTCGAGAATTCAATTCGGACTTTGTGGTGTGTTTTAGTTAAACGATAAAGTACCTTCGGTATAATTACTGGACTGCATACTCTCAATAGCTTTGCTATTAATTACTGGACTACACGTGTTAAAACATTTTGTTTTACTGAAAACTCGGAAGTGATTTAGTGCCAATTTGTTTCAAGGTTATATTTAATACAGTGTCTGCAGAAAGTAAAGTCTTGGATGTATTTTATTCAAATTTGGACATATCAGCAGCTTGGCAAGTACTTTCCAATTTTACTGCATGCAAATCCATAAACCATTCGTATAATTTTCACTCTACGCAAAATAGAGACTTATAGAGACCTGATGAACATTTGATGTCGACAAATAATTTCGAGTACTCAAAATATTCCGTCCCACTTCTTTTAACACGCCCTGTATCTATATATTATATTCATTTTATTTGCCTTTGATACAATAAAATCCAATATTATTACTGAACATAAAATACAGGAAATTAAATATTTTTACTTTTCAAGCGATCGGAATTAAATATTAACGCCCCACGTTTGATGCCCACTGATCATATCTTAATTACATATCGGCCGTCATAGGGTAAAAGGACTATACATAAGGTCATTTTGGGTCAAGAATTCATGAAAGAACCCTAAGTATTGGGTTTAATAAACATTTTCCAAAGTTTCCATATTTTAAAATAAATGTTTTCCATAGTATAACCAAAAAAAAGTATAAAATATTGCAAAAAGTGTCGAATTTTAAAGTAACGAAATGTCGGCTTAGACGGTGTTTACACGTGAAGCAAAAGGTGGAATCTTGAGCAACCAAGACCATCCCCAGTAACATTTAGAAAAAGTTTTAACGGAAACCAAAAATAAATAACGTGAGGAGAACGAAACTCATGGTTCAATATATTTACACTTTTATTTACTACTTGCACATTGGCTTTATCGCAGTCTACAATTTTCAAAATAGACTTCTTATACTAACAGAAATCGGGATTTCTGTATCTATTGAATAATCGAGATAATTCAGGTAAGCAATTGAATAATCCAATAATTTTTCAAATCGGTTTAGACTACCACAGAAAGCGTTCTATAATAGATCATTCGAATGATGTATCGTCAGTGTTCGAGGTCGTATGATTCACGCCGAAATTGCAACTCATTCATCCCGACGTTTTCTGTACTGATCTGACTTCGTAATGATAAGATGAAAAGTACATTCATTCTATTTTAACAACGAAATTCCAACTTTGGATAATAGTTGGGTTCAGTGAAATAAGATATTAAGTACTGAAACAAGAAGAGTGTTAATTAAACTTGGAAAAATAAAATCCTCATTAATCGAACAAAATAAAGTTGGTTGGTGGCGAAATTATTTACGAAAAATAAGCGATTTTCACAATCAAATTAAGAAATTATAAAAATATAACCTTTCTAAAACTAAAAATGTAACCTCTTCTCGTCGAGCTTTTTTCGATGGACTGACTATCTACAAAAATAAAAGCTATCTTTGGTAAAAGAAAAATACTAATTCTTACCTATATCGCTAGTGTAAATGGCTTTTTGAATTGTGACATACCGACATTTCACAGTTCGAGCTCAAAAGTAACACTGTTGGAAGACGATATGGTGAAAAAAGGACAATTTGCAAATATGAATATACACAAACATCGGTTTGGACAAAAGTTATTCGTTGAGTACCGTACCTAGATTTAGGTGTTGGTAGTTTTCGTGAAAATTTGCCGATATTTTTCTCGATCTTGCCCGGCATGTCACAATTCATCTGCTGATAAGCCAGTCCATTTATGAACGATTCGAAGCCTCGAATACTTCTTAGTATCAATTCATCTCTTTCTCTTTATCTTTCCTTTGAGTATATTAACTGTAGTACCCAGTATCTGCTAGATATATAGAGGAAATAGAGGAGCACAAAACCATAACTGAGACCAGAGATAAGGTCAAAGCACGAATGCTCGACAATGAACCAAAGGATGACACTTTCGAAAAAAAAACTCTTATAATAAGAATGTTTTTATTCTTAGGTCAATAATATCTGTGACAGAGACTCCTAGCGCCATCTGTGTCATGATGACGACACAATACAATTAACTTCCTGCTTAAAATTGCAAACTAGAGTCTAGAGTCAGTAGTTGTTTACCTATGACAAAGTAAAGAGGTCTGCTGCCATTTCTTGTTACTTTGGTTAAGGACGCCGGCACATTCAGAGGTACGTTTTAATCATTTTATTACAACGTTTTTGTTTCGGTTTTATTTTATTGTGAACACTATAATATACTATGAAGATTTGAATTTTTTTTTCTTTCCCTAATTAAATTTTTGTAAAAAAAAGGTCTAATATTGGTTCCAAAAATAGTATACCTAAAAGATGACATTCATGTCTACTGTTCGTGTTACAACAAAATTCGTTTATAAGTTCAGGTGTGTACAATTATCAACACTACTAACCTACAAAAAAATGCTGTAAAAATTTTACCCATTTTAAAGCACTCCATCCAATAGTAGACAGGGTGTCAACTATTAGGGAGCTCTTGATGTCAACTAGTGGTTCTGTTGTTTATTATGTTTTTGTCCTCAGGCTGTTTGGTCAAGATGCCACCTAAAAAATGGCAGATGTTCCGCTACACTGAAGCAGACTACACTGGAAGCAGCTATTCAGGAATGCAGGCGAGGTGTGCCAACTTCAACTGCAGCAAAAAAAATTGGTGTGCTAAGAATAACTCTTCTGAACAAAGTAAAGGGCAAAACACCAATAAAACGAAAAATTGGAAGAACGTGTTACCTTACAGAAGAAAATGAAGCTATGCTTGTAAAATGGGTAAAGGCAATGGTTAAACAAGGATTCCCAATAAGGAAGGAGAATTTGAAAGAGAGTGTCAAGAAAATGGTAGACGATCTAAATATTGAAGTTCCATTCAAAGGGGATAGACCTGGAAAAAAAAAGTCAACACCTACTTACGGTATAACAATTACCAGGACATCTTACACGTACCTCACAGAGTATTTAACATGGATGAGACAGCATTTTTCCTCAACCCAAAGAGCAATAAGGTTTTAGCAGCTAAAGGTGAAAAGTCAGTGTACCAGCAAGTCCATACAGATGAAAAAGAATGCTATAAGTACTGTACTTTTAGGTGGAAATGCTGCAGGAAATGTTTTACCTCCTAAGGTTATTTTCAAATATGAGAGGATACCGAGAGAGCTAAGCATGTCAGTTCCGGAATATTGGGGTATTGGGCGCTCTGAAAATGGATGGATGACGATGGAAACCTTTTACGAATATATGTGTAATATCTTTAATAAATGGAAGGAATTGCAAACAATGTCAAAAATCAAGGAACTTGAGACAGGACTAAAATTCTTAGACGAATATATTGAAGCAGACAAAATTTCACAGTTTACAGATTGTGATGAATGGAGAGGCGCCACTGAAGACCTCAGTTTATTTAAATTTTACAAAAACATCAAAGAATTGTTGAAACAGAACAAAAAATTGTCATACCATAACGACGATCTTAATAATACATTAGACGTCTTCACGACTCTCATTAAAAATGCTTTACAAAATCTCCAGTCTACATCAACACAATACTTTTCAACTCTTCAAACTCAACATATAACACTCGAAAAAAAAACAGCTCACAAAGCCTTCAGGAAGGTCTGAGTATAAGTTCAGACACATTGCCACAGACATGAACACAATCAACACTAGAAAGCCCATCGAAGAAATCATCTAAAATTTTAATACCTATCCTGTCCACCATTGGTGCCTTTATCTTATGTTTAAAAAATAAAGCAAATATCATGCTCCTCTGCACCAAACCATTTTTCTATCAAGTATGGTAGAATTGTAGAAGATCGATGATGGTGAAGACGCCCCACCACAACAAGAGGATATCAGTTTTGAAACAGAACCTGAGGTACACAAAAGTGAAGTTGAAGTAGCAATTATGAGGCAAAAAAGTCATAAAGCTGCTGAACCAGATAACATAAAAATTAAAATGATTTGGGCCCTAGATGATATTGGAGTGGATATAATTTATTAAATTTGTCAAATGTGTGGGAATGTGGGAGACCGGTAAATGGCCTGAGGATTGGACAACATCACTAGATATTCTCATACATAAAGAGGGAGCGAAAGATTTATATGGCATCGCTCCCATTACAGATACTTTTACACATAATTCTAGAGAGTAAAAAGCCCTTTCTACTTCCTTAAAGTCGGACGTAGCGATGAAAATTATATGGGACGAAGGATAGAGCTGTTAAAAGTTGATGGAAGAAGAGGAGAAGAGAAAACCGAGGAGAAGATGGAAGGACTGTGAAGAAGACCAGATGAACAGAAATGAGTCGCGACGAAGAATAAGTAGCAGCGACCCCTAAAAAGGGAAAAGCTGAGGAAGAAGAATACTTATCATGAGATGACTATGACCAAGGTATATTCTTATTTTTTTATCTTCCCCTTGTATTAATTTTTACGTTACCCAAGATAGCCCAAAACTTGTGAGCCTCTTTTTTACCCATCTATATTTATGGTACATTACAGTATAAATAAAAGTAAGTCGTACTCATTTTAAAACGGTTTTTTTCTATTTATTAAAGGTAATTTGCGTTTTCTCCGATAAACGCTAAAAGCTTCATTCGATTTTGTTTAATATTACTAACTAACCAATGGTACAAAGTCAATAATGGATGTTTCAGCATCTACGGATATCGCTAAAATCTGCAGATATGACCAAATGTAGATTTTACAGTGATGTACCAGACCAACATGTCTGGTAAACTAAAATCGACAATCTTTTTCAGAGAAAAGGTTAGAAGACGAGATCAAATCATAAAACGCTAAACCATGGCTATATATTACGGACTTTTAGTGTTGCAAACACTACGAAACAGACTAGAAAAAGTGGAGGCTTAGCTAATTCTGTAGTACCACTAACAATGATGTAAATAATATCTCTAAATATCCATAAAGTGTAGAGGAGGAAGTAATTACGATTTAAGGAATATTCTCCTTAAATCAAAAAAATTCATTATTTCAGGCTTCGGTTTCCAAATCACAATTTTTAAATAAAACAAAATTTAATAACAATTCATCATAAACAAAATATCTTTGTGTTAAATGGAAAAAAAGTAAACGTAACTGAGCATAAAATCTGCTTAAAAATTACTTTCTCGTTGAAGCTTTTGTAAAGCCTCTGGTAACGACACTTCAGCCTTAGCATAATGGTATATTGGAAATTTAAATTACAAAATTGTAATACCATGTTGTTTGCACGTTATCAAAACAATACGATTAATGCGAATATTACAAACCCATAATATAGTTCTGGGAAAGATGGCCATAGGGCAGGTATAGCGTATGCGCTTATATTAAATTTATATACTTCCGACATATTGTATCAAAAATCAATTAATGGAGCTCTATAAACTTATCCAATTAATCCTCTCAACGAAAACGTGTTACCGTCAAAAAATAGTATTTGCTTGGGGCTTAAATGTGTACTGATGCACGTGTGGGTTTTGATTCAATATTAGAAGTAGAATCCAGTATTAAACAGCGATAAAGATAGTCTTTGACACAAACAAGTATCAAAATTAATAACGTATGTAATAATGTTTGTTCCTTCAATCAGCAAAGATTCAGTAGTAAAACTCAATTGCATTTCTCTGCAAAAAGATCAACTTTATTATTAGTTGTACAATATTAAATTAAAATTACATTACCTGCAAGAAGAAACAACATTTGAAGCTTTTAACTAGTATTAAAATGACATCTCTTACGACAGTAATAAAAAGAAATAATGACAAGGCTCAATATCACTGTCAAAAGCTAAATAAGTAAATAAGACTTTTAAGTATTTTGAAATGATGTATCATTGTTGAAAAATGGACGTGCTCCGGGTCCAGAGGGGATATATGCAGAGTTAATAAAAAATGGAACCAACAAACTATTCGAGGCAGTAACAGAAGTTTTCAATAGGCACTTGCACGGAGAACCAGTGCCACAAAGTTGGAAAGAAGGATGGCTTACATCTATCCATAAAAAAGGAAATAAGGAAGATTGCAATAATTATAAAAGAACGCATATGCGAAGAATACCGTCCTTTTGAATCAGAAGAACAAAACGGATTCAGAGCAGGACGATCCACAATAGATAGTATTTTCTGCTTATCCCAAATACTCGAGAAAAGAACACTGAGATCTCGAGAAGTGCATTTACTTTTAGTAGATTTAACAAAAGCATATGACACCGTGCCTGTTGCGAAATTGTGGGAAGTATTGGAGAAAACCAGTATCAGCGTTCCACTAATCGACGCTATTAAAGATCTATATAACAACACAATATCAAAAGTTAAAATAGGAAATAAGGTTTCTAATGGTTTTCAGGTAACAAAAGGACTGAAGCAAGGTTGTTGTTTATCTCCCATACTATTCAATATATATATATATATATATATATATATATATATATATATATATATATATATATATATATATATATATATATATATCGACGAAGCACTCAGGCACTGGAAAAAGAAGTGTAAAGGGATGGGGCTGTCTATTGGGGAGGAAACGTTATACACGTTGCACTATGCAGATGACCAGGTAATTATTGCCCAAGACAAGGAAGACCTGGAGTATATGGCTAGAAAACTAATGGAAGAGTACCTACAAAAAATGGGGCCTCGAAGTAAATTTACAAAAAACGCAATATCTTTGCATAGGAGGAGAAAATACTGCAGATGACTTCGACTTAGAAGACGGTAAAATTAAGAAATGCGATCAATGTATATATTTGGGGGTAAAACTAACAAAGACAGGAAGAACTGATGAAACCATAAAAGACAGAATAACCAAAGGAAAACGAGTTATAGGTGCATTAAATTCAGTACTATGGCAGAAAAATATAAGACCGGAAACGAAAAAAAAAGAATATATAATACTATATTGAAACCAGTAATCGTCTATGGCTCAGAAGTATGGCAGTTATCACAAAAAAATAAAGGTAACCTATTGGCAGTTGAAATGGATTTTTGGAGGAGAGCAGCGGGAAAGTCTAGATTAGAACATATTATGAGAAATGAGGACATAAGGAATCAAATGAATGTACAAAGATCAATTATAAAAGACATCGAAAAACAACAATTAACAAGGTACGGACATGTTAGACGTATGGGGGAAGAAGGACTACCAATAAAAATATTAGAATGGATACCACCAGAGAAAAGAAAACGAGGACGACCACCAACAACATGGATGCAAGGAATTTCAAAAGCAATGTCAGCAAGAAATCTATCTGAAGAAGACTGACAGAATAGACAGGCTTGGCGAACGGGAACCCAAAGGCGGATTACGCTATGAACGGGATATATATATATATATATATATATATATATATATATATATATATATATATATATATATATATATATATATATATATATATATATATATATATATATATATATATATATATATATATATAATATATATTATAAGTATTTTGACAGTGGTGTAACAAACTATTAAAACCTAAACCATAAATTAAAGAAAAGCAAAAAGAGTGTTCTGTTTTTCTTTACATGTGTGTGTTAAATCAAGGATGGCCAACCCACGGCACGCGTGCCACTCTGTGGCACGATTGAGTCCTATCAGTGGCACGCGTAGCGTTTTGGATTAAAACACTTTCAAAAAAATTAAAACTTGAAAAACAAAAAATAATAAGAAGAAACTTGGTAGGTTTACGGAAGTTACGATAGATGCGGCATCATTGCATCCTCTGGCGAGCGATATTGCTGCGATTGGTGCACGTGATCCTAGCTGTCGTAATGTGCAATAGGTAGGACTGCGTTAAGCGTTACCCTTGCTTAGTTTATTTTAAACTGCCCCGTTGTATGTGCACATTTTGTCATCGCGCATTGTTTCTTTAAAATTTTAAAAGTATTTGTTCGATATGTCCACGAGTAAGCCTTCGACTTCAAAACGAAAATACGAAGATGATATTGCAATTCGCGATTTTCAACCTGCTTGGGAAGAACAATTTTTATTTACTAATCGTAATACTTCAAAGCCTGTTTGTTTGATATGTGGATTGTCTGTAGCAGTTCCGAAAAAATTTAACCTGGAACGACATTATAAACAGCTGCATAAGGACTTCAGCAACAAATATCCTATTGGTTCACATTTGCGAGCCGACTTTATTGAAAAAAAAAAGAAAACCCTAGCCAGCCAACAGTCACTGTTTCAGAAGAGAAGTGATGAAATGGAAACTATGGTTAAAACATCATATGAACTTTCTCTGCTGTTAGCCCGGAAGAAAAAAGCCTACTCTGATGGAGAGGAGATAATTAAAAATAGTCTGGCAATATTTGCTAAAAATGTGGGAGATGTAAAGATCAAAAATAGGGTCGATAATATTGCATTATCCCGAAATACAGTCATGCGCCGTATAGATGATATGGGCCAGGATGTTGTTTCCCAAATTATAAGTGGATTAAAATCCTGCAAATTCTTTTCTTTAGCGTTGGATGAAAGTTGTGACAACACAGAAAATGCGCAGTTAAGCATTTTTGTCCGTTATACCAATGATAATTTTGAAAATGCCGAAGAGCTTCTGGATTTGCGCCAACTAGTCACAACAACAGGAGAGGACATTTTTCAACAGCTTAAAAACGTAATCGAAGTCAACAAAGTTGAATGGTCAAAATTAGATAGTGTTTGTACAGATGGAGCTCCTTGCATGGTTGGTAGACTAAAGGGGTTTGTTACATTACTGGAAAACTATTTGGGAAGAAAAGTTTTTAAGTACCATTGTATTATTCACCAGGAAGCTCTTTGTGCCAAGCACCTAAACATGTCATCTGTTGTTGACCCTGTAACACGCTGCATTAACAAAATACGAGCTCGGGCATTGAATCGACGACAATTTCGAGAACTGTTCGCGGAAGAAACGGAGCAAGATGGAGAGTTACTTCTCCATTGCAGTGTGCGCTGGCTCTCCAAAGGAAATGCACTCGAAAGGTTTTGGAACTTGAAGGAGTGCGTCTTAAAATATTTGCAAGTAAACAATGAACTACCCAGTGAGTGCTCGTTACTTAATGATAAAGATTGGCTTTGGGATTTAGCTTTTCTCACTGATATTATGAGACATTTAAATTTATTAAATTTAAGATTACAGGGAAAAAATTGTATTTTTCCTACTCTAGTTGGTCATATATCTTCTTTTGTGAATAAACTTATGCTTTTTTGTAACGATTTTGGAGAACAGAGATTGACACATTTTACATTAATGCAGGAATTAGCCAACAAGGTCAGTAGAACTCCAAATTATGACAAATTTAAAAACCTTATATCTATTTTGCTAGGTTCATTCAATATCCGGTTTGAAGATTTTCAAAAAGACAAAATGAATGTTGACCTTTTCATAAATCCTTTTTCTATTTCTCTGCAAGATATCAATTGTTACTCAGCTGAAATACAGATCGAAATTATTGATTTACAGAACCACACTATACTAAAAACCAAATATAGGGAAATTATTTCAACTGTTACTGATCCCAATTATATTGAATTTTGGAAATTTGTACCAGCAAACAATTTTCCTAATTTACACGAGTTAGCTCTAAGATATTGTTGTAGATTTGGTTCAACGTACGTTTGTGAGCAAATGTTCTCTATTATGAACATAATAAAATCAAAATATCGGTCACGATTAACTGACATGCATTTAAAAAATCTAATTCTGTTGGCTAGTTCCGAAATTAATCCCAATATAGATGAATTAATTAAAAAAATACAAGTTCAAATACCACATTAAATAAGTAACTGTTTAATAATTTGAATTTTAGATAATAAGAAAATATTTAAGTTTTTTTGTTTAACGTTTTTATTTTATTTTTATTAACAATAAAGTAAGTTTGTTGTTATGTTTTACTTATTACGTTATTTTTTAAACCTCCACTATCTTGACTAAACGGAAAAATGTGGAATTTACATAAGAAATACATATTGTACCGTATATTATTAATGTTAGTATGTCGAAAAATTTTAGTGGTACGCCAAATTTTTTTTGTTCTCATATTGGCACTCGACTTAAAAAGGTTGGCCACCCCTGTGTTAAATGTTAGCATGGTTTAGCAGGTTAACACATTCCTTTCTAGTAATTTAATAGATTCATGGTTTAAGCCACACGTTGGGCACAGAGATAAAAATTTAAACATAGCAGTTTAAAATTCAAAATGGATCTGCGGGTTTAAATTGGAATACGTGTGTGGATCGGGTCGGCCGATTGATAAGTAATACGAAAAGAGATACGAATTTACGTCTCGGTGTCACTCATTAATTGACCCCTACCGAAAAACCTTGAGACTCTAATAAATCTGAATACAGATAATCTATCAGATATATATATCTCTCAGTATCAGAAACATTCTAGACTTTGGAAATTGGCAGACATTCTCGACTTTTTGCAAGGTATTTGCTATATATATACAAGGATTTCCACAGTTTTCACTGTATTCCTTCACTCAACCGTTTTCTCCAATTTTTCCTGTTTAGCCAGTCCCCTTCCTGTAGGTTTCTTCTACTCATTGCTTCGTCCACCTCATCTCTGAAAGATCTTCGGGGTCTGCCTCTCTTTCTTCTTCCTATCGGGCTCCACTCTGTTATTCTATTTATCCACCGATTTTGGTCTGCTCTTCTGACATGTCCGTACCAGGTTAACCTCTTCTGTTCGATGTAGTCTATTATGTCGGAGTTCATGCCCATTCTCCTCTTAATCTCCATGTTATTTATCCTATCTCTTCTTGTTACTCTGCAGCTTCCCCTTAGAAATTCCATCTCTGTTGCTCTTATTTTGTTTTTGGTTTTCTTATTTATTGTCCAATTTTCACACCCATAAGTGAGGATACTTCTTGTCATGGTATTATATATTTTTTCCTTTGTTTTCATGCTGATGTTCTTATCCCATAGTACCGGGTTCAATTTTCGTATGCAGTCTCTTGTTTGTCCTAGTCTATTTTTTATATCTTCCTCCGTTGTTCCTTTGTTTGATATTATGAAACCTAAATAGTTATACTTGTCTGTTCCTTTGATTTGTTTACCTTCGTCTATTTCCAGCTGTTTTATTTCTGTATTCTCCGTTGTTAGGTATTCAGTTTTCTTTAGGTTTATTTCCATCCCATTCTTTGTATATTCCTGCTCCAGTTTTCTCATCATAAAACTGAGGTCATCCTCGTCTTGTGCGATCACTATTTGGTCGTCGGCAAAACTTAGCGTATATAGATATTCGTTCCTTACTGGTATACCCATTCCTTCGCACTTTCTTTTCCATGGTTTCAGGGTTTTTTCCAGGAATATTTTGAACAGGGTGGGGGATGTGGAGCAACCCTGTAGTAGTCCCTTTGTCGTCTTAAATGGACTGCATATTCTATTGCCCGTTTTGATAGCTACTTCGTTATTCTTGTAGAGTGCTTTTACCGCGTTTATTAATCTTCGTGGAACTTCGATGTTTTCCATTGCTTCCCATAGCTGGGTTCTAGGTATTGAGTCATATGCCTTCTTAAGATCAACAAAAGCCAGATGGACGGATCTATTTTTGGCCATTCTTTTTTCTATTAGTTGTTCGACCGTGTAAATGTGATCTAAGCATGCTTTCCCCGCTGTGAAACCTGCCTGGTCTTCTCCGATTTTATCTTGTACATATATTTCTAATTTTTCCTATATGGTCTTTCCATACAGTCTGCCTATAGACGATATAATGCTGATTCCCCGATAGTTTTCGCAGTTTTTTCTATTTCCTTTCTTGTATATTGATGTCATATATGCTTGGGTCCATTCTGCCGGTAAGTCTTCTCCATTCAGTGCTCTCTCAAACATTTTATGTATCATACGGAATAACTTTTCCGATCCGTTTTTTATCAATTCATTTGGTATTCCGCCGGGACCTTCTGCTTTTTTGTTCTTTAGAGTTTTGATCGTTCTTTTTACCTCTGCTAGGCTTAATTCGATTTCATCATGTGTGTAGATTTCTGTTCCGTCTATTTCTGATTGTTTGAATTCGGGGCGGTCTTCGGTTAGCAATTTTTTATAGTATTCTTGCCATTCGTTTTCTTTGATTTGACCGATCTTGATTTTCTCTGTCTTATTTCTTTGGAGCGATTTTAAGATGCGCCATGACTCTGAATTTCTCGTTCCTCCTATGTGCTGTTCTATCTCTGTGCATGTTTTTCCCATCTTTCATTTTTTTCATTTGCTACTTTTCTTTTCACTTCTTTATTTTTTTTTCTGTATAGTTCCAAGTCCTCATAGTTTTTTGTGTTCAGGTATTTTATATGAAGTTCTTTTTTCTCTTTTATGCATGTTAGTGTGTCTTCGGTTAATTTCGTAGTTTGGTGGGTGTATTTTTGGTCCGCTTCTCCAAGAGCTTCTAGGGCTGCTGTCTTCATGCAGGTTTTTATGTGTTCGTATGTTTGTTCTAATGATTCATACCGAAACTCTTCTAGCTTTTGGTCCAATCTTCGCTTATATAGGTCTTTTATTGAGTCTTCTTCTAATAAATTGATTTTGAATTTCTTTTCTTGTGTTGAGCACGTATTGACAGGTGTAGCCGGAGCCGTAACTTGGTCAGACTCTCCCTGGGTCGGTTTCTGTTGGGTCCATATGAAGGGGAATTCCATCCAAGCGATTACTAGTTTGTGATCTGTGCCGCATTCTGCGCCTCGCTTTACTCTCACGTCTTTTATTTTTATCGAGCTTTCGTGGTTTACTATAACATAATCAATAATAGACCTCAATTTTCTTGTTTCTTGTGTCCAAGTGTATTTGTGTATGTCTTTATGTTTGTAGAAGCCGTTTGTGATCTTTAAGTTGTTTATTTCGCATAGCTCAATCAATCTCTCCCCGTTATCGTTCATTATATCTTCTTCAAATCTACCAACTGTTCTGTCGTTTTCTTTTCTTCCTGTTCTTCCATTTAGGTCACCGGCGATAATTATTTCTTGGTTCTTCTTTCTCTTTTCGATTTCTTCTTGCAGTTGTTCTATGAATTGTTCTTTTTCTGCAATTGAGCTGTCTTCTGTTGGACCGTATACTGCTAGTAAGATAATTTGTCTTCCGTATACTTTTAAGTTAAGCTTGGCAATTCTTTCGTTTATTGGTTCCCAGTTTTCGATTGCGTGTTCCCATTTCTTTTTCAGTATAATTGCAATTCCTGCTTTTGCCCTTTCTTTCTTATCTATTCCGCTCCAACAGTGAATGACTTCTCCCATTTTTTCGGTACCGTTTCCTTTCTTTTCGTCTCAGTCATTATCATTATATCTAGTTTCATTCTTTCGAATTCCGCTATTACCTCTTTGTCTTTTGTTCGCCATCCTTGTACGTTCCATGTGCCGAGTGCGAGTTTTCTCTGGCTTTTCTTTCTTTTTGTTGTTGTTGTTTGGTTGAGTTTTGAAGCTGGGCTTCTTTCACTTAAAGCAAAACTGCCCCCCCCGTATCCGATGGGGCTCCCTCCTTCAGAGGTGTGGGTTACCACCCGGGGATTAATCTTTGTTTTTTTCATTTTGCCCTTTGTTTTTCAGCCCTTGAGGTTTTTTCTATGTGCCAGGTTGCTAACGCCTGACGCCAAAACCCCCTTTTGGAGGACCTAGTATTCAGCCGCCCACTCTGGGTCAGACGCTGTTCGTAGCCGTCCACTCTGGATCAGCCGCTACTATTGATTTTATACAATCCCTAAAATCCAGGGTATTTGCTTTAGATCTTTATTTATCTTATATATAAAGATTTTTTTAATATGGAGGATATGAACAGAATTTACGGCATAACAGACATACTTAGTACGAGAGTTGAAATCGAGTCATTAAGGAGTTCCAGATTAGTCCCGCAATGTAAAAGATGCTAGACTTACGGACACACGTGGAAATACTGTAAAACGAAGCCAAGATGTGTAAAATGTATTGGTAAAGATTGCCAAAAACCACCGGAAGATAAACCAAAATGTGGAGAAAACCATCCTGCAAACTACCTCGGATGTAGCTAAAAAATTACAAACAATGAGAAACCAGAGAACACACAAAGATAATGTAATAAAAGCGTCCCATAGGGTTATTGAAAGCAAAAAGCTAAAAACGGTAGAGGTCAGTGAAAATAGAAGTCACAGCGATGTAACAAAGAATGCAAGGAAACACGCATCATCGCAACAAGAAAAAGAAACTGACATTACATTAAAAATGATATTGGAAAATCTCACCAAGATTTATGACAAAATAACTCAAATTGCTATCGAAGTTACCCGACTAGAGCATAGCGCTAAAGGAGCTATTCCAAATCCATCAGATTGATTTGTACGCAGTAATAGACATTGAGAAAATTGATCTGTGTCTCGTTTCTGAAACACATTTCACTAAATAGTCATATATAAAATTTGGGGGTACAGAGTATATTCTACTGTACACCCAGAGAATGCAGCTAAAGGAGGAAGCGCTATCATAATTAAAGATAACATCTTGCATCATGAGGAATTAAAATATGCAACTGAGCACATACAAGCTACAACAGTATGTGTGAAGATGAAAACAGATACCGTAAATATAAGTTCAAT
Source organism: Diabrotica undecimpunctata (assembly GCF_040954645.1). Lineage (NCBI taxonomy): Eukaryota > Metazoa > Arthropoda > Insecta > Coleoptera > Chrysomelidae > Diabrotica > Diabrotica undecimpunctata. The sequence goes on from NC_092812.1 coordinate 21,961,012, forward strand.
ATATTGTCCTCCTAGACACTACATTAAAAGAGAACAATATAAGGAGTTTATGAACACTTAAGGAAAATAATACCCACTGGGCCTCTAGGCTAACTACAACTAAAGGAAAAGAACTATTGTCAGTTGTTAAAGAACAAAAGGGCGACGTAATATCTACTGGTAGACCAACATACTGGCCTACTGATAGGAACAAAATTTAAGACCTGATAAATTTCTTTATTTAAAAAAATATCACATCTAACTATCTGGATGTCAATGACGGCTGGAACATGAACTCTGATCACTCACCGATAATTTTAACTATGAGTGATACAGTGATCAAAAAAGAGTTCAATTCAATATTGACTAATAAAAAAACTGACTGGGAAAGCTTCAAAATAAACCTGGAACACAAAATTAATCTTGCTGTCCAATGAGGAACATGAGGCAACTCTATGACGAATTAGAAGTTTTTATAAAAAATATCTCAATACGTAGCTTTGGAAAATACTCCCACAATAACTTCTAGAACAAAAGGGAACAACTATCCAAAATAAATCATGGAATACATAGTAAAAAAAAAAGTTAATAAAAAATGGCAGCAATACAGAGTTCCACGAGACAAAACTGGTCTAAATAATGCTACACAAAAACTAAAAAGGGAGACAGAGAATATAAAAAATTCAACAATTGATTCGTTTTTAAGTAATTTAACAGCTGACCAGAACACAGATTATTCGTTATGGAAGGTAACAAAAAGAATGAAGAGCCCAATTATTCATTCTCCTATCAAGTTGGAAAACAGCAACTGGTCTAGTTGTCTCTGTCATTGGTTAATGACAATGATGGTGAAGAACTGAGATTGGAAGAACCATTCCAAACCGAAGAAAGAATAATGTTGACATTATTTAGAGAAGTATCAACAGAGATAAAAGAGAATATTAATCCTAAGAAAGTTCCAGGATATGTTCTCATAACAGAAGAACTATTAAAAAATCTACCAAGAAAAGCCATAGTTAAGCTGACACACCTAATAAATGCTAGTTTTAGATTGAGATATTTTCCCTGACTCTGGAAAGTAGCCGAAGTCATTATGATCGCCAAACCAGGTAAACCTCCTAATGAAGTAACATCCTATTGACCAATATCACTAATTCCGGTGATGTCAAAACTATTTGAAAAACTTCTATTGAAAAGTTTAAAACCAATAATAGAAAGAAAAAATCTTATACCAAATCATCAATTTAGTTTCTGAAATAAACATTTCACTATAGATCAAGTCACAGAATATCGAATATAATAGAAAAAAACAGAAGAAAAGAAAGTCAATTTTCTTTTCAATCTCTACAATCTTCTTGGACGTAGCACAGGCGTTTGATAAAGTCTGGCATGAGGGTTTAAACTATAAACTAAGAACGATCATGTCTAAACAGTATTCAAAAATCTTAGAATCGTACATAGCGAATAAATATTTCGGAGTAAAATAAGAAATGTACACCGATTTAAGAGAGATCAAAGCTGGCGTGCTACAAGGAAGTGTATTAGGTCCGGTCCTGTACCTATTGTATACGTGTGACATTCTAGAGCTAGAACAAAACACCATTGCCACCTTCGTGGATGATACAGCCATACTAGCGATAGGAGACACTAGTGAAGAAGCGACTGATAAGTTGCAACTATCAGTAAATACAATACATACCTGAACCAGAAAATGACGAATAACATTAAATGAGACTAAATCTGCACACATTAACTTTACCAATAAAAAAATAGAAAATTTCCCTGTTAGAATAAATGATACCTAACATTGGAAAAAATTCAACATTACATTATCCATTCATAATAAATTATCCATTTATAAGCAAGTACTGAGGCCAGTATGGGTATATGGGTGCCAACTCTGGGCTGTACCAAAGCTAGTAATACTAAAATAGTAATAGTAAAACAAAGTACTGAGGAACATTGTTGATGTTCCTTGGTATATCCGTAACAGCAACCTTCGCCAGGACCTGGGTATGGAAACTGTGACCGAAGTAATCAAGAGAACAGCAGCAAGTCACGAGCAGAAGCTGCATAGTCATGTGAATGTCGAGGCAATTCAGCTTCTTAGCCACACTGAACTAAACAGAAGACTTATAAGGACAAAACCATTTGAGTGTAAATGTGTAACAGTTTAGTGTAAAAAACAGAGTATAGTGCTGTGATGTTATTGCACGTTAGTTGTAGTGCATTAGTTGATAGATAAAATAAGAGTAAGCCATAGGGTAAGCCATTAGATTTAAGTATTTGCTGTTTATTAAGTAAGGTCAGAAAATAACTGATAATTGGTCATTTGTGACAGATAGCAGGATACAAACACCGTACAGGTGTTGTACAAAAAACACTACTGTAAACTCAAGTAAACTAATGAATTGTTTATGAATATATTTTGGTTTCCACATATTTTCTCGAGGACTGTTTTAAAATACTATTGCTCTGTTGAGTTTTTAGATAATCTTTAAGATGACGGGCCATCATAAAAACCGTTGAAGTGACGACGGACAAAAGCGCAAGAATTCTGGTTAACTGGTTGTTACGAAAATAATCGACTTCCCCGCAATTATTTCATTCTTCTCAAATGAACAATGAAGTTGTAGAACATTAGTGACGTCACACCTTATAGTTAATATGCAATCGTAAGTTGAATGCTGGTGCCAAAATAGGTGTATGGGGGCGTTTATATTCATAAATGTAGAAAATACAGGATCTCAGCGTATATGAGACATAATTGGAAGAGTTGAGCCTAAATTGTATAATAGTTTACACCGGTTAGGTCTAGGTTAATTTCTCGAAAACAAAACATGGATATAAAAGAAATATTAATAATAATCTGTGCTCAAGATATATAAATACAAGAGGTGTAAAACATGTAATAAAACATGTAATAAAACATTTAATAAAACATGTAATAAAGCATGTAATAAAACATTAAGTGATGGATTCGATCGTTACTTGATGGAAATTCATTTTATATACCAATGAAACTAAAAACTCTTGTTTTAAAACTTCCACAAAATTTATTATAAATTCTGATCACTTGTAACGTTATAAACGTCACATTTTTATTAATTTATATTTGTATAATTTTTATTCCAATACACAAAATAAAAAATTGAACATGCAGAATACTCCTAAAAAAAGTTATACGCTTTTTTCGAAAAAAAAAAATGAATTTTTAGACAAATTCTTCTTCTTCTTCAAGTGCCCTCTCCGCTACGGAGTTTGGCAATCATCATTGCTATTCGTATCTTTGAATGTTGCTCTAAATAATTGGTTAGATGTGCACTGGAACCAGTCTCTTAAATTGCGCAGCCAAGATATACCTCGTCTCCCCATGCTTCCTTTGCCCTTTCCTTGGATAATTAACTGGAGCAATCGGTACCTTTTCCCTCTCATCACATGACCAAGATATTCCAACTTTCTTCTCTTGATGGTGATCAACAGCTCCCGTTCTTTGTTCATTCTTCGAAGAACTACACTATTTGTTATTTTGTCTGTCCAAGGTATTTACAAAATTCTTCTGTATATCCACATTTGGAAGGCCTCTAGTTTATCGGTATTGCTCTTGTTTAAAGTCCAAGTCTCTACTCCGTACAGCAGTATCGAGAAGATGTAGAATCTAACCAATCTCATTTTCAGGTTTTAATGTCATGACTTCCCAGAATGTCCTTCATATTAACAAAAGCAGCTCGAGCCTTTCCAATTCTAGTTTTTATTTCTTCTGTGATGTCATTGTTGTTATTAACGCTTGTTCTCAAATATTTATATTTGTGTAACCGTTCGATTTCGTTATTGTGAATGTATAGGTTTGCATTCAATCTTTGTTTTTTTTTTAAATAATCATGAATTTCGTCTTCTTGACGTTCATTGTTAACGATTTCTCTTCACTAGCTGTGACTACCTTGTTTAAAATGGCTTGCAGGTCTTCTACTGTCTCCGCCATTAAAATCGTATCATCTGCGTATCTAATATTATTAATTGGTTGGCCGTTAACTTTTATCCCAATCTCTTCTTCCTCCAATGTTTTCGTCATAATTTCTTCCGAATAGAGATTAAATAACATTGGTGACAGCCCACATCCTTGTTTAAGTCCTTTTTTAATTTGAATTTCATTTGTTGTGCTATTTTCGATGCGTGCGACTGCTTTCTGATTATAATACAGAGTAGATATTATTCTTATATCGCGAGTGTCTAACTGTTTAGCTTCCAAGATCTCGTAAAAGTTGGTCATGCTTGACGTTATCAAACGCCTTGTTGTAATCAATGAAACAAGCAAATACATCTTGATTCACATCCAAACACCTGTGTCAAGACGTTAAAGGCAAATAATGCTTCGCGAGTTCCATATCCCTCCCGGAATCCAAACTGAGTTTCTCCGATATCTTCTTCCAATTTTCTGTAAATTCTATTGTGAATTATTTTGAGGAATATTTTTAAGGTATGGCTCATCAGACTGATCGTGCGATGATCTCTGCACTGCTTAGCATGTGCCTTCTTGGGAAGAGGGACAACGGTTGATCTTAGCCATTCTTCAGGAATTATACTGTTTTCATAAATCTTGTTAAATAAGTCTACTAGCAAATGGATTCGATCGGACTAAAATTGCGCTGAGCCTTGTTTTTTAATCACAAAAAACGTAAAAAATTAACAAAAATTGAATTCTGGAAGAGAGGACATTTTGGCTATCTTAACGGGGAGTACCTTTTGCTGTAAAAGTGTGGACCCCGTATAAAGAATTCGTAAATACACTATAATCAGATGGCATATATATACTCACACTTAATTGTATGCTTAAATTTCTTTTGTATTTATTTTTCTATAGAAAAATATTCAGGGAGTTGATCCACTTTATCTAGCTTACATATATTATTTAAAAAAATGTTGATCTGATGTTATGATAAGTCGTAAACGCAGGGAAAAATGAAAAAATCTATTTGATAAAATGCTTTCATATAAATAAAAGTACTAATCAATTCCAACATCCTCGTCCTTAATGTATTCTGTTTAATAATGACTACAAACAAATTTACCTGGAATGGCTTCCCCATTGATTATCGCTCGCAAGAAAATGAACGCATTAATAGGAAATAGTCGCAATATATGTAGGTATGTCTGGAATTTATATGGAAATTAATAAACCTTGATAAACAATTATTTTATTTGACTATGGCTGAATTACACATAAAAAATAGATATTAAGAAGATTTGTAAATTACATGAGCATTCCACCAATAAGTTGGATATACGCTTTATACTGACTCTCACTAAAGAAGTTGTATATTTACTCCAGTCTTCAGAGACGAAAATGTCACTGAAGAATTTTATCAAGAATGATTTTAGGACGCTAAAAAAGATGCAAAAAAGTTTTACCCTCAGATTTTCTCCTAAAATGGAAAAAAAATAGATTTATCAAGAATCTGTACGCCATCGAAAAAAATATTTCAAATAAAAAATGTAGCTAAGATAATTTTGAACAAAAAAGTTTATTAGCATTTTTATGTAGAATGAACCGTTCTCTCAAAAACAACGCTTAAAGCGATCGGCAATTTTTAATGTCAGTTACGCGCGCCATATGAATGTTCAATAAAAATTTTATCAGCTCGACGGTAAAAATTCGATACATTGCTACATTTTTTATTTGAAACATTTGTTTCTACGGCGGACAGATTCTTGATAAATCGTTTTTTTTTTTAGTTTTTACCCCTCCACGAGGGGGGTTTTAGGGAGAAGTCCGGGGGTAAAAGTGGTAAACTTTTTTGGATCTTTTTTGGGGTCCCAAAATTGATATTCTTGGCAAAACTCAGCTTGTTCGTATGATTATTAGGGGTCAAATCTTTGACGACTGTACTAATTTAATTTCTATTACTTATGCCTTCAATTGGGCTTCAGTCAGGAGAAATGGTGTTGTAGTTGTTGACTCTGAACCTCAAAATATGATAATTCTGTCCAACATGCCATATACAAATATTGCTAGTTTGGGAGGTACCGAGTGTTTTAAGTTTAAATATGGATTTTAATCATCGCGATAAGTTTGTATATCAAGGTTTTGAAACTACTTTCTTGTGGCATGGTTAAAAATGTGATTTTCATCACAATCACAACCATCACAATAATTGTGGGTTAATCCCATAAAATCATAATATTTAAAGTTTGTATATTTTCACAATTTCTAGTTAAAATTGGCAATTTTACATTTTTTGGCATGAGGATTGCTAATTTAGACTTTAATTTAGCATTACTAATATAGGGCGCTACTTACACTTAGTTGGGTTGGGGTTTCTAAATCAGTGAAATTTTTTTTGGGTGAACTATGGAACATACTTACAGTTGTAATGTGCAAAATTTTGAAAAAATATTGCTTTTTAATGGAATCGTCCACAAAGATTCAATATGTGGTCCTAAAAATCGGCCAGCTTTGAAACTCACGTGAACGGTGGAGAGGAAGAAGCTGTTTATATGTATATATTATTTAAATAACTACATTGTTAAATCAACCATCTAATTTGTTTAAACATTTTTTTTAGTATTATTTAAGGTAATTTTTATTGTAATACATTTATTGCCTTTTTCACTTCTTAACTACTTTTTTTAATAATTTGGGTTATTTTAATACAAGTTATTCTTGAAAACGCTTCCTTTAAGCGTAAATTGCAAATAAACAACAACGAAATAGCCGAAAAAAGCCAATTTTACCATTTTTCCAGGCCATTTTATAATAGGCTAGACACCAAATTAAAAAAAAAAAACAAAAAATATGAGATGAAAGCTTATGTTAATTACTTAGTTAAAAAATGCGCATTTCAATTTTGATTATTGCAAAAGTCAGTTTAAAATATCCATAAACAAATTGATATACCGTTGAGTTTCGGAATTTATGGACTTGACGAACATCTCAACTTTAACGTTCGAAACACTTAGTTTATTTTTTACCCACAATGTGAATCTTATTGTAACCGAAAGAATATGATGCTGCAATATTACAGTAAAAAATTTACCCAAAGGTTACCGGGAGAATCTGCTTATATTAACGAAAGAATAACTTAAGTTCAAATAAAAATTAAATTTTTTATTTGTTAAAAAATTGTTATAAATAAACAGCTTCACGTGGTAAACTTTGGGTAAACCTTTTACTGTAATGTTATAGCATCATATTATTTCGATTAAAATAAGATTCAGCTTGTGGGTACGAACTAAACAATGTATTTGCAACGTTAAAGTTTAGACGTTCGTCAAGTATATATATATATATATATATATATATATATATATATATATATATATATATATATATATATATATATATATATATATATTTTGTTGTGGTATTCAAAATTGAAGAGTAAAAATATTAAATGTACGATGAAATCAATATTTCAGAGATTATAGAAAGTAAAAATACTCCGAACTGCCTGGAATTAACCAAAGGTAATCTTCATAAATAATCTTTTGTATAAATATAACAAGTGGATAGTGCGGGTACAATGAATAGAAGTTAACGATGGTTTTTTCCCATAAGCCATAAAGTGTTCCGTAATCCGGGTTTGCGCCATGAACAGGACAATAAAAATAGTTAATAAGTAAATGGTTTTTCGGAATCTGTAAATACCCAGTAGAAATTAAGTGTCCTTGTAGAAATAATATGAATTAGGAAAGTTTGTAGGTATTTCTGATTTTATGTGGGAAGTGGTATGCAAATTTCTGATTGGCCGAGAATTTGGAAAGTGGTGAGATGGGTGTGTATAATGAGAGGTTGGATGGATGGATAGATGAGATTAGAGAGGTAGGATTCCAGTAGATGAGATTCCAGTTTCTTAAAGTGAATGGTTGGTTTTCGAGGTGGTCTCCAGGGGTAGTAAGTGATAAAGAATAAGTTCTGAGTTGGTGAAGTAAGTGTGCCGACGGTAGTTGATCTGGTACAAATGTGTAAGTAAACTTTGCCTACTTGTATTCTACGTATCGCTGTTTATTTCGGAACGAGAGATTAAGTTTGGCGAGAGGAAAAGAGGATGGCATCATTGGAAAGGTACGTGCATTCGAAGGAGAGCATAGAAGACACTAAATTGCAATATCTTGTTTAATACTGCCAATTACATAGGAGGCTGCTGAGAACTGATAGTTAATTTTGCATAGAATGAGGAATTGGACAACTCAAGGCAGAGGAAGCGTTTCAACGGGAGAAACATTCATAATATATTCAATTTGAGAATTTTGGGTCAAATAATATTATATCATATTAGTAACGTGTGAATAAGTTGTCGATAGTCGAAGGAGATCAAATTTGTTCTGAGAGGAGACACGGAGCTGTGGAGAGAATTGGATAATTCATACAAATTTTTCTTGGTACAATCGACATACCAAAATGGCATTAGGAAGGACACTGAATATTACTTGATTTGTTTATGTAGAATAATAAGCTGAATTTTAGATTGTAATTGTATTATATTATCCATGCATTATTGAAGGTTCACGTACGTAGAACGAATTTTGTTTGATAAACATTGTATGCTAATAATTTTTGGAGGTATTTTAATCAGTTTATTTTATTACATTATTTTCATATCATATTATGCTGTTTTATTCCGTAATTCTTTGGACCTAACCCATCAGCTGTAAAGTATAGATATTGAAGCACGAGTATAACCTGAGATAACAAAATTGAAAGGTGTGATATAAATCATAAATCAAAAATTTAAATAATGTTTTATATATATTTTTTGTAAAGTTTTAAGCTTTTGACTCATAAGCTCATATTTTTGGCTTTTTTTCGGTATTTTTAATGTTTTATTTGCGTTTTACGTTTAAAGTAAGTATTTTAGGAATAAAAATACAAGAATAACTTTCGTCTTAGAATAACTCGAAAAGTAATTTCGAAACAAAAAAATTTTTTTATAATTTAGATATTATATTATAATATAATATTAGATTATATTATTAAATAATTTACGACGCTTACTGACGAAATATATATTAATCATAAATACTTATGTTTTACAATAAAAATTACCTCAAATAATACTAAAACAAATAAAAAATAAAATAAAATTGTTTGAACAAATTAGATGATTTATTTAACAATTTATTTATTCAAATAATACATATTCGTAATGTACGCAAAAAGTACATAAAAATTAAAAAAAGAAACGTCGAAATCCATAAACAAGAACCAAAGATACAGTTAACAGCTCCTTCCCCCTACACGGCTGGCGCTAACACGAAATTCAAAGCCAGCCAATTTTTAGGACCACATTTTTAAGCTTTGTGGAGGATTCCATTAAAAGGCAATCTTTTTCGAATTTTGCACATCAAAACTTTGGAGTTTGTTGTTTCAAATGACGCTAATTAGATCTCTTAATTGTTATAAACAAAGCTGCTATCATTTTTCAAATAAAAGGGACTAGCTTAGTCCCAAATTGTTCTAAGACAACTTTTACTTTTTTTTTAATTATAGAAAAATACAAGCTTTCTAAATATGAAAAAATAATTTTCCTGCAGGTAACAGTTAAAAAGTTATTGTAATTGTTAATAAGCAAAAAATTGATATGTTTTTGCAAAATGATTTTGATATATTTAAAATCATTTTTCATTATTTTTTTTTAGTAAAGTTAACAGAATGAGCCTTCTCCTTTCATAAGCTATGCGTAGAATTATTGTAACTTCATAATTTTCTGACTTATATTGTTGCAACAATACAATGCAACTTTTAAACAATATGAAGGTTCTAGGTTAATTTTTAAAAAACTTTTTAATATTTATAAAAAACCGAAATTTATGACTTATTTTGCAACTTTCTGAGCTATAAATAAGGATAAAAACATTTAAAAAATGCCATTTTGAAGGTTTTTATATGACTTTTAAGTTTGTTACTCTTGAATTTGTTTCGAGTGCTTCTCACTTTTTGCTGATATTCGAAAAAAGTGAAAATTAAACGTTTTTTTGGCCTTAATTTGTTAATGTCTGATTAAGTCCAAAAAATCTGTCCAAAAAACAACTGTTATTTGCCTGGGGGGTACAGTATCACGAAAAAAAAACCTTATTTCCCTGGTCTAAAATGATTAATTTTCCAATTAAATATTCCTCGTCTGATGAATGTTGCCTCGTCAGTACAAAGAATTGTATCTTGTAATTGTTTATCTTGTAAAAATGAGTAAACTGTAGACGCGCAGATAAATCTTGACATAGTAAAATCTGAACAGGAGTGTAATGATGAAATCGTAGGCTTCCACGGCCAGAGTCAAAATTATAGTTTATTCGTCTTCCGGGTTTGGACCCTGTCATTTGTGAGTGACCCAAAAGTGGGTTCATCTCAGAAAGTGGGTTCCGAGATGAACCCACTTTTGGGTCACTCACAAATGACACGGTCCAAACCCGGAAGACGAATAAACTATAAAGGAGTGTAATGATATTGAGGCAATTTTTCCCTCTTCAATATTCTAAAAACAGACGATTGGCTTATCCCTGTTGTCAGACTTAATCGAAGAGTACTGATATCTGGATTCTCTGCAACACGAATTAGAATTTCATATACTTCATCGACAGTAATAGTTTTTGTAATTCAGTGTTGACTTTTAGGACGTAAAGACCCCGTCTAACCTAGTCGGATGTAAAGATTTCGAAACAGTTTGTAGTTGAATTGGCTTTGATTTGGGTATAATTATTGTGAATATCTTCGAGCTGCAGCAGTTCCACTGTAATTTGATTGAGTAAAAGCACAAATCATATCGCGCGTTGGAAAAATCGTTATGACTAGACATTATTTGATAAATAACTATTTTCGTATTAATTACTTAATTGTTAAAAAATGGTATATTAATTTAACACTTACTCGTATTGTAGTAACTACACAAATTGTAATAGTGACATACACATAAGTCTTCTTGAAAAACCACAGTTAAATTCATAAATGCATTGACAATGACACAAGCGTACTTCGAAGAGAGAAAAAAATTAAATTACAGCTAAATTCGCGAATGTAAGGTTTATTTGATATTAAGAGATCTTTGCGAAACTGGATCATAAAGTGTAAATGGTGGGCATTTTGAATTTCTTGTCCTATCGAGATTTCTCGATTGTTGATAATATCACCTAATTTACAAAGGGGCAAATATCATCGCAACAAAAGGAAAAAGTAGAAATTAACAAACTAAGAAAGGAACGAAATTTCGAACAGATATGAAATATTAACAATAGTCGAACAGTTTTACACAGAGCTACCTAGATCAAGAGAAAAAGATAACAATACGCAACCCCCAGTTACAGTAAAAACACTATTTTCATATAACTGTTCAACTAGTATTTTTGTTTCATACATTCTTCAATTGACTACAAATCTTCATAGAGCGATTTAAACATAATAAAATAGAACAGCAAAATTCCACATACCTTATAGGAGTACAATATGTATCCTATTATAATAATAATAACGTTTTTTAAGTATTATCTAAGATGCAGTTAATGAATAGCTCGGTGTATAAAATTTAAGTTTCAAAGGTATAGTAACTTACGAATTAGTCAATTGGTTTTCTGATTACCTGTAACAAAAATATATTTATTACAAACTAGAACACATAATTATTAATAATTATTAGCTTATTATTAATAATTATTAGCTTAAACTTATTAATAATAATACCACAAATTAGCTTTTTCGTTATTTCCCATTAACGCCCAAATTATTTTTTTTTGTCAAATTTAAAAATTTTACTTAATAACTATACATAATTATTATCAGTAATATTGTTTTAAATATGGAAATATCCGTCCTATAAATAGATCTAGCTATGTTATTTATTTGAATTAGCGGCCAATACACATCTAAATAAGCTTTAAGTTCAAAAAATAAGAGCCTGAGATTATGCCTAGGTTATTTAAAATCCACTCTCCAAATAATGGAAAATGAAGAGGTGGAACCTCCATTGCATTTACGCCGCCAATTGCTTAGCGACAAATTTACAACTCGAATTATGTCCAAAAATTGTAAATACTTTCAAGATACCTCACTTATAGGTATTAGGGAACTAAAAAATCTATACCTTTGGTAGAACGCTATCTAAGTACGGTAAAATATACTACTCTCCAAAATTAACGCACCACCTAAAATAGACCATGATTTTAAAACTATATTTCTTCTGAACCCTTAATTGGATTTTCAGATTTATTTTTTTTACCATTTTGCAGGTATATTTCTAATTAATGACTATATTAATGTTAAGAAATGTCAACGTTTTACCTATATACAGGGTGTAAAAATAAAGTTATGTTTTTTCATCTAATTTTGCAACACCCTGTGGAATGTATTAGAAAATAACGCTACATATTATTAATATTTTGAGATCGCTTCATTTTTTCTCCAATTTTTTGTAAAAAAATCATCACGATATCTCTATTATCAAAAAAGAAAAGTATGTTCAAAGCATTACGTGTTTTTTTAGTCTCCAAAATTAACGCATCACCTCAACTCTGTTTTTAGCTATTTTTCTTTTGTATCCTTAATTGGATTTCGATAATTTTTTTTCGGATTGCAGACCTATTTCTAACACCCTGTGAAATTTATTTAAAGCAAACGCTACATCTCTTTTTTTTCAACATTTTCTTAAACAAATCATCGATATCTTTATTATCAAAAAAAAGGTTCAATGCATAACGTGATTTTATTGAATTGTAATACTCATTAATGGAAGCAGTTAGTGGCTATGAAAAATCAAACAATTTGATAGGACAGTTTTAGACTGTCAATATTGTTTACATTTTAAAAAATTGTTTTGCTATTTTGCGTTTCTTAGTTAGTTGACATGGACAGCATTTCAAGAAATCTGAGCCGAGATAAATGTGTTCAGGCAATTACTTTAGCTGATTAAGGGTTAAGTTATCGTGAAATAGGCTTGAGGTTGGAGTATCTCATACTACAATATCACGAGTCATTCAACGTTTTCGAGAAACAAATGACCATACGAGACGGCGTGGACAAGGAAGAGGAAGACTTACAACACCACGACAAGATCAGTTTATCAGGCTTCTTGCTATAAGAGAACGTTTTCTCACAATGAGACATTTACAAATACAAGTGGCAAAAGTTCATAATATTCAAATTAGTAGAAACACTATACAAATGCGTCTCGCTGAACAAGATCTGCATATAAGGATACTAGTCAGAGCACCAGCTTTAAAGGTAAATCATTGTAGAAGTAGATTACACTTTGCCAGAGAACCCCTTGACTGGGATGTTCATGACTGGGAACACGTGTTGTTCACTGATGGATCACGGTATTGCTTATATAACTCGGATAGAACGTGTGAGAGTTATTCGACGACCAAGAGAACGCCATGCACAGTGTAATATACGACCTATTACTTTATTCAATGGAGGATCTGTAATGGTTTGGGGAGGAATATCTCTTACAGCGCGAACGGACCTTGTCGTTTTACAAAGAGGTTCCTTAACAAGTGAAAGGTATATTACAGACATTTTGTCTAACCACGTAGTTCCATTTGCTCCTTATACAGGAAATAATTTTCTTTAAATGCATGACAATGCTCGACCACATGTTGCACGTGTGATCCGTGAATATTTGGACGATGTTGGAATACAAACCATAAACTGGCCACCCTGCAGCCCTGATCTCAATCCCATAGAGAATTTGTAGGATATTATTGATCGTCAACTCAGGAGCCGACAAACACCACCTGTATTTCCTGACGACATAGAAGTTATGGTGAGAGAAGTTTGGGATGCAATTGATAAAGACCAAATACGCCGCTTGATTTTAAGTATGCCTCGTCGCTTTGAAGAAGTAATTAGATGTAGAGGTGGGAATACTCGCTTTTTGGTGTTTTTGGAGGAAGGGGAATTGTAAGATTATTTAGGTTACAGTTTCTTAGGTTTTATTTGTATTATATGTCAATAAAGTTTATGTAAGTAATGTTTTCTTTGCTTTAAATGTTAATAAAAATTTGTTACATTTAAAGTTCTGTATAATATTTGATAATATAAATACCGAGATAAGTTTTCTACGAAAATCTCGAGAAAGAATAATTCTATCTTAAAATATTAATAGAATGTTGCGTTTATTTTTAATAAATTTCACAGGGTATTGCAAAAAACGATGAAAAAACACAACTTTATTTTTATACCACGTATACTGGTAAAACGTTGATATTATTTAGAAAACATTAATACTTTGATTTACTAGAAATAGACCTATAATATGAAAAAAACATCATCAAAATCCAATCATTCGTTTAGAAGAAAAATAGCTTCAAACTTATGGTACATTTAAGGAGGTGCGTTAATTTTGGGCAGTAGTGTATAATGAAGTTTTCTATGAAAGCCTAATTTCACCCTACTACGGTTAAATGACAAAAACACTATTTTCCAGAAAGGTTAAAGCATGTTCTTAATATATGTTTGATATGATTATTAAAGAAAATGGACAAATTATTAGTACATCTTTACTGATCGGTTAAAAGATGCAAATGGAACGGGGGGCTGTGCATCTTGTGTGTTCCATGAAAAGAAAAATTACCATCACCAGTACAGCTTACCGAGTGAATGCTCAATATACACAGCAGAAATGATGGCAGTAATGTTTGCTCTTCAGTATGTACTACTGAATTCAACTAGCAACTATGTTATATTCTTTGACAGTAAAAGCGTGGTAGACAGATTTAAGAACTCAAACAGTCAAACACATAAACCCCATTGAACTGAAAATTTTTTAAATTCTCTTTAAAATTATACAATTAAGATTAAATGTAACAATTATATGGATCAAGGGCCACTCAGGAATAAAAGGCAATACAATCGTTGACAATTTGGCTAAATCAACATATATTTGAGAAAAAAGTTGCAAAAAAGTTTACTACTAAAACCCCCTACTACTACTAGGCTTCCCCCTAAAACATATTCAAAAAAATCGATTTACCAAGAATTTGTACGCCGTAGAAAAAAAGGTTTCAAATAAAAAATGTAGCTGAGATGATTTTAAACATAAATGTTAAGTAGTACTTTTTCTGTAGAACGAACGGTTCTCTCAGAAATTAACACTTGAAACAAAAAAAAAACAAAAAAGGGATAAATTGTATTTATTTCATGAGCATCATGCTACAAAGCTGCACTCTTTACCTTTAAAATGCATCTTGATTTCTGTCGATAGGACACTCGGATCAAAAGATATTGAATTTTTACCGTCGAGCTGATATAAATTTTATTGAACATTAATTTTGCGCGCGTAACGGACATTAAAATTGCCGATCGCTTCAAGCGTTGTTTCTGAGAGAGTTCATTCTAAACAAAAATGTTAATGAACATATTTGTTCAAAATTATCTCAGCTACATTTTTTATTTGAAATATTTTTTCTATGGGGTACAGATTCTTGGTAAATGAATTTTTTCCGTTTCACCCCCTCTAAAAAAGTGGGGGGTAAAAGTGGAACTTTTTGCATCTTTTTGGCGTCCTAAAATTGACATTCTCAGCAAAATTCAGCTTGTTCGTATAATTTTTAGAGGTTCAGTGGCATTTTCGTCTCTGACGACTGGGGTAAGAATGTAAGACTGGCTTAAACTTCTATCATTCTAATCCTAGGATACCCTCAAAAAGATGGTTTTACACAGAATCTAATCCACATTTTATAAAGACCATTAATAGGCTGAGAGCCATTTTACCTTACGCCATTTACATGCATGGAATCGGCTTAAATATGTAACGTTATAAACGTCACATCTTTATTAATTTATATTTAAATAATTATTTTATTTTAATTTCTTTATTAATTTATTAATTCCTTAACCTCCAGCTTCGTTTTTACTGTTTTTTCTTCAAAAAGTAGTTGGCGCCCTCTGTCTTTCTTCTCTCTCTCTTTCTGTCCAGTAGAATAACTATTCGCCCTCTCTCTTTCTGTCCAGTAGACTAAATATTCTGTTCTATGTTGACAGAAAAGCTAATTCCATCTTATAGGAACATCCTATGAGATCTGTGCTAACTTCATGCAGTCCCTTCCCAGGAATTATAATAAGCTTCATTTTAAAGTCTGCAACATTCTCTTGGGGTAAATACTTTGATTGTAATCTTTATTCTATAATTCTAACAGCATTTTCAATATTCGTAACCTCACTTCTTTCGAAACCACATTTTTTTAAATTATATGCATGTAGGTAACAAAATTTAACTAAGTTGTTCAACAGTAATTATATTTCATTTTATCCTTGCCATCTGCTATTTGTTTAATTGTAATTTTGTAAAATGCAAGGAAATTAAACCCTTTTTGATGTGTCTCTAATACAAGCTGTTTCTTGTATTTTAGTTTATTGGCTGTATTTATAGACCATATTCACGGTTTATTGGCTGTATTAATTGGCCGTATCATTTTACTGGCTGTCTTATGAAAATTGCATAACTGCAGCTCTCAGACGGACCTAACCGTCTAATTGGGAGGACACACAAGCAGTCCATTGATGCCATCGTTGCCTTAAGTATCACCCTCACTATATTCATTATTAAGCATTGGTAGGGTTGATTGTTTCCTGTTTTTAATAAATATGATTAGTTAAAAATTGTTGTATTTGCTATCAATGCATCAGGTTTGATTCCTAGTTTAAGACAAGACGAACTCACACTTGAGATACTGAGCTAGGCAAAGCATAGACGATAAGCTCCCATGGTTGATTGAGGTATTATTTTTGATAGTATTTCAATTCTCTTTGGTAGTCTTATCGTTACTATTCGATATTGGTATCGAAATATTCACAATTGTACTTTTGACAAATAGCCGATCTAACACATATTATATTAAAATGTGATTTAAAAATTTATAATATAAAAGAACTTAAGAAATTAATAAATTAACATTACAGAGAGCTTAAGACTGGGTTAAACTTTTATCATTGTAATACTAGGATACCCTCAAAAAGATGGCTTTACACAGAATCTAATCGACATTTTATAAAGACCATTAATCGGTTGAGAGCAATCTTGCCTTACGCCATCTACATGCATGGAATCGGCTTATCAAATACTCCCAATTGTACTTCTGGCAAAATAAGCGATCTAACACATATTATATTAGAATGTGATTTACAAATTTATAATATAAACGAACTTTATAAGGAATTAATAAATTGTAAGTGTTGTTTTCTAATAAGCTTGAATCTTTTCAAATAATATGGAAAATCTTCATTGCATTTACAAACATGTTAAAATATGTAAATACAAGTTATAAATAGTGCATAGGCATAATCTGTCAATATGGTTTGAAAAAAAAATTCTACCGTCAATTCTTATCCGTACATGTGAGTCACAGTTAAGATAAACTTACGGATCAAGGGGCTAAGTTTTTTTTTGCCAAAAATTTTTGTACGGCATTTATAACTTAGGTAGGTAATACACAAATAATGACCTGCGACCTAATGCCGCACAAAAATATTGGTACCAGGAACAGTGAAAATTTTTTATTTTCGGAAGGTTCGATATTTATGCAACCGAGCCAAATGAGGAAGTTATCCTCAAAAATTTCGGGACAATGCTACTTAAATGCATTTTTTTTGAATCCCGAGAAAACTAATAAATATTTTTGAAAAATTTAAACGCAGAATGAAAGATTACATTATTACCGAGGGTCATTAGAATAAACAAAAAGTTTCTTTTGAATGTGATATTTGAAATTAAAAACCACACTTAATTTTCTCTTCTTTTTCACCCCTGTAGCTTACTAAAATAAACATTATATTAAGTTTTCAGGGACTTTCGGCCCTCGGTAAGAATGTAATCATTTTGCGTTTAAATTTTAAAAAAATAAAACGTATTTCGACCTCCTTAAGTCTCTTCAGAACGGTATAGCCACTGCTCTGAACCAAAACAAAAATCTTTCCCGTCCTAGATAATAGTTATTAAAATAACTATATACAGACGTAACTACGCCATCTAAAAACAAAAAGAGAAATCAAACGATTTCTACTTGGCGAAACCGAATTCAAATCTTAACCACTGTGTTTCCTAAAATTTGCGAAACAAACAGCTGGATGAATTACTCGGCAAGGGAATCTAAAATTGCATTCCACAAGCCGTCCATCCTAGTCAAAATTCGTAGTGAATTCAGTTTCTCGTACTTCCAACGAAGTAAATAACAAAACAGAATGACGGTATTAGATTTTTGTTTTGATAAAGTGCAGCAACAACCGTTGATACGTATTTCGACCTCCTTAAGTCTCTTCAGAACGGTATAGCCACTGCTCTGAACCAAAACAAAAATCTTTCCCGTCCTAGATAATAGTTATTAAAATAACTATATACAGACGTAACTACGCCATCTAAAAACAAAAAGAGAAATCAAACGATTTCTACTTGGCGAAACCGAATTCAAATCTTAACCACTGTGTTTCCTAAAATTTGCGAAACAAACAGCTGGATGAATTACTCGGCAAGGGAATCTAAAATTGCATTCCACAAGCCGTCCACCCTAGTCAAAATTCGTAGTGAATTCAGTTTCTCGTACTTCCAACGAAGTAAATAACAAAACAGAATGACGGTATTAGATTTTTGTTTTGATAAAGTGCAGCAACAACCGTTGATACGTATTTCGACCTCCTTAAGTCTCTTCAGAACGGTATAGGAAATATAGGAAATATAGGAAATACGTATCAACGGTTGTTGCTGCACTTTATCAAAACAAAAATCTAATACCGTCATTCTGTTTAAAAAAATACTTATTAGTTTTCTCAGGATTCGGAAAAAATGAATGCATTTAAAAAGCATTGGCCCAAAATTTTGCGCCTACGCTCTTAAAGAGGCTTGTGACTTTCTGCGAGGCCACAAGGTTACTAAAGGATTAGACGTTCAGAACGGCAGGAAGGGCTCAGACTTGGAGCCCCTGCTGATTACTGAAGAAATGGGAGCCCGGAACAGCCTGGGCCCCAGAAACCTTATGGGCTTATTCTGTATGATAGGGGTGATACAATGGACGCGTCTTAGGAGGTCTAGGTGTCTGAAGGGCTCATAAATGGGTCCTGCCCCGATCTACCATAACCATAAAATACTTATTATCGTTCTATTTCACAAAACGTATTTCTCCATCCATTTACATTAAATCGAAAATCCTATGATCCACGAGTTTCTTTACCAAGAGTTTTGTATCTTGAGCAGGACACGCTAATCTATTTTCATGTAAGTTTTTTTTTATTGCTCGGTATTCACATTTTTGTAAATGAAGTAATAAATCTGTGCTGGTAAAAAAATGGTAGTCTTTAAGAATTGTACATAAGTTAAGTTGCTTATAAACAACGTTTAAATTTAATTAATAAATATTAATTACTCGACGACTGGTTGAACACATACCTCTCATAAAATCCATCTGCTCTTGTTTGAACGCTTCATAAGCTGTTGGTTATGGAATTTAGTTTATTTTTTCGATCTTATTCAATTTCTTTCTTTTTACACTTTATAAATTTTTTATTCGTGATTGATGCCCAGTACTCATTTATTGATTTATATTTATTTGGCACTAAAATTGACTTTAGTAAAGAAACTTAATAATATATGGATATTTTCTCGTTTCATCTCAAGTTGTCAATGACGAATTTAAAAATTCACCACCCCAGGAAGCTAAACGTTAAAAATCTCGTAAAAATAAAGTTGGTAACATATCCTGCCCCATTCTTTTACGATATCTTTGTATTTTGTTTTCCTTTTCTTTTATTCATGGAGCCGTGAATTATTACTTATTCGCTTTTGGCGCAATGTCGACGGTTTTCCTCGTTTATTCTCTCCGGGCTTGTTGGAAAATTTACTTTTTATGTCTGCCAACATTAGAAATATTATAGTCGTTGGTTAAATGGTGATCGTGGAAAAAGACGAAAAGGATATGGATCTTAAAGTAATTTTAAAAATGTGTTTTAATATAATAAATTATATTAAAATTCTAGTACAATATGTTAACAAATGTTCATGGGTACAATCTAATCTGCTATTACATATTTGCTCCGTAATCCATGTTGTCAAAATTCTTTTCAAAATGGTTACATCTCCGTTGTACAATTAATGTACAATGTACAATCGTTACATGTTGGCTGGATAACCTTGTAACGATTCAAAAAATTTATACAGTTTTAATTCACGTATTTCAAATTCCATTCTGTATAAGGGTTTAATTCTGCGTCTTCCACTTATATATTCGAACGTTAGTTTATCATAATTGGCCAAAAACACTTATACTCCAGTAAATGAACGTGAAATACGGCGAAACTGTATAATTTTCAGTGTCACCACCGAACTGAATGAACATTTGGATTTAGGCCTTATTTACCCTCCATTTCACTTTTGGACGTGCCGTTGGTTGCTTATTATTTTTTAGGAGAGAAAAATAGCCCTATTAGAAAAAAATCGTTTAATTGTAAATCAAAGCGGGTCACTGATTCAAATCATCTGTTAATGAAGTGAATGAATGTCAATTAACACAAAATAGCATAATTTAAGGTTAAGTTAATGGGTTACCTTTAATTGCAGTTGGTAAAGACAAGCCCCCAAGTCACTATAAGTTTTTACTCTTTTTTATGTATCCTGCAACTGCAGACAATAACTATCCTGAATATTTACGTTTGGTGGTCAATATGAAAAAGGAAACATATCTCATTATTTTTATTGTTGTTCTACATGTACCCAGTGCAGTGCAGTGTTAGTTTTTGTGAATGGGTACATCCAGTAATTTTATTTGCATGTTTCATCATCATTGTTTTTTTATACAGAGTTTGTATGTAGATTTTAAGAACCGAAAATCTACATATCATGATATAATTGTGACCTAGGTAAATTTAGGTATTTTTCCAAGGACATCAGGAGAAATTTATAATTAAATAAAAGACATGTAATAGTCAAAATCTTACCCTCCATTTTTATTAATTTAGGGGGATTACTTACTTCTAGGTTCATTCTATGTACCAGGGATTTAAAACTGGAACTAAGAGTTAGGTTGGCGAGGTGCTATGTTTTTTCGATTTTATTTTATGGAATGGAATCTTGGACCTTGAATGCGACATCAATGAAAAAACTGGAATCATTTGAGCTGTGGGTGTACAGAAGAATTCTGAAAATATCATGGACAGAACACGTCACAAACAAAGAGGTTCTGGGAAGGATGAACAAAGAAATGGAAATTTTAAATTCAATAAAAATAAGAAAATTAGAATATCTCCGACATATTACACGTGAAGAGAAATACACCTTGCTCCAACTGATTATGCAGGGAAAGATCCAAGGAAAGAGAAGCATAGGGAGGCGTAGAATGGCATGGCTGCGCAACCTGAGAGAGTGGTACGGATGTACATCAAATGAACTTTTCAGAGCAGCCGTCTCAAAAGTCCGAATAGCTATGATGATTGCCGACCTCCGCCGCGGAGATGGCACTTGAAGAAGAAGAAGAAGGTTCACTGAAGATGGATTGATTTGTTCGAAAACCTTCCGAACTCGATCCTTTTCGATTTTTAAATTTAATTTTTAATTAAATATATCAATTACAACAGAAGTGTTTTACTTATATGTTCAAGTTTTTTAATTATATGGTATATAGCCAACTCCTGGTGATTATCCCTTTTTAATTTTGAAAAATAAGATCATTGATATAAACTTGTCTTTGTAGGCTCTTCAATTTACTTTTTTTTGGCTTTTACTTTTAAAATTACCTTTAGTTTGTGTATGTGTGTGTAAATTTTCAAAATATTTTTATATTTTCATGTATGTATATTATGATCCATCGTTTCATCCTTAATTTCATTTGAAATGAAACATTTCAAAAGCTTATTTCCTTTGACAGTACGTTTAAATATCAAATGTCCAACATAGATCATTGAATTAAAAATAGGATTTCCGGAATAAATATTTCCGAAACATATTAAATAAACTTTAAACATTATGAAAAATCACTATATACGCTGGAATTGTATTGGTCCCAGTTAAACTGAAAAATCAAATAGGAGATGAAATAAAATGGATATAGTAAATAGCTGATAAACTGCATTATGTACTGCTGATCTACGCTAAAAATCTATGGCTACATATGTGTTCCCAGCCCTAGTTGTACTATTGATTATTATGGCTACTTACAGGGTGATTGTTTGGGTTGGAAACCTTAAAATATCTCAATTAAGTACCAAAGATAACTGCAAACTGCGACGACGTCATTCATTTGATTTTTGCTTAAATGGCACTTACTCAATGAAGGTATTTTAACGTTCCAACCCAGACAATTACATTGTATGTGTACACTAGTTCGTAGTTAGTAGTAAATATTAATCAGCATCTAAAAACGCGTTATTTTATTACAGACCAAAAATCCTTTAACCCAAGAACTTTTAGCTCTGCTTCATGAAAGTAACATAGATGAATTTGATGACTCTATAGCAGACGAAAATTACACACCGGAGTGATTTAAGTGAACTCGAATCAGACAGTGATGCTGGAGAGAATGAAGAGACAACTCAAAATTTTCAAAAGGAGAATACTGTTAACCGGGGTAATGTTTTAAGTGATTCCGAATCAAATGTAGATAAAAAGGAGATTAACCCGACAGAAAGTATTTATGACAAACAGGAAGCTGGAGATGTAATTCAAAGTGCACTCCTAAAAAACAGATTTTGAAAAAAATTAATTTTAAATGAGACAAAAAATTTAAACTGAAAACTAAATTTCCAGAATTTGAAACTAATTTATCAGATTCAAGCAGCGAGTTTCAGCGATTACCATTAAAATAGTTAGACGATTATTATAACAATGAATTTTTTAAGTTAGTTGCTACACAAACTAATATTAATTTTCACCAAGTTCGTGGAAAAGTACTAAACAGAACTGCTTCTGAGATTCGAAATTTTTTAGGAATTACTTTAATTATGAGTACATTAAAGTATCCAAGAATAAATGTGTATTGGGCTACCCATTACCGTGTTCCTTTAATAGCGGATTGTATGACAAGGGACAGATATTTTTTATTGTGAAACACAATTCACTTTGTCGACAATAATTCATTTTCTGAAAATGACAAGAAAGAAAATAGATTATGGAAAGAAATGCCCGTAATCCAACGATTTCAGCAAGCAGTTTTAAATCTACCAAGAGAAAAACATGTTTGTATAGATAAGCAAATTATTTCTTTCGCTGGTCATGTTGGAATTAGGCAGTATATACCTAGAAAACCCAATCCAACTGGACTTAAACTCTATGTGTTAACATCTCCAAAGGGACTCGTTTTAGATTCGTTCATTTATCAAGTAGCTACCACAAATTTTCCGATCGATTCTAATTCGAAATTAGGTACAGGAGGTCGAGCTGTCTTAAAATTAATAGAAAAATGCCCAGCAGATACAAATGTTTACTTTGACAGGTATTTTACTGGAGTTGCACTCTAAGAAATTCTTCACGAAAAAGGGATTTCTACAACAGGAACAATAATGACAAATCGATTTCCAAAAATCGGATTAAAATCAGATGCCGAAATGAAAAAGATGAGAAGAGGGTGTATAGACTCAAGAACTACTTAGAGAGGACGGCAAAATATCATTGTCAAATGGATGGATAACCGATCTGTACTACTGGCGTCAACAATACATAGTGATCGACCTTTGAATGAGGCGAAAAGATATTCTAAAGACGATAAAGCTTACGTTTTTGTTCAAAGACCCAATATTGTTAAAAACTACCAATATGGGAGGTGTGGACTTGGTAAATCGGATGATATCAACCTATCATTCCTATCACAGGACAAAGAAATGGACAGTCCCGCTCTTGGAACACTTCATGGATATGAGTGTAGTGAACTCCTGGATAAACTACAGAAATGAGTGCAGTAATCATCTGGTTCCTCCTCGAAAAGTTATGAACTTACTGGATTTTAAAACAGAAATCGCACAAGAACTGATTTTAAATAATAAGACTAAAAGAACTTTAGCTGATAAGGATGAAGATGGGCCTACTGTAAAAAAGAAATGCCGTGGTAGACCTGTATTTGTTGCTATTCCTCTTCAACAAATGCGACGTAATGAAGCTAAGCATTTACCTGTAGCAGAAGATCTGACAACTGCCCAGAGATGCTGAAAAGAAGGTTGTAAGGGTCGATCTAGAATAAAGTGCACAGTGCACCAAATGTAATATTTGTGTATTCTTAAAGATAGAAATTGTTTTAAAGACTTTCATTGTTCAAGATAAAAGAATATTTTAATTTGTTTTTATTTTCATTTACTGTTTGGTCCCTGTATACACATATGTGTACAAATTAGTTGAGTTTATATTCTACGTAAAATACTAGAGTGCACATTTGTGTACAAATTGATAACGGCTGTTATCAATTAGAGCTTTGTTAACACAATCATAGTCTTATTTAGGCCTAAAACACTCCGCAAAATAATAAATTATTATTAAATAACACATTCTGCAATGTCAGGACTGAAGAGGATATACTAACAATTTTTAAAATTCAATATTTCATCGATGGTTTTTTATGAAACAATAACGATGGTTTTTCATGAAACAAAATATATAGTTAACAAAAATATAGCTAAAAATCTAACTGATTCCAGAATATTTTGAGAGAGTACAATCATACAAATATTTGGGCTGTTGGGTAAATGAAAAGCGGGTCGAAAATCAAAAGCAGAATAGAGCAAGCCAGAACATTATTTAAGAAGATGCAAAAGGTATTAATCAGCAGAGCGCTAAGAATAAGGTTATTATTTTGTTATGTCTTCAACACTCTACTATTATATGGAATGGAAGCATAGACTTTCACTAAAACAATGTGTAAAATAATTGAGGTTTTCTAAACGTCTAAACAAAGTAAGAGAAGTACTGAATACCATACAAAGAAAAAAATTGAAGCACTTTGGCCACGAGATGAGAAATCAGATGAGAAATATGAATTACTACATGTCCTGAAATATTAAACAAAGTTAAATAGGACTGGGCTCTTGCCAACAATTAAATAGAAACCATTTTCGGTACTTATTTTAATAATACCAATCAAATAAATCAATTATTTTATGCATTTATCCTCTTAAAGAAAATGATAAATAATTTCAAAATTTCACCCTGTATTTACGCATACTCATCTTATATAAAAACTTTCAATTATATGAAATGATATAGGGTGTTCAATTAGAAAAGGTGTAGCGAGAGTACTAGTCTAACGTGAATTACCCTGTATATTTATCTTTTTATTTTACATAAATATTGAGGAGGAAGTGGTAAAGGAAGCATTAAAGAAATTAAAAAATAGAATATCTACATTGTAAATTTTCCCAAAAAAGACAAAATGCATGGTTATAGCAGCAAATTTACAGATGTAAATTTAGCAAGGTAATACTAAAGGTATATAGGTAATAATAAATTTAGGGTATCGGGTGGATACTTGCTCTGCGATCCTGGCAGGGGATAGATCTACTTCAGGAATAGCACACCTGCCGACGCCAGCTCATGGATTTCCCCCGCCTACCAAACCCCGGAGAAACCATGTCAAACCCCAAAGCATTCCCATCTCCACTCTTTCCTTCCTTCACTTCCAAACCAACTTGCCAACACGCACTAGCCAAGCGTAGCGTTTTAATGGCTGAAAACCCTAAAAGTTATTTTCCATGAAAGACGAAACTACTGAACGGCCCTCAGTCTCCGGCGGCTCCAACACCCCCAACCAAGGTAGCGATTGGAACAGGTTTGGAGCAGAGGGTGCTAAGAATCCCCAGAAAAATCAGGCTACTACAAAGAGTGACAAATGCATATTACTTCATACAATGTTAAACCTCTTATATCAGACCATATCATGGAATTGGAGGAAGAGCTGAAAACAATAAAATGGGACATCATCGGCCTCAGCGAAACAAGCAAAAAGAAGAAGACCAAATTACTCATAAATCAGGACACGTATTTCATTTTAGAGGAGAAGAAGTAACTTCAAATGGTGTAGTAGGATTCATTATCCGTATAAAGCACACACAAACTATAGTTGAAATTATCAGCATAAACTCAAGGATTGTATATTTCATCTTAAAACTAAATACAAAATATAACCTCAAAATAATCCAGACATATTCTAAAACGACTACCCACTTGGATGAAGAAATTAAAGAATTTTATGAGGACCTAGAAACAGCGTTACATGCCACACCAGCATATTACACAATAATTGTGGGCGACTTTAAAGTTAACATAAAAAGAAGAAGAGTATTTATCTTTTTCAAAGAACGTACAATTACGTGTCTCTGCGTTTATTATGATTTTCTGAAATAACGCCAAAAATAATTATATTCCATAGGAGACTTCCACACTGTAGAAAATCGCGTGTGAATGCCAAAAATTTTATTTGTATGAAAGTTCTAGACAATGGGATGTTGGAATAACTGAAACAAATCGTACATTAAAAGCAGAGAATTTGATAGATCTCAGATAGGCAATCATTAAGTGCTCGAAGCAACAATTTTTGTATTCTGGAAAAGGCCACAGTGATCTTGAAATATTTGTAATATACTCGATTACAATGACTAAAAATTTGAATCAGTAAAGCGATATGACAAAGCAAAATTTTGTAACAAAAGTTGTCAGTATACAGTGAGTTAAACATTTTGGTAATAATTCAGCCCCACAAAATTGTTATAATCCAGTTGGAATTTAACATAATAAGTTTGGCAAAGATCGATCGGAAATAAAACCCCTCCCATGAGGGTTAAAATTTTAAGGTCGAAGTTTGAAATAGTGGAGGAGCTAAAAATGTATTTGCTCATAAAGAATGCACAGCACGGAAATGGCCGAAGATCTGGGGTTGGGCTTGTGGGTAACGTGAAACAAAAATTGAAATTATCTACAATTTTCTTGATGAGGGTTTTTATACGGTTAATAAAAATGAACTGAAGTAAAAGAAATAAAATACGGTTATCTCTAAGCACGAGAGCCATTATTCATACAGAGTAAAAAAGTACCTGGAAAAACATAAAGAAGTATTTAATAATAATTTAAGAACACTTGTTTGCCAAGAAATAATCTCAACATTATTATTAATATACTAGATTTAACCCATGCAGCAGCTTTTACTCCCGCTAAATAAAAAATTCACTAATCTTAGATACCTAAGATATAAAAAGAATTGTGCTTTTAGGTACTTTTTTGTCTTTTATGAGGAGGGTGGTCAAAATGTTCGAAACATACCTCGGTCCTAAAAGGTGGAAAGAACCGCCTTCCAGCCTCGGTTATGCAGCATTCCTCCAGCGTGGCCACGATGATATCCTAGACCCCACGCAGGCGTTGTTCGGACACCATCGCCGTCAATACCAGAGACCTACCTGCTAAAAAACGCGCCGATGCCCGCAGTCCATCCATCTTCTCAGATTAGAAACCAGCGACTTCGTCCACCGCGCTCTTCTTATATCGTCTCATTACGCCCTTTTTTAAACATTCTGTTGTTATGTCTTCATTTCTGTTCTCGTGTACTCTTCCCCTTTCCTTCACTAGCACGTATATTGGAATACACATGGTGATAACTCCAAGCGCCTCAACAGAGGCTGTTCTGTATGCCACACTAAACAGACTCTTCCTATCTGCTCGGGTGACCTGCCTTCTGTACGCCTTTGTTAAAACTGCAGTACCCCAGACAGGCGCCGCGTAGAGGACGACCGATTACACAACAGAATGAAGAGCTCTCCTCCTCTCAGTTTTGGGCCCTCTGATGTTGGGCATGATCCCACCAAGGCGGATTTCACCGCAGCTCTTTGACTCACCGCCTTTACGTGCTCCCCCACCATCTGTTTTGACTCACCTAAATATCTCACGCATTTCTTTGGCATAACTCCCTTTCCTCCACATTCGAATGGTATCCCGTCCCTTTTCTTTGGTTCCTTGAGAACTATAGGCTCGGTCTTATTCACAGCCAGTTCTAGGCCATGTATTTTCATCCATTCCTGGACATAATCGCATGTACGCTGTGCACCGAAGATAGGCAAGGTCGTTCGCAAATGCGAAAGGGGTTACAGGGTTACACTCTGTCCGTATTGTTGGCTCACAACCCTGTCATATATCAGGTTCCACACCGTGGGTCCTAGGACCGACCCCTGCGGTACGCCAGCCGTCACGTCAACAACCACTCCTTTTTCTACCACAATTTTTCTCTCTGACAGATACTATAGTACTTCAATAGTGCATTGATTAGTGATCAATGTAGTCGTGTCTGGGGCTCGGGAGACTGAGACTTCGGAAGCCCTGAAGAAGACATCAGAGAAGATGTCGAAATCTCGGCGCAGTGATAATCAACGCGGTTCAACCCGGAAGTCGGTCGAGTTTAATATTAGAAGTTAGTTGATAAGATATTATCGTGCTGTAAGTTTATAAATAAATAGTCTTAAATAAATTAGAACCACTCGTTTTATTTTAAAACACGTTACAGTGGAGTTAAGGTGTGAGATAATTTTTATTTAAAAATAAATTGTGCAGTGATCAGCTAGTGATTTTTGTAATCACTAGTAATTTTGTAACATTTGGAAACTACGTGCGTGTCAGTAAAACTATTACGTGAACAACTAGAAAAACGGGACGAGAACTGCAGCGGGTCCAAGAAGATCCTTTAAGAACGACTGAAGGACGTTAGACATTCCAGTTTCAGTCAGCAGAAGATGCAGTTTTAACGAAAATAAATGAGAAATTCGAAAATGTTTCCAAAATGATTGAAGAAACTTATTAGAAAAAATGATAAAACATTCGATGAAACTTCTCAAATTATTAAAGAAGCAGGTGGACAAAACGACGAGAAATTCAAAAACGTTTCTAGAAGTCTCAACGATATTTCTCAAATAATTAAAGAAGTATGTGCTCAGAACAATTAGCAATTTGAAGAAGTTTCTAGAACATTCGATACGATATAAAAAAATGTAAACGACAGAGAAGAGAAGATCAAACAATTAGAGAGCATGATAACCAATATGAAAGTGCCACCAATTAATGCAGTAATTTTAGATCCTGTAGTGAAAGAAGAATCACCGAGAGACGAAACGACACATCATATGAGATTCAAATTGTCACCATTTGATGGCAAGTCTTCTTGGTCCATATAGCTAATAAAATTTGAAGCTATTGTGACAGCCAATCATTAGACCGAATAAGAAAAGGCTGTTTCCTTGACTGCTGATTTACGAGATGATGCTGCGGATATCATAAGTTCGATTCCTAAGGGTCAAGAAAAATGTTACCAGACCTTATTCACTCTACTAGAAAAACGCGACGGAGATGACAAACTACAACAAGTCTATACAAAGCACAATTAAAAAGTAGAATTCAACGAGCCAGTGAAAATTTGTAAAAATTTGAAGCAGATGTTGCTCGTATAGTTCGGTTAGCTTATTCCGAGGCACCAGACAACATTCTGGAAGAAATTGCTGGAAATACCCTAGTTGAAAGATAGTGAATTACATAAAGCTTTACGACTAACAAGAGAAAGTTTTAGATGAAGCTCTCACTTCTTCTTCTTCGCGTGCTATATCAGAATTATCCGACGTTGGCGATCACCATTGCGAAGGCTTCTCGATCTTCTGCAATATGGAATAATTGTCCTGCATTTGATATCTGAGTCCATTCACGAATGTTTTTTAACCAAGAAACTTGTTTTCTTCCTACACCTCTACCTCTATCTCTCACAATTGCCGTAAATTGTGAGAAAATAATTTAAGTGTAGAACAAATCGAACACAAGGCCGAAAGAGTTCATTCAAATGCTGATGCTCTTTCGTGACGGCCATGCAGTGGAAATTGTAATCGCTGTATTGAATTAGAGGAACAACTTTGCTCCGTGAGACAAACCACCGTCGTTAATGATCGATGGCATCCTCAATAGCTACAAGACGCCCAAGCAGATGATCCATGTATAAAAAATATATTGGATTGAATGCGTATAGGTGAGAGAGCAACTTTTCAGAGGAGCCGTCTCAAAAGTCACTGCATGTAGTCCAGAAGTCAAGTCGTACTGGAGCCAATGGAATTGTCTGGTACTAAAACAGTGGTCTGGTTTTGTACAGAACCTTTGATGGAACAATGATGGAACAGAATCTAAGCTTCAGTTAATTGTACCTAAAGGTATAGTGTCAGAAGTATTGCGTCAGTTGTATGACGGTGCATCAGAACACTGTTTTATTATGTATTATATTATGATGTAAGAAGATGGAGCCAAAAATGTAAACTGTGTTCAACCAGTAATGGTGCGGTCGGTAAAAAGAGGGCAGTTGTGTTCTTTGAACCATTCTATTCCTGTAATGCGGTATTTAAAAATAGTGCTGCATTCTATGAAGAGTTCGGTAGTATACGTTGATTTTGTTTATTAGTAACCAGGATTAGTAAACAAAACACTCAGTAATTTCAAGACAAACACAAAAATGCTCATTAGATTTCAATTTTTTTAACAGAATAAAGAGAGTAACATTTTAACACTTGTACTACTCTAGAATAAAATTATAACATTAAAATTTTACTCTAGAGTAAAAACTTAACGTTATACCGTTCGGACTCTCAGAAGCACAGGCCAAGCACATTTTCTAGACCATCTGACCGAGCCGAAAACTCTCCCGAATAAGTAAAAGCCGTGTAAAAAGTAATACTGTAATTTCAATATATTTCATTTTCATTGTGATTCATTTTCTACGAACTTTTCTCGTACAGCAATAAACACAAACCAATATTTTTTTGTATTAAACTTGTTTTTTAGGCAGTACACAAAAACTCATACAACGGCAATGCATGGAAATAAATTTTCTCGGAACTGAAAAACTATTTTGTGAAAGCAAAGTTGAAAATTGATTTATTATAAAATTAAACTGTGGGGATTCTGCTGTCAGCACATACACGATATACAATTCTCCAGAACGAATAATTCGGGATATCTGCCTCTAACAAATGCTTACGGGAGTTTAAAAAAAAATCAAGTAATTTAAGTTCATTGTTCTCGCGGTTTTCAGAGAATTGCAGATCTTCAAAGAGACAGACAGACAAGGCATCAAGAATAAAATATAGAAACTGTTTGCGGAAATTCAACACTTTATATTGCGTTTGAGAAATCATAAGTGTCACTCATAATAAAACAACATTATTTTTACTTGAATCGTTTACTTTGGAAAGGTACTATATAACATTTTGCTACTTCTGAGAAAATGTGTAAAATCTTATACAAATAGTAATTTTAAATAACGTAAGTACGAGGTGATTCAATTGAATTTTGCAGCCGTGATACAAAGCTGTTTATGACATTGAGTACATTTCTTGAGGTGTTGTTTCCATTTCTTCGCGCATCCGTTCTTTCACAGCAGCCACAGTTCTTGGGGGGTTACTTTGAAATAATTTCGACTTTAGATATCACCAAAGAAAGTTGTCACATAGAAAGAGGTCCGGACTACGGGGTAGCTAGGAAATATCGCCGTTTTTACTCATAAGACAACCAGTGAACGATCTTCTTAGTAAATCCATTGACACTTATTATAATGTGTGACATACTGCTCCATCCTGTTGAAAGGTGGTGTGTTTATTTCTGTAATTCTTGATTTCCGGAAGAAAAAAATTATTTAACATGTGCACGTAGCCATCAGAGTTTATTGTTACTGCGTGTCCATTTAGACTGGATATAAACATCAGCAAAACCAAGCTAACGATCATCAGCAAGGAAAACATAACTGGAGCAAATCTGTATGCAAACCAAATGAGAATTGAACGTGGCTCACAGAACAACTACTTGAGAACTATTGTTACGATAATTATCCTGGCCTAAAATAACCGTAAATATTATGACTAATGTGTTCTGTTTTTAGATTTTACGAGAGTATTCTATTAGCCGGCAGAAATTTACCTGAATGGACCTTCCAGAAACGGTCGAGCCGATGTAAAAAATACCCGTTTGCCTTACCGTTATAATTTCGCCGCAAATCGAGAAGGCTGTTCGATGATTCTAGCGTAAAGGCAATGGCATATATAAAGGACATTTGATTTGGAAGGAACAGTTAATTCGGACGACGCGCTCGCGATAAAATGTTACGTTCGCTTTTTAATAAATTATGTATGTTTAGTGAAAATAAATAAATATCAGTCATTGTGCTTTTTAATGAATTAAGATAAGAACAAGACATTATAAATTAAAGACTTAACAATTAATAAATTCACAACAAATGGTGTCAGAGTGAGATCGAACATAAATTAGACTTATAATAATAATACAAGTGAATACGTAAAATAAATTGTGAAAATGGCTACGATTTATGAGCTCACAGTGACGAATTTAAGAAGACATCTCGAAGACAGAGAATTAGCTTCTACCGGAAAAAAGGCTGAGTTAGTCCAACGACTAAAGAACGCTTTGCTAGAAGAAGGACTAGATCCAGAAACTTATATATTTGAAGACAAGCATGATGCTGTCCTCTCGTCGATTTCGAAAGTTTCTTCTGATGTAGCCAAAGTTTCTGGTGATGTAGCCAAAGTTTCTGGTGATGTAGCCAAAGTTTCCGGCGACATCGCATCATTGGAGAACAAAGTATCCGGCGACATCGCTTCTTTAGAAAGCAAAGTTTCTAACGAGATTTCTTCTCTGGAAAGCAAAGTTTCTGCTAACATCTCTAAAGTCACTTCAGAGATATCTGCTCTTGACGATAGAGTGTCTTCGTTAAAAAACCAAGTTGCTGCCGATATGTTGGCCTTCGAAGAAAAGATATGGAAAGAGATGGAAAGGAAGATGGAGGAAACAGGGACAGCAGAGAGAGGTAACAATCCGATTACAGTGGAGATAAAAGAAGACGAGACGAAATTTAAGTTGGAGACACGGCCGAAATTTGAAGGAAGTGGAGGTTCTATTCATGTTAAAGTCCCAACTTTCGACGGAAAATCATCATGGAACAACTACATGAAACAGTTCGAATCAGCCGCAAGAGCAAATGGATGGTCTGAAAAAGAAAAGGCTGTAAACCTGACTATCGCCCTTCGAGGAGATGCCTTAGATGTGCTTCAGACCATAGCCGTAGAGGAGACCGATGATTTCGAACAACTGAAGAAGAGGTTAAATATGCGATATGGCCACGAACATTTGGAGCATGTATATCAGTCACAGCTTAAAAATCGTAGACAGAAGAAAGATGAGGCTCTTCAAGAATATGAGGTAGATATTGCCAGATTAGTACGATATGCTTATCCAACAGCTCCCGAAGACATGATGGAAAAATTGGCCGTTCAAACGTTTATTGATGGTCTTCGTGATCATGAAATGCAGAGAACACTGCGATTAGCTCGTCACAAGACGCTGGTTGATGTCCTATCCGCCGCCCTCGAATACGAGTCAGCTACGCAGGCCTCTGGCGGGTACAGTAAAGTTAGGACTGTAAAAGAGGAAGGAGATGAAGATAAACTTGACCAGCTCGTTAATATGATGAAAAGCATGACATACAAGAAAACGAAGACCATCAGATGCTGGAATTGTGGCGAAATAGGACACGTACGAAGCTCCTGTAAGCACCCTAGGTACGACGCAAATCAAGAAACTCACCATCAGGAAAACTAGAACGGGTCAGCCTTAGGGGGGCAGCTTCGACCCAGAACTTTTCCAAAGACCCTCTCATACTAATAGCTTCTTTGAAATGTCGTGAAGATAGTGTATATGTAGATGGAGACATAAATGGTAAAAAGCATACGTTGTTGGTGGATACCGGAGCGACCAGAACCATTATACGCCCGACAGTTATAAACAGCCGAAAGAAACTGTTACCAACGAGGTTACGACTTCGGACCGCTACAGGCGAAAATGCCAACATTCATGGAGAAATCCAGGTACAATTGGGAATTGGGGCAGAAAAGTTTGTCCATACTGTTATAGTTGCTGACATCGAAGAGGATGTTATATTAGGAATGGACGTAATGAATATGCATGGATTCCAATTGGATTTTAAGAATAAGGTAATCAAAGTTGGCAACGAGGAGGTATTTCTCCATCCACATAATGACAACACTGTGCAAGCAGCCATTACAGAAGATACAGTCGTGCCTGCGAGAAGCGAAACGATCATAGTAGCGCGACTACAGGGAATTGTAGACGAAGGGAGACCTGTTATGATGGAGCCTTGGAACCACGACGATGAGGTTGGCCGTGGAATCATAATTGGAAAGGAATTGGTGACTTCGGCTAAAGAAATTCCTGTGAGACTTATCAATGTCAACGACTACCCAGTGACCATAAAGAAAGAGACAAAAGTAGGAACTTGTGTACCTGTGACATCCATAATTCGTCAGGCGACAACATCTGATAATTCCAACGACAAATTCGACCAAATGGTTGCAGTTGCAGGACAGTCTCTAAATCAGATGGAGAAAAGGAAATTAAGGGAATTTCTTCGGCAGTATCGTGATATTTTCGTACCGAAAGGAGGAAAGACGGGAAGAACTACCGTTGTTAAGCATAAAATTGATACTGGTAATGCTAAGCCAATTCGTCAAACAGCTCGACGATTACCACAGGCGAAGAGAGAGGAAGCTGAAACGATTGTTCAGGAAATGAAGAAAGACGGGGTGATAGAACCTTCTACGAGTCCATGGGTCTCTCCGGTGGTCCTGGTTAAGAAGAAAGACGGAACGACGAGGTTCTGTGTGGATTACCGTTTGCTGAACAACGTTACCAAGAAAGATAGTTATCCTCTGCCTCGGATCGATGACACGTTGGACACATTGGCTGGAAGTAAATTGTTTTCTACTTTAGATTTGAAGTCTGGATACTGGCAGGTAGAAATGGACCCAGTCGATAAAGAAAAGACAGCCTTCACCACAGGATCTGGATTGTGGCAATTCAACGTTATGCCATTTGGACTTTGTAATGCTCCTGCGACATTTGAGAGGCTTATGGAAAATGTGTTGAGAGGGTTATCTTGGAAAACATGCCTGGTTTATTTAGATGACATAATCGTCTTGGGGGAGACATTCGAAGATCATTTGAGGAATTTAGAAAACGTTTTTAATCGACTTAAAGCTGCCCAATTGATGCTAAACCCCAAGAAGTGCCAGCTATTTCAAGGTAAAGTCAATTATCTGGGTCATATAGTCAGTAAAGAAGGAGTGGCCGTGGATAAAGGAAAAATCGATTCCATTAAGGAATGGCCAAAACCAACTGACAAACATCAAGTGAGAAGTTTTCTTGGACTATGTACTTACTACCGGAGGTTTATTAAGAAGTTTGCAGATATCGCTAAGCCATTAACGCGACTTACAGAGGAAGCAAGAGAATACCGCTGGGATATAGACTGCCAAAATGCCTTTGAAACGTTGAAAAAGCATTTAATAACAGCACCAATTTTGGGGTATCCACTGCCAGAAGGAGAGTTCATCTTAGATACGGATGCAAGTAATGTGGGAATTGGAGGAGTGCTGTCTCAGATTCAAGGAGGACAGGAACGAGTCCTCGGATATTTTAGTAAAGTTCTTTCAAAACCTGAGCGGAATTATTGCGTCACGAGAAGAGAACTTCTAGCAGTAGTTAAATCAGTAGAGCACTTCTATCAATACCTCTATGGAAGGAAGTTTTTAATCCGAACCGACCATGCCGCCCTTAAGTGGTTGATGCAGTTTAAGAATCCAGAGGGTCAGATAGCCAGGTGGATCGAACGACTCCAAGAATACGATTTTAAGATTGAGCACCGAGCCTGAGTTAGCCACAGAAATGCTGATTCTCTTTCCAGAAGGCCATGCCCCGCAGAGTGTTCCCACTGCAACAAAACGGAATCCAAGGAAGCAGCAGTGCTAAGAACGACGATTGTCAACGACGACTGGACGCCTACTAAGATAAGGGAAGAACAAGAGAGAGATCCAGTTATACAGAAAATCCGAAAATGGAAAGAGGAAAACCGTCGACCACCTTGGCAGGAAATATCAAACCTATGCTCAGTAGTTAAGACGTATTGGGCCCAGTGGGACTCATTTATCATCGAAGATGGCTTGCTCAAACGAGTCCTGGAAAATGATGACGGTTCAGAGAAAAGAAGACAGTTGGTGATCCCAAAGAGCAGAATAGCCGAAGTACTTCGTCAGTTACACGACAGTCCATCGGGAGGGCATTTTGGTGTAAGGAAAACCCTTCAGCGAATTCGGGAACGGTTTTATTGGATGAACAGTTCCGACGACGTAAAAGACTGGTGTAAGAAATGTACTATTTGTGCTACGAGTAACGGGCCTCACCGGAAAAGGAGAGCTCCTATGAGACAATATAATGTTGGAAGCCCGTTTGAAAGAATAGCTTTGGACATTGCAGGGCCATTTCCAGAAAGTGAAAATGGGGGCAAGTACATGTTGGTAGTAATGGATTACTTCACTAAGTGGGTCGAGATTTATGCACTTCCAGACCAGAAGGCCGCCACCGTTGCAGATAAGTTGATCCAAGAATATATCAGCCGATTTGGAGTGCCTTTGGAGATCCATAGTGACCAAGGCAGGAACTTTGAAAGTGATCTATTCCAAGGAATATGTGATAGACTAGGCATGAAGAAAACAAGAACTACCGCGTATCATCCGCAATCGGATGGTATGGTAGAACGAATGAATAGGACAGTTGGCAAGTATTTGACAAAGATGGTGTCGGATCATCAGCGAGACTGGGACCAATACCTTCCGTTCTTCACAATGGCCTACAGATCTGCTGTTAACGAATCAACGGGCCAGACACCAGCCAGAGTCCTATTCGGACGCGAAATGCGACTACCTTGTGATCTAGAATTTGGGTGTCGACCTGGAGAAGATGTAGCAGGTGAAGATTATGTGATCGAATTACGAAGAAGAATGGACGATGTACATGAGTTGGTCCGTTCCCACCTTCAGATCGCTAGCGACCGAATGAAGAAACGGTACGATACACAAGCCGAAAAGGGTTGCTTTAAGAAGAACGACAAAGTATGGCTGTATAATCCCAAGAAGCGAAAAGGTTGTTCTCCCAAATTGCAGCAGTTTTGGGAAGGTCCATACCTCATCATGGAGAAGATCAACGATGTCATCTACCGAATAAGCAAGATTCCGAGGGGAAAGCCGATGATAGTACACCATAACCGGCTGGCGTCTTTCGAAGGTGACCACGACGTAGATGAAGAAGTGGAAGTAAACCAAGTCCAAGACGTGTCTGACCTCACGTTTGAGGAATTCATGGGTGCCTATGGAGGTACCGGTAAAGCAAGACATGGTGTTACCACTGAAGAAAAGCAAGATCTACTCGCGCTCCCCGATGACTACTCGCTGGCCCTTACCATCCCGGCCAGTATCAAAGACGCACCAGGGTTGGCATCCGTCTTTCGAAGGAAGTTTGGTCGAGTTACAGAACTTCAATGCCAGGTGCCAGCTCCCGGTAAAACCTTGAAACTCCAAGATGCATCACGTTACCTTTTCTACCTGGTAACAAAAGACACTGCCCGTGACCAACCTACCTACCGAGATGTGTGGGAAGCCTTACTTCAATTGAGAGAGCACGTACTAGAGTCCGACGTGCAAAAGTTAGCCATGCCAAAGTTGGAGTGCCGCCAATTAGATTGGAGGGTTATCCGAAATATGGTGGAGGAGATCTTTAAAGACACCGAAGTCCAGGTGTTAGTCTGTTGCAATCCGCATAGTTACTGGTGCGGAGAGAAAACCGTCCCTTGTCATTTTTATACAACTGGAAGTTGTAAAAGAGGGTCCAGTTGCCGATACCAGCATACAGTTCCGGTTTCAGTCCCGACAAGGTTCCAGGAGGAACCATCTTTTAAGAGGGGGGCAATGTTACGATAATTATCCTGGCCTAAAATAACCGTAAATATTATGACTAATGTGTTCTGTTTTTAGATTTTACGAGAGTATTCTATTAGCCGGCAGAAATTTACCTGAATGGACCTTCCAGAAACGGTCGAGCCGATGTAAAAAATACCCGTTTGCCTTACCGTTATAATTTCGCCGCAAATCGAGAAGGCTGTTCGATGATTCTAGCGTAAAGGCAATGGCATATATAAAGGACATTTGATTTGGAAGGAACAGTTAATTCGGACGACGCGCTCGCGATAAAATGTTACGTTCGCTTTTTAATAAATTATGTATGTTTAGTGAAAATAAATAAATATCAGTCATTGTGCTTTTTAATGAATTAAGATAAGAACAAGACATTATAAATTAAAGACTTAACAATTAATAAATTCACAACACTATAATCAACGAGTCGTGGGACAATACCCAAGAGATTAAATGTCGCATCGGAAAGACAAAAAGTGCATTCTTGACTACGAGCTCTGTGTTCAAGAGCCATGACCTCACCCTAGAAACTAAAATAAGGCTCCTTAAATGTTACGTGTACTCAGTGCTTCTGTACGGAGTAGAAACGTGGACATTGAAGCCGGAAACTCTATCAAAACTTCAGGCTTTTGAGCTATGGTTATACAGAAGGATCCTGAAGACAAAGTCACCAATGAAGAAGTACTACGGAGAATGA
Organism: Diabrotica undecimpunctata; assembly: GCF_040954645.1. Classification (NCBI taxonomy): domain Eukaryota; kingdom Metazoa; phylum Arthropoda; class Insecta; order Coleoptera; family Chrysomelidae; genus Diabrotica; species Diabrotica undecimpunctata. The sequence continues at coordinate 21,999,471 of NC_092812.1, forward strand.
ACACAACCGCGGATTTGGTCAACATGGTGAAGAGCCGTAAGCTGCAATACTTGGGACATAAAATGAGAAATCAAGGCAGATATGAACTACTCCAATGCATTTTGCAAGGTAAAATTGAAGGAGAAAGTGCTCCAGGACGAAGAAGAATATCCTGGCTTGCTAACCTGAGAGCATGGTATAGAAAGATCTCAACACAGCTATTTCGTATAGCAACCAAGACAGTCATCACAGCTAGAATGATCGCCAACGTTCGGAACGGACAGGCACCCTAATAAGAAGAAGTGCCTATTCTCGTCCTCAAAAAAATAAGGTCCGATGATCCCTAACGAAGAAATTACACACCACATGGTTACCTTTTCTGATTATAAGGGTCTTTCGTGTAATTGCTGAGGATTCTTCACTCATCAAAATATTATGCAGCAAATTGTCGTTTTAATTAACACGATCCAATCCATTAATCTGGATTTTGTATGGATGATACTGGAGAACTTTATGCAAAATTGTGCTCGTAGTGGTATAACCTAATCCAGATTTAAGCTTCGTCATCGCAGGGATCTTCGAGGACTCGCGTGTAACTGCCACCTCTTTTATGTGATGTTGAACCACTACTTTCAAAGTTCCTAACGCAGGTCTGAATAGCCTTGTTAGAAGGAACTGAAGCGCTGGGCGGCAAATTGTAGTGTAAACGAAACGCTCATTGTACACGCACAAAACTTTCACCAGTTTTGTAATAAGTTGTTACATCAAATGCGTGTAGTTCACCCGACCACTTCTCCATGATAACTAAACTTCCCACTCTTTAGACTCGCAACGTTTTCGGAAATCCACGGCTCTTGTATTTCTTCGCCAGTAGTGTTGCCAAATCGTACCGTTCCACTGAATCTCCAGTTGCTTAGAGGTTATTATTCTACATTCAAATTCTATAGGGTCCGAGGAGGAGGTTGTCAATCCTCTACCGGACGCGTCCCCAGGTGGCGGATAGGGGATTGCCTCCCAGATATGGGTGGTATCGGGGAAATGAAATACCCGACGCGGACCAAAACTGACAACAGTAGCGTCTGACCCAGAGTGGGCGGCTGAACAATAGGTCCTCCAAAAGGGGGTTGTGGCGTTAGGCGTTAGCACACTTAAAAAAATCCAAGGGCTAACGAACAATTGGCAGAAATGAAAAATTTTAAAATTAATCCCCGGGTGGCAATCCACACCTCCGAAGGAGTGAGCCCCATCGGATACGGGGGGGGGCACTTCTGCTTTGAGTTCAACAAACCCGGCTTCGAAACTCAACCGAAGACAAAGACAGAGAAAACTAAGAATCGGCACATGGAATGTGCAGGGCTGGAGAACAAAAGCCAGTGAAGTAACATCAGAATTCGAAAAGATGAATCTCGATATCCTCGTCACAACGGAAACAAAAAAGAAAGGAAACGGCACGGAAAGAATAGGGGAACTAATCCATTGTTGGAGCGGAGTAGAAAAGAAAGACCGCGCAAAAGCTGGAGTTGGAATTCTACTAAAGAAGAAATGGGAAAAATCTATAGACGATTGGGAACCCATAAACGAGAGAATTGCCAAACTGAAAATCAAGATGTATGGCAGAGAAATTATAATACTAGCAACATACGGTCCAACGGAAGACAGTCCAGCCAATGAGAAAGAACGATTTATCGAACAACTTCAAGAACAAATGGATAAGAGAAAACCTAAACAAGAAATAATAATAGTGGGGGATCTAAATGGAAGAGTCGGAAGAAAAGACAATGACAGAACAGTTGGTCCATTTGGAGAAGACACAATTAACGACAACGGAGAAAGATTGGTAGAACTATGTGAAGTAAATGATTTGAAAATTATGAACGGATTTTACAAACACAAAAATATACATAAGTACACATGGACTCAAGAGACAAGAAAACTAAGATCCATTATTGACTACATTATCATGAACCGCAAAAGCTCCATCAAAGTGAAAGACATCAGAGTGAAAAGAGGGGCAGAGTGTGGAACAGATCACAAACTTGTGGTGGCATGGATGGAATTCCCCTATATCTGGACAAAACAAAAACATACATCGATTGTTACAACGGGAACGACAATAAACGAAAAGAGGCTCAAATTACATCTATTGCAGGAAGAATCAATAAAAGATTTATACAAAAGAAGACTAGACCAAAAACTAGAAGAATTCAGATATGACACGTTAGATGAAATGCATGAACACATAAAAACCTGCCTGATTTCAGCGGCCTTAGAAGCTCTTGGAGAAGACGACCAAAGGAACACCCATCAGAATATCAAATTAAGGGAAGACACATTGAAATGCATAAAAGAAAAGAAAAAACTACACATAAAATACCTAAACACCAAAAAACAGGAAGACTTAGACCTATATAGAGCGAAAAACAGAGAGGTAAAGAAAAGAGTAACAAATGAAAAGAACGAACGATGGGAACAAGCATGCACAGAGATAGAACGACATATCGGAGGAACGAGAAATTCAGAATCATGGCGAATATTAAAAGCACTTCAACGAAATAAGACAGAGAAAACCCAGATCGGCAAAATTAGTGAAAACGAGTGGCAAGAATACTACGTAGAACTACTTACAGAAAACCGTCCCCAATTTCAGGAAGAGAATATAGAACATGCAGGAAATGGGGCATACGACCAGATAGAAATAAGCCTGGCAGAAGTTAAGAGAGCAATCAAGACATTGAAGAACAAAAAAGCCAAAGGACCCGGAGGAATACCAAACGAACTAATTAAAAACGGAACGGAAAAGTTATTCCGCATGCTACATAGAATGTTCGAAAGAGGACTAAATGGAGAAGAAATACCTGCGGAATGGACACAAGCATACATCACATCCATACATAAGAAAGGAAACAGGAAAAAATGTGAAAACTATAGAGGAATTAGTATAATATCGTCGGTAGGTAGACTTTACGGGAAAATTATTAAAGAAAAACTAGAAACTGAAATAATAGGAAAAATTGGAGAAGACCAAGCAGGGTTCACAGTAGGAAAATCATGCCTAGATCATACGTACACATTAGAACAACTGATAGAGAAGAAAATGGCAAAAGGTAGACCGGTCCATCTGGCCTTTGTTGATCTAAAGAAAGCATATGACTCAATACCTAGAGTCAAATTATGGGAAGCAATGAATGATCTCGGAATCCGACAAACACTAATAAAAGCAGTTAAAGCACTATACAAAGAAAACAAAGTAGCTATTAAATGTGGAAATAAAGCCTACAATCCATTTAAGACGACAAAAGGACTTCTACAAGGCTGTGCTACGTCCCCTACTCTGTTTAAAATATTCTTGGAAAAGACACTCAAACCATGGAGGAGAAAGTGCGAAGGAATGGGCATACCAGTAAGAGACGAATACCTATACACCTTAAGTTTTGCCGACGATCAAGTAGTCATCGCACAAGATGAAGAAGATCTCAGCTTTATGCTCAGAAAACTAGAAGAAGAATATAAAAACAACGGAATGGAAATAAACTTAGAGAAAACCGAATACCTAACAACAGAAAACAAGGATATGAGAAACCTAGAGATAGACGAGGGAAGACAAATAAATGGAACAGATAAATTCAAGTATTTAGGAACCATAATATCGAATCAGGGAACAACAGAAGAAGATATAAACAACAGACTGAGACAAACAAGAAACTGTATAAGACAACTAAACTCAGTGTTGTGGGATAAGAACATTACGATAAAGACAAAAAAGAGAATATATAACACCCTGACAAGAAGTATCCTGACATATGGGTCCGAAAACTGGACAATAAACAAGAGAAATAGAGGTAGAATAAGAGCAGTAGAAATGGAGTTCCTGAGGAGAAGCTGTAGACTTACAAAAAGAGACAGAATTGAAAACGCAGAGATTAAGCGGAGAATGGGAGTGCAATCAGACATAATCGACTATATAGAGGAGAAGAGACTATCCTGGTACGGCCACGTCAGAAGAGCGGACAGAGGACGCTGGATAAACAAAATCACAGAATGGAGCCCGATTGGAAGAAGAAAGAGAGGAAGACCCCGAAGGTCATTCAGAGATGAAATCGACGAGGCTATGGAGAAAAGAACCCTGCGAGATGGAGACTGGAATGACAGGGAAAATTGGAGAAAGCGGTTGAGTGAAGGAAGACAGTGAAAACTGTGGAAATCCTTAGTAGTAGTAGTAAATTCTATAGGTCCCGACAATTTTTGTTTTAATCGATCATTCTCTGTTCTTTAAGTAGGTTCTTATTTGTCAAATTCTAAATTGAATATTTCGACGTGACATAACCAAAAAATGAAGAACTTTTCCGGGAAAGTCATCAAAACTTTTTTAAAGTGTTTAAAAAAAGCTTTATTTTAAAATAAATACAACTATTCGAATTTATTCGCAAGGGGTGGTTTTTATAGAAGAGGTAGGGGGTAGAAATTATGTGGTAAAAAATTAAAACAATAAAGAAATCTAAATTTAATGTCACTGTATAATCAAATAATTCCAAATTGCTTGGATTAACAATTATATGATTTTTTTCTAATAGTGGTCGTTTTCACCTCTAAAAAGATGGCGAGAGTGAGATTTAGGAGTTAAACTGTGATAAAATCTTAAATCATGTTGTTTAATGTTACTTGACATTCATTCACTTCAGTAAAAGATGATTTGAATCAATTATGTTAAAAAGAAGACTTGCAAGGAAAAAACGATTGCTAGCTGTAATTTCGTATATATACCTATTAAAAACTTCAAATTGAACTTACTGACTGCTAAGGACCTTTTTGCCCTCAAATGATTCTGAATGCAGTAGTTTTCGTTTTGACAAAGTTGGCAAAAATTTCGGGCCAATGCTTTTTAAATGCATTCATTTGTTTGAATCCTGAGAAAACTAATTAGTATTTTTGAAAAATTTAAACGCATAATGAAATAATACATTACTATTAACTGCCGAAAGTCCCTGAAAAGTTCTATATTTATTTTAATAAGTTACAGGGGTGAGAAAGAAGAGAAAATTTAGTGTGATTTTTAATTTCAAATATCTCATTCAAAAAAACTTTTTGTTTATTCTGAGGGACTTTCGGCCCTCGGTAATAATGTAATCTTTCATTCTGCGTTTAAATTTTTCAAAAATATTTGTTAGTTTTCTCAGGATTCGAAAAAAATGAACGCATTGGCCCGAAATTTTGCGCCTACGCTGACCAAATATTTCAACTGACTTGAATATTAACAGTGAAGATATGGTTGTTAAACATTCTTCATGTTTGTCCAATATGATTTAATTTATAAACTCAGCTTTGTAAAAAAATAACTATTATTGTCCATAAATTGATTTTTATAAACAAAACTCGTATTCAGTAGTTATAATAAGTTTTGGTATGAGCTGTTCAACCGTGAATGATACGTTATATTTTCCATGTTGATTTTTTACTTCGCGCTGTGTATTAATAAATAGAATTTAATATAAGTAGACTGTGACTTCGTTGTTGTTAAAATCAATCAAAGAATGCTCTTCTATTGGATAGAATTTTTAATTGAATCAATGCGGAACTATTCGTAATGAAAGTTAAAAGTAGCCGATCTTATTTAACCGCTGTTAATGCAATAACGACGGTGAAATTAATATCATCAGCTTGAAACTGCTATTTTACTTGTAGTTTGTATTTTATTATGATTGATTCTGTAAAAATAAAAATTTGGAGAATGGCGATTCTTCAAAAAACGCATACCGGATCACACAATAATTTAGTTCAATGTAAACTCGATAATAAACTCCACATATGCATTACGTATCAGTCAGCTGCATAAAAAATCAGCAATACATGAATCAAAAAATGAAAATCACATGAACTAAGAAATAAAGATTAGTGGAATAGCAGTGCACATGTTATCGTGAATGGAGAACTGATTGAGAGTTTTCTGGTTTCAAGGGAATAATGTAAAGCCGAGTGCTAATTTGTTTACTTTTGGCAGATATCGCGCATTCATAATGTAGAAGATCAATCACTAATGATATTGCAGGAGATCTGCAATCTTGTAATGTAGACATCGCAAACTCTGAAGATGAATTAAGCTATTAGTTAGGATTGAACACAGCGCAAGGCTTCAAAATAAATGTAACGAAAATAAGAATGATGGTACTAACATTCAAAAATAAATTGAACAAATAATGGTACCAATGTCACCATTCTGGCTTTACAACTCTCCGTGGGTCCTAGCCTTCTCAAGAATTCCTCTCCAGTCGTCCCTATCCATCGCCTTTTGCACGTATTCCCATATTTCTCATGTCTTCCAATGTGCCAATGGATCTAAGTCAATTTGTGAGAATAGGATTTATGATATTATGATTGCACAAGACCAAGACGACCTCAGCTACATGATGGAAGAAACTACAAGAAGAATATGTCAAGGCTGACCTAGATATTAACCTCGCGAAAACATAGTACCTACGTGCCTGGGGCCTGCGTAGCGCAAGCGGTAGGATGCTTGACTCGCAAGCCGGTGGTCCGGGGTTCGAATCCCACCGCCGGCAAGAACATCTAGACATTTTAAAAATGTCTATAGGCCCCAGGTCGACTCAGCCTGAATAAAAATGAGTACCTTGGGTAAAACCAGGGGTAATAATAGACGGTTGAAGCGTAGCACTGGCCATGTTACCTTCCTTGTATACCGTAGGCCCTAGATATAGCAGACTACCCTGCTATACTCCCAAAGCCGCGACAGCGGTATAAAACGGGAGACTATTATTGAAAACATAGTACCTATCTACAAGTGAAGAAGACATAGAAGATCAATAGATTGATGACAACGTAACAATCAAAGGAAAGGATAAATTAAAATACTTGGGGTTTATAATTACGAAAAAGGCAACAACAGAGAAAGAAATTACACAAAGATTAGGCCAAACACGAACAGCAATCCGACAACTTAACTCAGTATGATGGGATAGACACCTAAATATGAAGACAAAAACACAGATTTATAAAACATTAATGCGAAGTATTATGACATATGGGCTGAAAATTGGATCATAAACAAGAAAAACAGCAGTAAGATAGTAGCAACAGAGATGGAATGCCTGCGAAGATGCTGCAGAGTAACAAGAATGGATAGGAGAAGTAATGACGAAACAAAGCAAAGAACATCAATAGAAACAGACATACTAATATATATAGAACAAAAAAACTAAAGTGGTATGGACATGTAAGAAGAACTAACGATAGCAGATGGATAAAGAGAATAACCGAATGGAGCCCCATAGGAAGGAGGAAAAGAAAATAAAGCTTCAAGCTTAGATGGAATCCCAAACATCGCTTTAAAAGAAGCCATCAAATAATCATCGGCAATGTTCCTAGAGGTTTACAATACATGCTTTAAGGAGGTACTTTCCGCATATATGGAAGCAAAAAAGATTGGTGCTTCTCCCAAAAAGGAAGAAACCATCATCTTATCGTCCGCTCTGTATTGGATACAGCTGGCAAGATATTAGAACGGATAATCCATCAAAAAATCTAAGCAGTCGTTGAACCGCTGCTCAACAGCAATCAGTATGGTTTTCGAAACACTCAAAACTTAGATACGATTGATCTTGTCCTTAAGACAGCTAAGGAAGCGATCGCAGAGACTAGATGGAAGAGAGGTATGAAGAAGTATTGTTTGGTGGCCACATTGGACCACATTTGAAGTATGACACAAAGTCTGGCCCGAAGGAATATAAAATCACTGGAGGAGAATCACATGGTTCTGTGCTAGACCCTCTTTTGTGGAATATTAAGTACGATGGGTTGCTAAAACTAGAATTATAAAGAGGTGCTAGGCTCGTGGCATACGCCTATGACGTGGCTGTGGTGATCGTCGCAAAGCACCTAGAGGAAATAAATCTCACGTTCGAAATCATCTTCGAGAGAATATGCCAGTGGATGAACACAGTTAATTTAAAACTAGTGAAGCACAAAACGGAGGCAATGCTGATTATTACTAGTCGTAAACAGGTGGAAACCGTAACACTGAGCATTGGAGGACATGAAATCACATCACAACCATTCCTTAGGTACTTGGGAGTGCTAAAGCGTCAGTAGTGAGAGCAGCCTTTTCAAGGCTAATGCCGAACGTAGGTGGCCCAAAACAAAGCAGGAGGACGGTATTGTCGTCAGTAGTCACATTAGTATTAACATACGGAATATCGATTTAGGTTGACACCCTCGGAACCTAGGAATCACGGAGGAAGGTCGCATCAGTATATCGTCTGGGCGCGTTAAGAGTTGCCAGCGCATTCCGCACAGTATCTGAGGATGCAATATACGCCATAGCCGAGGTGCTACCCATTGGAGTGCTAGCTGAAGAAAGAAAGACGCTTTATCACCTACATCTACATTGTGCCGTAATGAACTTAGAAGAAGAGAATGGCAAAACAGATTCCGCAACGATCGACAGGTGGACACATTGTCTTATACCATAGCTGAATGTTTAGCTGAACCGCAAACATGACGAGGTCAACTACTATCTGACGCAGATGCTCTCAGGACATGGCTGTTTTCGAGTCATCTAAGACCGTCTTTCTGTGTCTCTTTTTGTTTAAAATTAATGTTTTTCAGTTTTTGACAGAACCTTCCGATATTAAATTTGTTTCCTATCTCCCTCTTTTGCACTTGTTTCTATTATTTTGTCGTTGTTGGTTCCAGAAGATAATTCACAAAAATTGTAGGACGTAGGAAGGATGTTTAGGCCACGTTCAACGGTAAGATGAAAATTATCCTATAAGAAGAGTCACTGACTTTAGAGGAATAAACCCAATGATAATGTTGATTGTAATTATATCGAATTAAAATAAAAATGTTTCGGACGAACTGTTACCTCTATTAATATTTAGATAATATAATAAGCCACTTCAAATTATGACAAATTTTACTGAAAATCTGACCATATGGTTTTAAAAATAAAGAAATACTTTTAAATATACAATTTTCTTGTATAAATTCAGTGCCTACTAAGTATCTCTTCAATTTACATAATATATGCAAATAAAAACCATCATTAGCGAGTAAAGTAAATATTTCTTACGGGGGAAGTCGTATAGTGGGTTGATGTGTAAGGATGCAAGGTAAAAGTGTTTTGTGACATTACATTTATTCGCGGAGCAGTATTTATCTATTTTTCTAGAGAAAATACTAATTAAAGCGTCTCCCGTAAATCCAAATAAGCAAACGAAGGACATTATAAAGGTTGCATAAAACCAATTGTTTTGGATACCATCAACCTTTGATTTTATACGTCAAGGACTACATCAACTGTTTAAAACAACGAAAGTGATTTATGAGTTTACATAATATATACCAAAATATACAATTATTGAGCACCAAAATAATATGTTCACGCAGAATAATTTATTGTCTATACAATAAGAGAAGGCGTTAAAAATCATTTTAAAAACAATTTTTTCCTGTTGTCGTATACAAAACATTGTATCTTCTGTCAATGTGTTTTTTTTTCTTCGAAGGTTAGGTACCCATATGATGATGCAATGTAAATAAAACAAGAAGTAGAAAAGACAAATTGACATAATATTAAAAATTAGAAAAATTAATGAATATCAAAATGAATAGAAAGAGTAAGGACTAGGAAAATCCGAAAACTCGGAAAATATTTGAAACTATCAACTACAGAGACATAGTTAGTGCGGAAAAACAAAAGAGTAAGCGGAGAAACTAGCAACGGGCAGACAATTTTTTCCTATAACACGAATAATACAGATACTAACACACGAATAATTTGAATAACACTGCAACCAAATTATTTATAGTTTTAGAAATTCGTTCCGTGTTATAGAAGCTAGCTCTATATACCGAATTCGATATATCGAATAACATCTAATTTATAGTCAGACATAACACAAACAAATGTGTCACCGAATACGCAGTATTATTCATTAAGACTAGATATTAGTGTGCATGTAGATTCTCTAGGGAAAGCAAATCAATTTTGTTCCTTTATTACTGTATTGAAAAAATGAATAAATAAACTCCTGTGGTCAAAAAACCCTTTTAATTGTATATTAGGTAGGTCCGATGACCGTTTGTCAGTTCGCTACCATATAGGCTAGGAAATGAAGCACTAAAAAGCACTAAACCTAAATTTTCCTCAGCAAGATTAATCGCTGTGAAACTTTTTGCATTCGATTCGGGAACATGTCAGGAAAGTTTGTGAACAAAAATTCATGGTGCTAAAATGAAAATTGTATAAGGAAAAAGCATTTCCAAAGTACATAGAGAATGAAAATTTTGCAACTCAGAAAATATCGGCAGGAATGAGTTCAATTTTGTTACTTGGGGGTTTTCAAAGTTGCTAAATACGAATATGATACCGACGACAGTCCTCGAGCTACCTGGTACTCAGGATGACCTCGTCTCCTAGAGTTTTATGTTATTTTTATTCGAAATCAGTCGAAATAGACCAGGGTCGACAATTTTTGAAACCAAAAAAAATTATAGTAGAATGAAACCTATTGGAAAAGGAAGAGAATATGCTAAAAATGGAAGAAAAAATAAATTCCACTCCATCCGAGGTCGGGAAGTGGGAGGGGGTGAGTTTTTAAGGGTAAAAATCGGTTTATCGTGATTTTCGGCGAAACTACAAGTGCTATGAAAAAAAGTTAAATGGCAAAGTTGTAGGTAACAAAAAGATCTACAACTTTTGTGTTTACACTTTTTTCACATAACCTCGAAAGTTTTTGTGGAAAATTCAAAAAACTAAGTTTTTGATTTTTTATTTTTATCTTTTACAAAAAAAAAAAAAAATTTTACGAAATTTGGTGAAAACTTGCCTTAGTATGTACCAAACACACTGCAATTTTTTGAAATTGAAAAATTTATTTTTTTACCTGATATTGATTAAATATCGAAAAAGCACCCTAATTTTCAATCGAAAATTCACTCGTCAAAATATCAGCTTTTTTAAAAAAGTCGATGGGCTTTTTGTTTGTTAAAATCTGTACTTTCCGATAGTGTAAAAAAAATATACATTACTATGGCAAATGTTTCCGAAAAACGCAAAAAACAAAAAAAACTCAAATCAAAAAAAATTTTTTTTTTCATCATTATGTACAATTTTGAGATATTTCTTATAATTAATACTGTAATTAGTCATGTAGCTTAAGATTTCATGATACATTGATAAACAAAAAAATTATAAATCCACAAAACATTAAGATTGCAAAAAGACATGTGAAAATAGCTGTTAAAAATATTCAAGATGGGATTTAAAGGGAATTTCATCAAAAAAATGTGACCGCTATACGATTTTTTGTACAATTAAAAAGCTGGTTTATTAATGTTTAATTACATTTTCGTCATGGGCAATCTTACAATATATATATTTATGATAATATTTTTTAGGGCATTAATTTTTGCCTCTTTGGTGGCATTCCTTCGTCGCCTTCTGATTCTAGAAGATCTTCGAAATCTGCAAGACCATCACCGTCTTCATCACCAATATTGTTTCCTGTCTGCGTTACTTCCTCATCCACAATTTCATCAGAATCATTATCATTAATTCCTTCGTAGGCTTTTTCCTCCACATTAGAGCATTTTTCTGAGCCGTGACAACTTCATAAATTTGTGCATTTCAAACCATGTTTTCGGCAACTACATTTTAAATTGTTTTATCCAGTTTCACAGCTGCAGTAAATAGTTTTGAGCAGTATTTCCGGGATCAATTCCTTTTCTGTAAATTTGGGCATAATGCCTCGTTGATGTTGTTTCCAGCCCCAATCTGTTGCTGTCAGTTCGTTGCCCAGACATGTTTGAAGCTGATAATATGCCCTGTAAAAATGTTGTTCTACTGCACCTTCTGTGGGTGGGAGATTTGTCAATACAGTAAAACCTCCGTTAACCGAAATAATTTGGGGGGGAGGCCGTTTCGGATAACAAGAATTTCGGTTAAAAATAACATTGTTTTTTATAATATTCTTGATCAAAGTATTGGTATTAAAAAATACTATGAGTTGATTTCGTAATGTTTTCTAATAAGTAAATCCAAAATAAAGTAATAAAATTAAGAAAAAAGAACAAGTTTAACATGCTTTTTTAAAGAAATCTGCTATTTTTTTGAGTTTTCGTTTGACAACGATGTTTCTCTCTCCCTCCATCGTTAATTTGCAGAACGTCATGAGTTTGCCTCATTCGATTGTTCGACGAAACGTAAAGCAATCTGAAAAGGACAAAACTTTATGTAATGACAACAAAAATTAAGAATCTAGTCGTGTCCCTAACTAATTAGGCCTACTGTATAAAATTCTTTCCTCTAAAGCATTGAAAATCTCGTCGACGGTCTTGTGCTGCCTGTTGCCTCTTGTGTCGTCATCTTCGTCATCTGATATGCTCAGGTTGTCTTGATAAAGAACCATATCAATGATGTCCTGGTCGATGAATTCACGTTCTGAGTCATCAGCTGCTAACCAGTCGCGTATCTCTTCTTAGTTAATTTCGTCATGTCCCGACAAATTTTTAATGAAAGGTTTAATTTCTTCTGTCGTTTTCTTACCATTTTCTTCTTTAAGATCGTCAATCAAAATCTTATCAAAAAGTTTGTTCCAGCATTTTTCCAAAGTTGAAGATTTGATCTTGGCCCACGACTCAGCTAACCAATAAAAATGTTTTATTGTTAAAGATTTGAGAATTTCGGGAACACTTTTGGATTAATTCGTCTCCTGTAATAACAGATGTCTTAAGAATGCTTCTCTATAATGTCTCTTGAATGTCTCTATGACTCCCTGGTCTAACGGCTGGATTAAGCTTGTGACATTCGGTGGCAAAAATCTGACAATTGTCACCATTTTGTAGATTTTGAGGGTGAGGGCGCATTGTCAACAAGCAACAATGCTTTGATGAGCAGGTTTTTTGATTTTAAAAAGGATTTTACACTTGAGACGAACTCATTTTCAAACCATTCTAAAAATAAAGTGGTCGACATCCATGAACTTTTTTGGCTTCTATACCTTAAAATGCCTTTTCGGAAATATCTTTTAGAGCTCTTGGTTTTTCTGATTTCCCAACACACATAGACATCAATTGGTGAGTGAAATTAACGGAATTGTTTACGTTTTGCGACAAACATTTACTTTTTATTGACGAAATTATTGAAACTGTCAGCCGTTTCGGTTAAACGATGTTTCGGTTAAAAAGGTTTCGACTAAGGGAGGTTTTACTGTACGAAAGATGACTTGATTTTTGCCAATTGATATTTTTGAAATCGTAATTGATTCAGCGTTAGCTTATCATTTTTGCACTTATAAATAGATTTGATTAATTGTAATCCATTTTTTGCGATATCTTGTTTATTTGCATCTTTTTCATAAAAAATGTTAGCCAAACTTGACAAATTTTTAGCGTCTAATAATGAATTTACGATAGTTTTCTTTCCTTTCCCGGCAAATCCAGATGTTGTATCGCAACCTGAAAAACAATGCAGAAATGCAATGATATTTTTGCAAGATTCATATTTGAAACTATTCGACGTGAAAAATTGATCTTTTACAGTTCCAGAAATTGGTTTAAGAAAATAAATGTCATTATTATTTTCATTTAATTGAATCAAAAGGACCAAAAGATCAATATCTTGACCCACAACAATGACAGTTTTATTTGTATCTCTGGCAATTTCTATGGAAGTCTTAATTATATCAGCATCAGCATCTTCTTCTGCTTGTTTACAGAAAAATCCTTGTGACTATAATATTCTTCGTTTTTTGCGTTTTTTGAGAACATTTCATAATGTATATTTTTATTTACACTATCGAAAAGTAGAGATTTCAACGAACAAAAAGCCCACCGACTTTTTTAAAATGCTGATATTTTGACGCGTGAATTTTCGATTGAAAATTAGGGTGCTTTTTCGATATTAAATCAATATCAGGTAAAAAAATAAATTTTTTAATTCCAAAAAATTACAGTGTGTTTGGTACATACTAAGGCAAGTTTTCACCAAATTTCGTAAAAAAAAATTTTTTTTTGTAAAAGATAAAAATAAAAAATCAAAAACTTAGTTTTTTGAATTTTCCACAAAAATTTTGAGGTTATGTGAAAAAAGTGTAAACACAAAAGTTGTAGATCTTTTTGTTACCTACAACTTTGCCATTTAACTTTTTTCCATAGCACTTGTAGTTTCGCCGAAAATCACGATAAACCGATTTTTACCCTTAAAAACTCACCCCCTCCCACTTCCCGACCTCGGATGGAGTGGAATTTATTTTTTCTTCCATTTTTAGCATATTTTCTTCCTTTTCCAATAGGTTTCATTCTACTATAATTTTTTTTGACTTTTTACCTTTTTTAAAGGCTTCGACACTGGTCTAAAAGTCATTACTCGGAGGGTTTTCGAGGTCGCTGAACACGAATATTATGACGGCGTAGTAATAAACAATGGAAATATGATCTAACACTTTACCGACCATGTGCACCAAATTCGGCCACAGGGAAATTTTCTCACAGACCATGTGAAGAAAGAATTTAATAATGAAGGGTCGCCAAGCACAAATATCGCATTAGATATAGTGTATATGTACTATTTTTAATTAAAAGACATTCTGTTTGATACTCCATTATTTTTTATTATCAACTCGTCTCTTTTAACACAAAATACATGTTTGTAAGTGCATTAAAACTTTGTTTTCTTAATTTTCCTAATTAGTTTCCATAATGAGCACAGCATTAACTCAATGAATTATGTTTTAAATTCTATTTTTTAAGAAAGTAACATAGTAAAAAAAATCACATAACAATACATTATAATTATACTCATTATAGAGACTATTTACCAAAATGTGCCCTATCTGAACGAGTTTTTAAGTTATTCTCCGTTCATAAATTGTTGAGAGCACGAAATGTGCCACAAAATCATAAAACGGTCGTAAACCATAGGCGTTCCTGAGGTGTTTATTCATTAAATAATAATATAATATTTTTTAATACTGTTATATATATATAATATTAATAATATTTTAATACTAATATATTTAGCAAAAAAACAATTAAAACTTTCACGGCTAATGTTATGTAATTATATTATATTAATAAAAATAAGAATTTAACCATTAACAATTTTGTAAATAAGAATACCTTATCTCTTTGGATATTTCAATACTAATTTTCGCGTTTAATCACTTTACTAGAAAACCTGGAATTCATATCCGAAGGTACTATTCGTTGCAAGATAATTAGGATGGAATTCCCCAGATTTTTAATAATATAATGGGTATGCTTTGGCCACGTGCCTCGTTTGTTCAGTTTATATTCGAAACTTAACTTAAAAGGGTGAAGTTATTACGAACGAAAACAATTTTTTTGTTTAGTACGTTTTTGATCGCATGTAATTTACGGCTCGTCGGTGTATCCGCGTCTACGGCAGTAATTAGCGTCTCGAATATTTCTTTTGCGAATTATATGCAGTGCGTGAGTGATTTTTTATTCCATATACCTACGAATATATATGTACCTTTCGCTCGTGCTCGTTTTGTTGGATTGTTTGTGATGGCTTCATCATCAACATCATCAAGTTTTACACCGGTACTGTTGCGTACAGTCAGTAAGTCTGTCTATTCACCAAGATAGAAGACTATTGTTCTGAATGTTCACGATGCTCTGGTTTCTCAGAATCCCACAAACACTGTTCGCAACATAGTCGAAAGTTGTGCCAACATGACTGGCGTAGGAGAGTCAACTATATATAGGTTCCTATCAGAAAGAAAAAAACACGGTATAGCTAACCCAAACACAAACGAACACTTAAAGAGAGGGAAAAAGCCTATTGAAATTTATGAATTTGCCAAAAATGGTATTCGAAGGAAAATTCATGGATTTTTTTTTCAAAAAAGAAATACCAAACCTAAACAAAATTTTACAAGAAGTTAGAGACCACCCGGATTTGCCTCATATCGGACGAACTAAATTGTGGCAAGTTTTAAAAGAATTAAATTTCCGGTGGAAGAAATCAGACCGAAAATCACTTTTGATTGACCGGGAGGAGATAATATGTTGGAGAAGAAATTATCTAAGATCCATACGAAAATTCCGGGCTGAAGGAAGGCCCATCTTCTACCAGGATGAAACGTGGGTAAACTCAGGTCATACTCGTAAAAAAAATTTGGTCAGATAAAAATATATTAAGCTCCAGGCAAGCCTTTATGGAAGGTTGGTCTACTGGTATCTCCCCACCTTCTGGTAAAGGCAGTAGATTAATAATTTCTCACATTGGCAGTGAAAAAGGATTTGTTAAGTATGGTTTGTTGGAATTTCAGTCCAAAAGCACAAAAGACTATCACGAGGAGATGACAGCTGATGTTTTCGAAGAGTATTTTGAGCAGATGATTGAACACATACCACCAAATTCAATTATAGTATTAGATAATGCACCTTATCATTCACGACTAGTAGAAAGACTTCCAACGACTGCGTGGAAGAAACAGGATATTCTTGACTGGCTGCGGGATAAGTATCTGCCTTACGAAGATGGAATGGTAAAAGCAGAACTTCTAAAAATTGCCCGGCAACACAAATCTAAGTTCAAGGAATGCGTAGTTGACAAAATGGCAGAAAGGCGAAACATTACAGTCCTTAGACTTCCACTCTACCACTGCGAAATAAATCCAATTGAACTCATTTGGGCACAAATGAAAAGTTATGTGGCTAGAAAAAATACGTTATATAAAATACAAGCTGTACGTGAATTGTTATACGAGTCTTTACAACATATTACAGAACAAAACTGGAAAGATGCAGTAAGGCATGTAATAGAAGAAGAACAAAAAATGTGGGATCTTGATAACATAATTGATGCGACCGTAGAGACACAACCGCTAATTATTAACCCCCAAGATGACTCGGATTCCGAAGTTGATCCTATTTATTTTGAATTTGAATAGTTTTCTAATCGTAATTATATAAGGTAAGTAATACTAGTTGTAATCGTAATGTATTAAAGGGGAAAGGCGCAAAATGTCGCCTGTCAAAATGTTCAATGTGTTTTAAATGTATTCATTTTTTTTTCAAATCCTGAGAAAACTAAACAGCATTTTTGAAAAATTTAAAGGCAGAATGAAATATTTTTTAGAATAAATAAAAAGTTTCTTTTGCATGCAATATTTTCAATTAAAAATTATACTATATTTTCTCTTTTATTTTCACCCCTGTTACATAACATATTAAAATAAACATTGTAGAAGTTTTCAGGGACTTTCTGCCCTGAGTAATAATGTAATCTTTCATTCTGCGTTTAAATTTTTCAAAAATATTTATTAGTTTTCTCCGGATTCGAAAATAATGGATACATTTAAAACACATTGGAAATTATGCCAGGCGACATTTGGCGCCTTTCCCCTTAATTAAATAAATGTATCTTTTACAAATGGCAAGAAACTTTTTATTTTTGAATAAAATAAAGAAGTTTTATTAAAAAATACAATTTACATAAGTACAATTTAAAAAATATATTTATTTAGTTCAAATAAATGTTTTAATCATATACTCTACGACCCTGGTCGTTCATCTCTAACCATTCAAAATACCCTCGTAATAGGATTATAAGGTATTGTATTCCTTCAGATATAAGGTGGGTTAGTCGAAAACGTCTTAAACCGTCAGTTTTAGGTTGGTTTTTACTATTATATCGTATTACCTATCCTCTCTGTATTTCAGTTTTCTAATTAGGGTTAAACTTGTAGTGAGCTATCAACAAATTGTGAACCGACTGTAGTGTGCTTCAAGCTAAAAAAGGATGGGAACCACTGGTGTAGAATCGTCAAATACCTGCATAAGATTTTTCCAGCTTTTTTTTCTTTACTGGCCTAATACGTAAGTCATTAGAAAAACGCTGATATTTAATCAGTGTTGATGTGAAAACTACGTTTCTGTCAAATTGGTTAAGGTAAAAAGGGGAAAGTTTTTCAAAGACTGCTTAGATTATTATGACTGACGGATCTGAATGTTTCTCTTTTATTTTATACACCAGATTATACTCGCATGAATAATTCAGATTCTT